>NW_004444050.1:8752830-8774775 GCF_000243295.1 Trichechus manatus latirostris | reverse complement strand
TCAATTGACGCAGAAAAGGTGTTTGACAAAGTCCAACACCCATTCATGATAAAAACTCTCAACAAAATAGGAATAGAAGGGAAATTCCTCAATATACTTATGGGCATTTATACAAAGCCAACAGCCAACATCATTCTAAATGGATAGACTTTGAAAGCAATTCCCTTGAGGATGGGAACCAGACAGGCATGCCCTTTATCGCCACACTTATTCAACATTGTGCTGGAGGTCCTAGCCAGAGCAATTAGGCTAGAAAAAGAAATAAAGGGTATCCAGATTGGTAGAGAAGAAGTCAATGTATCTCTATTTGCAGATGATATGATCTTATACACAGAAAACCCCAAAGAATACACCAGAAAACTACTGGAACTAACAGAAGATTTCAGCAAAGTTTCAGGAGACAAGATAAAAATACAAAAATCAGTTGGATTCCTTTACACCAACTAAAAGAACCTTGAAGAGGAAATCACCAAATCAGTACCATTTACAATAGCCCCCAAGAAGATAAAATACTTAGGAATAAATCTATCCAGAGACGTAAAACAACTATACAATGAAAAGTATAAGACACTATTGCAAGAAACCAAAAGAGACGTGCATAAGTGGAAAAACATACCTTGCTCATGGATAGGTAGACTCAACATTGTGAAAATGTGAATTCTACCGAAAGTGATCTACAGATACGATGCAATCCTGATCCAAATTCCACCAGCATTTTTTAATGAGATGGAGGAACAAATCACCAACTTCATATGGAAAGGGAGGAGGCCCTGCATAAGTAAAGCATTACTCAAGAAGAAGAACAAAGTGGGAGGCCTCACACTATGTGATTTTAGAACCTATTATACCACCACGGTAGTCATAACAGCCTGGTACTGGTACAACAACAGATACATAAAGACGAGTGGAACAGAATTGAGAATCCAGACATAAATTCATCCACCTATGAGCAGCTGATAGTTGACAAAGGCCCAAAGTCCGTTAATTGGGGAAAAGACAGTCTCTTTAACAATTGCTGCTGGCATAACTTGATATCCATCTGCAAAAAACTGAAACAAGACCCATACCTCACACCTTGCACAAAAACTAACTCAAAATGGATCAAAGACTTAAATATAAAATCAAAAATAGTAAAGATTATGGGAGAAAAAATAGGGACAATGCTAGTAGCCTTAATTCATGGCATAAACACAAACGAACCATAAATAACAATGCATAGGCACCAGAAGAGAGACTAGGTAAGTGGGAACTCCTAAAAATCAAACACTTATGCTCATCAAAAGACTTCACCAAAAGAGGAAAAAGACAACCTACAGACTGGGAAAAAAAATTTAGCTATGATAAATCTTATCAGTGTCTAATCTCTAAAATGTACAAGACACTACAACAAAAAGAGAAATAACTCAATTAAAAAATGGGCAAAGGATATGAACAGGCACTTCACCAAAGAAGATATTCAGGCAGCTAACAGACACATAAAGAAATGCTCACGATCATTAGCCATTAGAGAAATGCAGATCAAAACTACAGTGAGATATCATCTCACCCCAACAAGGCTAGCATTAATCCAAAAAACACAAAATAATAAATGCTGGAGAGGTTGTGGAGAGACTGGAACACTTAACACTGCTGGCAGGAATGTAAAATGGTACAACCACTTTGGAAATTGATTTGGCGCTTTCTTAAAAAGCTAGAAATCCAGCTATCCTGCTCCTTGGAATATATCCTAGAGAAATAAGAGCTGTCACACGAATAGATATATGCACACCCATGTTCATTGCAGCACTGTTCACAATAGCAAAAAGATGGAAACAACCTAGGTGCCCATCAACAGACGAACGGATAAACAAATTGTGGTATATCCACACAATGGAATACTATGCAACAAAAAAGAACAACGCTGATGCCGTGAAACATATCATGGAGGAAGCTGGAGGGCATTATGCTGAGTGAATTTAGTCAGTCACAGAAGGACAAATATTGTATAAAATCACTATTATAAGAACTCAAGAAAAGGTTTAAATACAGAAAAGAAATTCTTTGATGGTTACGAGGTTGGGGAGGAAGGGTGAGGGTTATTTACTAACTAGGTGGTAGATAAGAATTATTTTAGGTGAAGGGAAGGACAGCACACACTACAGGGGAAGTCAGCACAACTGGACTAAACCAAAGCTAAGATGTTTCCTGAATACAATCAAACACTTTGAGGGACAGAGTTGCAGGGGTAGGGGTCTGGGGACCATGCTTTCAGGGGACATCTAGGTCAATTGGCATAACAAAGTTTTTTTAAGAAAATGTTCTTCACCCTACTTTGGTGAGTGGCGTCTGGGGTCTTAAAAGCTTTCAAGTGGCCATCTAAAATGCATCAATTGGTCCCAACCACCTGGAGTAAAGGAGAATGAACAGCACCAAAGACACAAGGAAAGTATTAGCCCAAGAGACAGAAAGGGCCACATAAACCAGAGACTTCATCAGCCTGAGATCAGAAGAACTAGATGGTGCCTGGCTACCACCAATGACCACTGTGACAGGGAACACAACAGAGAGTCCCGGATGGAGCAGGAGAAAGGTGGAGTGCAAAACTCAAATTCTAGTAAGACGACCAGATTTCTAATGGTCTGACTGAGACTGGAGGAACCCCGGGAAACATGGCCCCTGGATTCTCTATTAGCCCAGAACTAGAACAATTTCTGAGGCCAACTCTTCAGATAGGGATTGGACTGGACTGTGGGACGTAATGTGATACTCGTGAAGAGTGTGCCTCTTAGCTCAAGTAGATACAAGAGACTAAACGGGCTGCGTCTGTCTGGAGGAGAGATGGAAAGGCAGAGAGGTTTAGGAGCTGGTTGAATGGACATGGGGAATCGGGGTGGAAAGGAGGAGTGTGCTGTCACAGTATTGGGAGAGCAATTAGAGTCACATAACAATTTATGTATAAATTTTTGTATGGGAAAAATAAAAATGAAATAAAAGAGCAAGTTTCAGGGTCTCTCCTGACATCCATTTTGGTCTGTTTTTTTCTTTCCAGTCTTTTCTTTCTTTCCTGTCTTTTTAATGACCTTTTACTTTCTTCATGTATGATGTCCTTGATGTTATCCCACAACTCATCTAGTCTTTGATTGTTAGTGTTTAATGTGTCAAATCTATTCCTGAGATGATCTCTAAGTTCAAGTGGAATATAGTCAAGGTTGTAATTTGGCTCTCATGGACTTGTTCCAAATTTCTTCAATTTCAACTTGAACTTGCATATGAGCAACTGATGGTCTGTTCCTCAGTCAGACCCCGGCCTTGTTCTGACTGCTAATATTGAGCATCCATCATCTCTTTCCCTAGGTGTAGTTGATTTGATTCTTGCATATTCCATCTGGTGAGGTCCAGTGTGTGTTTGCCATTTATGTTGTTGAAAGAAGGTATTTGCATTGAAGAAGTTGTTGGTCTTGCAAAATTCTATCATGCCATCTCTGGTGTCCTTTCTATCATCAAGGCGATATTTCCCAACTACTGATCATTCTTCTTTTTTTCACCTTTTGCATTCTAACCGCAGTAATTATCAATGCATCTTGATGGCATGTTTGATCAATTTTAGACTGAAGAATTTGGTGAAAATCTTCAATTTTTCATCTTTGGCCTTAGTGGTTGGTGTGTAAATTTGAATAATAGTCATCTTAACTGGTCTTCCCTGTAGGCACATGGATATTATCCTATTACTGACAGCATTGTACTTCAGGATAGATCTTGAAATGTTCTTTTTGACGATAAATGTGACACCATTCCTTTTCATTTTGTCTTTCCCAGCATAGTAGAGCACATAACTGTCTGATTCAAAATGGCCAATACCAGTCCATTTCAGCTTGCTACCGCCTAGCATTCCACTTCATTTTTGACGACTTCCAATTTTGCTAGATTCATACTTTGTACATTCCGCGTTTTGATTATTAGTGGCTGTTTGCAGCTGTTTCTTCTCATTTTAACATGACTGTGTAAGTCTAACTTAAACCTGGATGTTTTAGTTGCTGGAAAAAAGAGAGGGGCTACTTATCTAAAACTTTCCTCCAAACATTCAATTCATGGGAAAAGAGATTAAATTTTGCAGTATAGATTAAATATTCACTTTCATCACTTATTCTTTATTTTTTATATTTTGTTCACTTCCTAAATATTTATTAAGGGACCACTTTATAAGTTAATAAGTTAATCTTTCAAGACACTGGATAAACAGCTCATGCTGGTTACAAAAATTACCAATTTTCCTCAGATCAGAGATTGAAATATTTATTTTTAAATCCTTCAAGAAACTGACACAAATTTATTATTCATTTGATAAATTTAGATTTTTCTTTACAAATCATATTTTACTACACCATATTGAATACTTCATTAAGAGATTTCATTCACCTCCATCATTTTCAAATTATGTTACATACAGTCTTACAGTTGTTGCTATTATTAAAATTCTGATGCTAGCTACATCCTTGGAGAAGCTATGCTATAAGATATGTCAGTGTAGCCATTCATCAGGAGATAAGATCAAACTAAAATTTTAAAAAGTAATTAACAAAATAAAGTATAAGTACAATTAAAAAATGCATTACTAATATTCCCATAATCTTTCTAGGGATAGTAAAAAGTAATCTGTTAACTGGTTTGAGGTGTATACTTAATTTCATAATGGAACTATTCTGTAATTCAAAACTAACTTAAGAAAATCAGCTGAGTGTACTGAAAAATGTAATATCAAGACAATTTCTTGTGTCTCCATAATTGAAGTATGTGTTAGTGTTATGTTCAATTTTATATGAGGAGGTTTAGGAAACTACATCAGAGCATTAAAAAACATTGAGGTAAATACAGTAAACGGAAACAAATCTGTCGTATATTTTCATTCAAAAATATACCAAAATATAAGGTAAAAAAAAATTACTTCCAGAACTTTCAGCTTTTACTGATGATACACAGAACTGGAAAGAGAGTCTTTCCATCAAAACTACATGAAAAAACTGAATAATAGTGAAATTCATATTTTTTTTAAACCCATCAGATAGCTGAAGTTCCAGGACAGTTAAATAGCCTGAAATCTAAGAAAATGCTGTTGCCTCCTAATAGAGATAAGTGTGAGCACCAGCTCATCTATGGCAGAAAAATGGAACAACAGAGATGACAACGATAAGTGGTTGAGAAGAAATCAGATAAACAATTTAGTGGATTGCTAAAGATTAATTATAAGGAGTCCCTAGGTGGTGCAAAAGGTTAAGCACTTGACTACTAACCAAAAGGTTGGTAATTTGAAACCACCCGGAGGTGCCTTGGAAGAAAGCCCTGGAGATATGCTTCCAGAAGGTCACAGACATAAAAAACTCTATGAAACTCAGTTCTACTCTGCACGTATGGCGTCATCATGAGTCAGAATTAACTTGAAGACAACTGTTTTTGTTTGTTTTAAAGGTAAAGTATAGCCTTGCATGATAATGTAAAAATTCTGGTAACATCAGAAACAAGGGAAGCTTGCATCTTCTTGTAGGTTCATTTTAATGAACCCCTTTCAGTACGTGGAGTTGATTTAGATAATGAGATTATAGACTTTGAGCTGACGCAGTCATGAATTGAGACTCATGTGGCCCTCAGGAAGTGGTGGATTCATTTTACATTTGGAAAGAATGTAAATTTTGGGGGGCTGTAAAGTGGAATGTAGCAGCTGCTTTTAGAATGGGTCCCAATGATCTCCCATCTGTTGGTATTCACTTCCTTGTGTAATGACCTCTCCTTTTGTGCAAGCTGATGCTTCTAATGATTAGAATACAGGAAAAGTGATGGAATGTCAGTTCTAAGATTAGGTTATAATGGACTTTTAGTTCCATCTTGCTTGCTGGCACTCTCTCTCTCATGTTCTTTCATGTCCTTTTTCTAATGAATCAAGCTAGAGAGACCCACATGGCAGAGAATCGAGAGCAGTCTCCAAGCCTACCACCAGAAAGGATCTGAGGCCCTCAGTCCAGCAGCCCAAGAGGAAGTCAATTTGGCCAATAACCTTGTAAGTGAGCTCAGAGGCAGGTTTTGCCCAGCTGAACTTTCAGATAAAACTGCAGCATCAGTGGACATCTTTACTGCATGCTTGTGAGAACCCTGAAGCACTGGGTCCTGCTAAGCCATGGCTGTATTCATTATCCCGCCCCAAAACTGTGTGATAATAAATATGTATTGTTTTAAGCTGCTACGTTTTGGGTTATTTGTGATGCATCAGTAGATAACTAATACAGAATTTGGGGGCAAGACAGGAGACCTGAGAAAGCCTCCCTCTGAGGTCCAGGTCTGAAGGAGAGACGTGGCCACTGCTGCAGAACACGAGCGAATCTCATCCTGGACCCTTTTCCCTAAAGATCAAAGGTTTTAGGTCACTGAGGGAAGGGTAGCAAATATTGTACCTCACAAGACACAAGTGAAAACTTATTAAGGCTGGGGGAAGGGAAATTATATATATATATATATATATATATATATATAAAATTACATACATACATATATACACACACCCAAGAAGATGATAAAATGCTATATATATATACATATATATATATATATATATATATATACTTCCAAAGTAAATGAGAAATACTTTTTTCAGGTAGATCAAAAACTAAAAGAAATCATTACCGGTAGACTTGCACTACAAGCAACGTTAAAAGAAGTTCTTCAGGCAGAAGGACATGGTACCAGACAGAAATCGAAATCTAAGCAAAGATATGAAGACCTTGGAAAATGGTTCAAATGAAAATTTATTCATAATAAAACAGAAAACTGGAGGCAGCCAAGATGTCCTTCAATAGCTGAATGGATAAACAAACTGTAGTACATCCATACAGTGGAGTATTATTCAACAATAAAAATAAATGAGCTATAAAGCTTTGAAAAGACATGGAGGAAACTTAAATTCACATTGCTTAATGAAAGAAGTCAGTCTGAAAAAGCTGCATATTCTATGATTCCAAATACATGACTTTCTGGAAAAGGTAAGACTATAGATAGAGGTCAGTCATTTCCAGGGGCTTAGCAAGTGGGGAGGGGGGACAGATGAATACGTGGAGAACAGGACTTTTTTTCTTTTAGAAACTGATGTTGATTTTCTGTCAACATTATTTCTGTTTTCTGAAGCTTGTGGAAGAACAGATAAGAGCACTCAGTGGTTTTTTCCATCCACTCAGTAGCCTGAGCAGTGGGGGCTGCAAACTAGTCTTTAGTTGTAAGCTGACCACTCTAGTCTTCAATAAGAAACTGCTGAATAAGGAACAGAGGGTACCTGCCTTCAGAGCAGTCTGCATCCTCAGGTAGAGCAGCAGTAAATTCAGGAGCTGGTACAGTTCATTCACCCTGTGACTGCTCCTTGGTCACAGCCTTTTCAGCAGTTGCCTGCTCTTCCTTTTCAATCTCTTCAGGATCACTGTAGAAGTAGAGAGCAGGCATGACCTCCCACAGGTGCTCTTGGAATCTTCCCGGGTCAGCATCCATCACATCAGACCCACTGAGTGAGCTCACTTCTTGTTATATGGTATGGCAATATCCACAGAATTCAGAGGAGAATCTGTATTACACATGGCATTGGTAGGCAGTTTAACATAAGACACTTCTCTAAGAGGCTGGTGGTCAACCCTGGGATCAGTAACCACCAGAACATGTGGCTCCTGGGAGGTAGCCTGGATCTGGTTAGTGAAGTTTCCAGAAGTGAAGTGTCCGGCAATAGGAGTAAATCCAGTGGCAGCAGCAAACTTCAATGCAGCCCACTGGCTGGTATTCCTAAGTTCTCTTCAGGTTTATGATGTAGATGCCATGACTTTTCCTTTTCCTTAGGTTGCTGCCACCTAAGTGGGTTCCTGCTGCAAGAAATTTGAGAATATCCTCCTTCTTCATTCGCAGGCCATCAAAGGCTCTGGACATTGTGAAAGTTTCTCCTTTAAGCTACAGCGAGAACCAGGGACAATGCTACATGGACCCTTCTCTGGGTAGCACGGGAAAGTGGAGCACAGGGCATTTTTAGGGCAGTGAAATTATTCTGTATGATACTGTAATGGTGGATACATGATGTTATGCATTTGTCAAAACCCATAGGACCGTAAAAAGCAAAGAGTAAACTCTACTATAACCTATGAACTTTAGTTAATCATGATGCATCAATATTGGTTCATGAATTGTAACAAATGTACAACATGAATGTAAGATAGTGGTAATAGAAGAAACAGCGTGCAGGAGGCAGAGGAGTATATGGGAACTCGCTATTTTCTGCACGTTTTTTCTGCAAACTTACAACTGCTCTAAAGAAATTAAGTCCATCATAAAAACTATTATTATAATTTAAAAATACTCAAGATATAATTGACTGCTTATAACAAAATACTAGCAACATTTTGTAGTCCTGTAGCATAAATAGAAGTAAAATAATATGACAAAATAGCACAAATAAACAAAAAGTTAGGAGCATACTGTAGTAAGGTTCTTACACTGTTCATGAAGTAGTATAACATTACTTGAGTGTTGACTATGATTAATTAAAATGTATATTGTAAACTCTATATAACACTTTAAAACTTTAAAATAAAGAGTCATAAATAATAAGCCACTAGTGGAGATGAAATGGAATCATAATACTTATTCAATATAAAAACCAGCAAAAAAAGAAAATTTTAACAAAGAAATAGGAAAAAGAATCAGAACAAGCGGCATGATTTTTTCAATCCAATAAATCATAAGTTATATTAAATAAAGTAATCTAAACATACCAATTAAAAAATGGAAGTTCAGGTGGATTTAAAAAAGAGAGATCAACTACATACTGTTTAAAAGAAATAAATTTTGAAAATAAAGCCATAGATAAGTTAAAAGGATGGGGGAAAATACGCCATGGAAACACCAACCAAAAGAAAGCTGAAGTAGCTCTTTTAATTTCAGAAAGAGTAGACTTTAGAACAAGGGAAATGTTCAGAAATAAAGTGGGACACTACCTAATGATAAAATTTATGAAGAGGATGTTTCCATTCTAAATGTGTCTGCACCTAACAGAGCTTCATAATACATGAGGCAATAACTGATAGAAATGAAAGGAAAAATAAACAAATTCCCAACTATATATATATAACATTACTTCCAATAAAGACTTATCCTGAAATGCAAGTCTGGCATTAATGAAAGTTTATCCATGTAAATCAAGGGAAAATAAGGTTCAGAAATAGATGCACTCGTACATGGCTATTTGGTTTACAACAAAGGTGAAAAGGCAATTTAACGAAGAAAAGATAGTGTTTTCAATGAATGAGTTGGAACAGTTGAACATTTATATGAAAAATAATGAATTACTTGTATGATTACATGATTGCATGCATTTTTTCAAAATACATAAAACTATACACTAAAGATTGTATTTTACTGTATGTAAATTTTACCTCCACCATTCATCTGTCAGCTTGTCGTACCTCCATATTCTCCAACACTGCATTCATCATTGGTTGTGGATTGCTTCCAGAAACAATGACTCTTACACTCTGGTTTGTGTGTTCTTGGAGAAAGAAAACAAAACAGAACTTGCCGACAGAGTTGCAGGTATTTACTACATGTAGCCTTTTGCAAAGTGAGGTAAATGCCACCGGGATATGGACAAGGCCCTGATACCATCTACTATAACATATATGTCTATAGATTCATTTACATATATTCTTCCCCACCAAAAAAGGAGAATACCTCAATAAACTAGTGTAATAACACAGCCAAATGCAGTTGTATGTAAAGATTCTTAGGTATACCAGTTATACCAGTGAAATTTTGTTAATAGTTCTTTTCACTTTTAAAGGTATCCTATTTCAGAAAATGAATTATAAAATGATGTATTATATACATAAAAATATTTTAAAAAAGCAAAAATAGGGCCGCAAATACATAAAAATATATATCAGCATAAGTTAAAATTGAAGCCATCAAAGTAAGCCATATAGTTTAAATTATTGCACTTTTCACCAACCAATCTCTCATCTGGGTAATACACCTAACAGAAAAAGAGTCAAGTACGTTATACAGAAACAAAGAAAGATTTTGCTCAAAACAAGCACTCATTTTGTTTCAACAAATAATTGCAGGACCTTTGTAATTTTAAGTAATTTAATATTCTAACAACCCTATCATGACAGCATGATGACATCCCACATCATATATGAAGATTAATAGGGTTGCACTATATACTCAGCCTCATATAACTAGTCAGTGGCAGACCTATGAGTTGAACATAGGCAGTTTTGTTTGGGGCATTGCTTTTAACCACCAAACTATGCTGCCTGCACAAAGTTAACGGAAACATTATATTTCCTATAAAACATTAATCCTTTCTTTCCTTGGCCACAAAGGAAAATAATTCTCTAAATTTTATGTTTGCTTTGTGTCATATCCATTTGGCTATATAAAGCATTGCATTTTAGTTTGTAGTATTTTTTTTAATGAATAAATTATCTTATTCTTAATAGTATTATTGATTTACTCCAAGGAACCTCTGTCACAGGCCATGTTTTTCGGCCAGAAAAATCACCTTAAACTTTTTTTTTTTTTTAATTCTCTGGAACTTTTTCTTCTGTTTTCTCATTTCTTTTCAATCATTTCATACAGGTTTCCTTCACGACTGAGAATTTAGATATTCAGAAGGTTCTAGCATCTTGATATTAGGTTGTATGAACCTGATATGAAACCCTGTGGTATCTAATTTCTGTCATCTCCAGATTAGAAAGAATGGCTCCCTGGAGCAATAAAATCTGCATAATCAGAGGACAGGAAGGACAGAAGAGGGTTTGCCTTAGGGATGGCTGGAATTAGAGGATCACACACTATTAGGATTCAATTTCTCCAGCACATGTTTGCATACCACCACCACCTGCCATCTCAAGATGTGTTCCTTCACTCACTGGGGACCAGGTTGCCTCTCTGGGATCACAATCTAATAGCTTTGCAACCAGACAGGAAGGGAATTTAAAATTGATATTTATCTTTATCTGAGAACAGTTGAAGGGACTAGAATAAACAGGGACTAGACTAATCCCAACCATATTCTTCCTGTTTAAATTATTGCACTTTCCACATGGCGGCACTTTTTATATTAACTTATTTTAATCCTTACCACAAGCCTATAGAAGACCAGCCAACTTGTCCTATAAAAAAGCAACCAGCCCCTTGCCGTTCAGTTGATTCCAACTCATAGTGGCCACATAGGACAGAGTAGAACTGCCCCATAGGGTTTTCAAGGAGTGGCTGGTGGATTTGAACCGCCGACCTTTTGGTTAGCAGACAAACGCTTAACCACTGCACCACCAGGGCCCCACCACAGCCTATGAGATTTTATTTTCACTCTCAGTTGACAATTGTAAAGCTGAAAGATTTTAAATGATTTATGCTAGGTCACATAATGATAATGAGGAGGGACTAAAATTAGACTCAAGACTTTCTGATTTGGAAACAACTATCATTATAATAATCAATGGAAAACGAGATCATTCAAGAAAGGAAGTCTTGGTGAAATCATATAACCTTCAGAGCCTGGCAAATGGTATCGGGAAGGGAATCCAGGAACCATGAAGAAGAATTGGGAAAATGTGAATCTGATGCCTGCTATGATGAAATCTGACCCATGTTCAGCGAAGCAAAGGAAATTTGATAAAGGCCATAGGCTACTTCCTAAGACTCCTTCCACATGATTATCGTTTGCACTAAGAGTACTTTAGAATCTTTGCCTTCCATTCCTCCTTAAAAAGTCTGTGTTTCTTTAAGTTATATCTGAAATTTTGCAGGTTTCTGACAAGTTCAAGTGAGAATATCTATAATAATGTATTGAATCCCAAATTGTGTCCCCCCAAAAATGTGTGTTAACTTGGCTAGTTCATGATTCCCAGTATTGTGTGATTGTCCACCATTTTGTTACTTGACATGAGTTTCTTATATATTGTAAATCCTACCTCTATGATGTTAATGAGGTGGGATTAGTGGCAGTTACGTTAATGAGGCAGGACTCAATCTACAAGATTAGATTGTGTCTTAAGGCAATCTCTTTTGAGATATAAAAGAAAGAAGCAAGCAGAGAGACCTGGGGACCTAATACCACCAAGGAAGTAATGCAGGGAGCAGAGTGAGTCTTTTGGACTCAGGGTTCCTGTGGGGAGAAGCTCATAGACCAAGGGAAGATTGATGACAAGTACCTTCCTCCAGAGCTAACAGAGAGAGTAAGTCTTCCCCTGGAGCTGCACCCTGAATTCGGACTTCTAGCCTACTCGATGGTGAGAAAATAATCTGTTTGTTAAAGTCATCCACTTGTGGTATTTCTGTTATAGCAGCACTAGATAACTAAGACAATATATTTTTTTCAATTATGTACAAGAATAGAGAAAGCAATAGAAGTAATATTGCTGGTGACTAACTTATGAACTAGGCAATATCACTGGTAAAAAGTCTGTGGCTAGTGTAAATGATTAACCTGCTTGGCTGGTAACCCAAAAGTTGGTGAATTGAGTCCACCTAGAGGCTGGTATCTACTTCTGAAGAAAGAAAGGGCTGGTATTTACTTCTGAAAAATCAGCCATTAAAAACCCTACGTGTGTAACAGTTCTACTCTGACACTCATGGTGTCACCATGACTCAGTTAGGCAACTGGTAAACACACTGCAAACCCAGGCCTAGTGACGCCCAATTTAGTTCTGACTAGATCTGGCTCTAAGGGAAAAATATATATCACATAATACAAAAACAATAAATATGCACTATCTCATTCAGTAATTTAAAGACCCTTCAAGTCAGGTGCTATTACCTCTTTTATAGAGGAAGAAGTAGTGGTTCAGAGAGATGAACTACCATGTCCAAGATCACACAGTTTATAGGAGCAGAGAGTGTGACAAACTATTCCAGAAACTCTGACAATATACATACTTTCACCAGCATCAATTTTTTTTTTTTAAGTTACATAAAACCAAGCCAAACCAAGTGGGCATCCTGAGGATATCTTTATAAACAAAAATGGAATGCCAGCTTGGTTTGAACTTGAAATGCCCCAAAGAGAACTACATAATTTATTTGCCAATATTAAAAAAAAAAAGTGTACAAAAAAGCCTTGCTTGCTGCACTGTTTTTCATTTAAAACTTTTTTATATGTATAAATAAATACTACTATAATAGTTCCCCCCAAAAGTCAACATCTATAGTTTTATAGTAAATATCCCTCACTGTATTTTATAGGACAGTGTTATCACAAGGTTTCTATCTTTATTTTTAAGCAATTGCTAACATTCTGGATTTTTTTCTTGGCTTTATACTAGTGCTCTTTCCATAGACGAATGTTATAACCCAATTGACTTGGAAAGTAATATTTATTCTACTCACTAGTCCTGTTACAAATTTCCTTATAGTCCAATTGAGAGTGCTTGTGTTTACATTGAATAAGTCTGTTTTTACACATAGCAAGCATAAATGTTTGGAGGCAGAACTAATCCATGCTCTAGAAGCCAGGTTGATGGTTATTTTGGGTGCCGGGTGGTGACTAGAAGAGGAAACAGGAAAACTTTTGGGTACTAGTAATGTTATTCTTCTTGATCTGCTGCTGGTTACATGAATGCATTCAGTTTTAGACAATTGATCAAAGAGAATGTGGTATATTATTTTTCTGTGTCTTTATTTGACTTTAGTATATTTTTAAACAGAAAATGTTGTGAAGTAAAAAGCCCCCATTAAAAAAAGTTATTTTGTTAATGATAATTTTGACAGATTTTAAGAAAATTGTGGGAATAACTGAGAGGAGTATCTAACCACTCTCTTGGCATATAGAACTCCATATTTCGCTCAAATTTTAAATGTCTTTGGTTTTTAAATCTAAATATAGACAGTGCATGACTTGATTTAATTTTCCAAATTCATTTATTTGACCCTGGACTTCACTGACCCCTCATGTTCTGATTTTAAAAATTAGTTTGTAAACCTATCTTTGAAATAACTTCAGGATATTAAAATAATATGTTTTGAGGTCTTTGATCAGAATTGATTAATGGCAACTGTAATTTTACCACACTAGTTATAACTACATGAAAGAAGGTCAGACCATATTCATTTGGGGAAGCAAATTAATACTGTCACAGTAATAACAGTTATATCTGTGATGCTCCCAGATTTTCTCTAGTATAGACCTTTCTTCTGAGATCCAGACCCCTGTGTCCAACTGCTTCCTTCATAACTACAGTTGACTATCTTACATTCAAAAAAAATAATACTAACCTTAGGATTTCCAAAACAGCCCCTTCAAGACCCTATAAACCTCCTCTTTCTTCACGTTCCCATTGCCGTAAAAAACATTAACATCTAGCTATCCAGGTGCTATACCAGGAAACTTGTAGCCCTTCTTTTTAAATCCGCCCTCACTTCTCAAATCACCAAATCCTGATAAATCACCTTGTAGTGGTTTCCTGATCCCCTTAAAATTAAATTCCTAACCTTCTTTTCATTCCTTAAACATTCCAAACACTTGATCACCTTAGAGTTTTAACATATACTATTATCCCTGGAATTTTCTCTTCCCATTCTCTGCAAGGTGGACCTGTTCTCATCCTTCAAATTAACACAATTAAATTGTAAATATATTTGTTTACCTGTTTATTGTCTGTATCTCTGACTGGATGATAGACTTTATGAGGCTGATGCCATATTTATTTTGTTTCCACCTTGAAACCATGTTCCAGCTCACTTTCTGATACATTGAAGGATAAAAATGGAAAGTTTCTACACTGCAGTTCAAGAAAGGGACAGAGTGATTGCTCTTTGGCGGTTGTCCTAGTCTGTGAACAAGTAGCTACCTAAACCAGTTCTGTCAATCAACGGGAGACAACCATTCAATAATCATGCAAATTTTTGCATTAATCAACCAATCAACAACAGATTCACTTCACTGACTATACATCCACAAATAATGTCCAATGAATTTTACTTCCTTCTGAAACTACATCAATTCTTGAACACTATGCTTCCTCAAACTGTATATAAAATCAGATTATTGATTTGTTCAAGGAGACTCTGCCTTGCAAATACACTTAATCCTGGCTTCTGAAGTGGTAATGTCAGATCTTTTTTGTTGGTTTGTTTGTTTCTGATATTAAATGTTGGCTTTTTCTTTCTTTTTTTTTAAATTTTTTCCCATACAAAAATTTGTACATACATTTTTATGTGACTCTAATTGCTCTCCCCATACTGTGACAGCAGACTCCTCCTTTCCACCCGATTCCCCATGTCCGCTCAACCAGCTCCTAACCCTCTCTTCCTTCCCATCTCACCTCCGTACAGAAGCTGCCCATTTAGTCTCTTATATCTACTTGAGCTAAGAAGCACACTTCTCACGAGTATCACTTTATGTCCCACAGTTCAGTCCAATCCCTGTCTGAAAAGTTGGCCTCAGGAATTGTTGGCCTCTGGGCTGATAGAGAATCCAGGGGCCATGCTTTCCAGCGTTCCTCCAGTCTCAGTCAGACTATTAAGTCTGCCCTTTTTACTAGAATTTGAGTTCTGCACCCCACCTTTCTCCTGCTCCATCCGGGACTCTCAGTTGTGTTCCCTGTCACTGTGGTCATTGGTGGTAGCGGGGCACCATCTAGTTCTTCTGGTCTCCTGCTAATGAAGTCTCTGGTTTACGTGGCCCTTTCTGTCTCTTGGGCTAATACTTTCCTTGTGTCTTTGGTGTTCTTCATTCTCCTTTACTCCAGGTAGTTGGGACCAACTGATGCATCTTAGATGGCCACTTGCAAGCTTTTAAGACCCCAGATAACACTCACCAAAGTAGGGTGCAGAATATTTTCTTAATAAGCTTTATTATGCCAATTGACCAAGATGTCCCCTGAAAGCATGGTCCCCAGACCCTTACCCCTGCTACTCTGTCCCTCAAAGTGTTTGATTGTATTCAGGAAAGTTCTTAGCTTTGATTTAGTCCAGTTGTGCTGACTTCCCCTGTAGTGTGTGCTGTCCTCTTCACCTAAGATAATTTGTATCTATCTAGTTAGTAAATAACCCTCTCCCTCCCTCGCCACCCTCCTAACCATCAAAGAATGTTTTCTTCTGTGTTTAAACCTTTTCTTGAGTTCTTATAATAGTAGTGTTATACAATATTTGTCCTTCTGTGACTGACTAAATTCACTCAGCATAATGGCCTCCAGCTTCCTCCATGATATGTTTCATGGCTTCATCGTTGTTCTTTATAACTGCGTAGTATTCCATTGTGTGGATATACCATAATTTGTTTATCCATTCGTCTCTTGATGGGCACCTAGGTTGCTTCCATCTTTTTGCTATTGTGAACAGTGCTGCGATGAACTTGGGTGTGCATATATCTATTCGTGTGATGGTTCTTATTTCTCTGGGATATATTCCAAGTAGCAGGATAGCTGTATCATATGGTACTTCTATTTCTAGCTTTTCAAGGAAGCACCAAATCTATTTCCAAAGTGTTTGTACAATTTTACATTCCCACCAACAGTATATAAGTGTCCCAGTCTCTCCACAATAAGTGTTGGCTTTTTCTTTGAAGAGAACTCAATAAGAAATAGAATTACAGGTAAGAGGTATAAATAAAATATAGCAGAGCTGGCATATTGTCCTTGGAAAGAACATTGAGAAAAGTTTACAAAGCCATTATTTGAAGTCATTTCTTCTTTACCCTTCCTCTTTCTTATTAATCACATATCCAGTGAGCACTTTCTGTGAGCTAAGTACTTTTGATACTTAAGTAAACAAAACAAGCAAAGACCCTAGATCAAATATTTACCTTTAATCTCCCTCTTTCTGATGAATTGTCTTGCCAGGTGAGCCCCCGAAGGTACTTCTGAGTGTGTTCACTAAACTTAAAAAAAACAAAACAAAAGAACCCCAACATTTGCTTGATTGACAGGGCTGATTATTTTTAATAAACAAGAAAGAAAGGAAGCAATGCCTGGTTTAGTTGCTAGTATCTATTCCTATTTCTCAGTGACCTTTCTCTACCTTATACAACATAGACCTAACTTCTTAATGAGGTGTTGTCTAATGAGAGGGACTAATTTTCTCAATGGAGCTGGCATTAAAATCTATACTGTCATGTCTGCTATCCCACAATATTTGAATGGTATTGAGTATATTAACAAATTAGAAAAGATAGATAAAATGTGGGAAAAAAATTAACATAATTGCGAAGTTCAGAAAGTGGCTGATTGTGAGTTTCAAGTAGAGCATGAAGGATTTTACTCCAACTGTAAAAGCTGGGGAAAGAAGGCTCCATTCTTTGTGAAAACAAAGGTGAGAGTAATATTGTGGCTACAAGGATGTGAACCTTGTATTAGTTTCATTATGAAATGAAACAGTTTTGGAGGGAGTTTAGAGTTCAAAAATATTTTATGCACATGCACATCGGAAGATAAACATAAGTTCCTAACTCAGGATTTTTAGCTGCCTTGAACAAAAAAGCAAAAAGCTGGTTGCCATGGAGCCATTTCCAGCTCATTGCGACCCTACAGGACAGAGTAGACTTGCCCCATAGGGTTTCCAGAGAGCACCTAGTGGATTCGAACTGCTGGTCTTTTGGTTAGGAACCATGGTTCTTAACCACTATGCCACCAGTGTTGAGCAAAGAGTGTGGTAAATTAGACAGAACAATTGTGAAGCCAATTCTTATTGGTCTTAGGTTTAAGCATACACTATATACTCACATGTACTTTAAGAAAACTTGTCTCTAAGCACTACTTTTCTTGAAAAACATTAAAATTAATTTATGAATCTAGATCACCTACTAACATAACAGAGGAATAGCAGCCGTACATCATGTTCAAATTTAATATTTATGTGATATGATTATTAGAATGATAAGAATGATAACATTTAATGATTTCATTCATGAAATGGAATGTGAAGGTATTATATATATGCATATAAAAATATATACATATATAGCATTATTTAAAGAGTTCCAATAATTCCATAGTCATATTTTAAGTAGTTTTTAAATTCCTTTTTAGATGTAAAAAAAGGTGACAAAGACCCACTAAAAAAAGAAAAAAAAAAAAAACCTGTTGCCAATTCTGACTCATAGTGACCCTATAGGACAAAATAGAACTGCCCCATAGGGTTTCCAAGGAGCAGCTAGTGGATTCAAACTGCCCACCTTTTGGGTAAAAGCTGAGCTCTTAACCACTGCACCAACAGGGTGATTGGCATTCCCCATGTTGAATTCTAGTTATGAGCTCAAGAACCAACGGCTGCTGATAAAACAAGAGGGGAGGAAGTTGTAAAGACTTTTGGGTTTTGTCAGAGACCATTTACTGGGCATGTTGTTTTCATAGATGCACTTAAACTGGTAAGTGGTTTGCTTCACACAGACAGGGAACATCTGTTCCATAATGATTGTACCTATTTGAGTGAGTTAAGCAAGTGGCTTTTTTATTGTTCATTCTGTCAAGGTCTAAGTTCCACATCGGTAATTATTTGATGCAAAAAACCCAAATGAAATTTCTACATCATTTCTTCCAGGCACTAATTCCTTCTACCTTACTGGAAAATAGACATCTGAGAATGGTTCATAGGCAGTTAAAGAAACAACAAAAGTAAGAACCTACAGCAGTAAGTCAGACCATACAAAATACATCAGCCATTCCATCTAATTTAATTCTTGCTTTAACTAATAAGTCATGATAAGAACATACACAGAGTATTAGAAATTCTGCTAAAGTAGAAGGAAGATAAAGATGTCCTCTATACAGCTATCTCTACTAGCAGAATGCAAAGATTACTGTTCTATAGAGAATTTGGATTGCTGGTCTAGGGACAATATTTTGAAATGTGTCAAGGACAGTAGAGAGAGTTTTGTTAAGAGTCAAGTAGCTTTGGAGATGATCTATATTATTATGTATTCTCTGTTGATATGAAAATCAATATTAGATGAATTTCTCCATTTCTTTTGTTACCCCTCTTTTGAATTTTTTTTCTCACTTCTATAAATGTAGTCTTAGTTTTCTGGGCTTTTTTTTTTTTTCCTATTATCATATTTTTGAAACTAAAGAAATTTCACAAACTCTTAATTTATGTTCAGTCAACTGTTGAATGTTTATAGTTTAAATTGCTCCTGTAATTAATTTTTCCTAGTTATTTCCAACAAAGGATGATATGCAGGAACAGGGAATAGACCAGGTTCAAGGAGTCAGGGATATTCAGTCAAGCAGATAGAATAAAGGATATTGGACAGACTGAATAATAAGCAACCAGAATTCCCACACCCATGAAGGAGAATCCATATGAAAACCCTTGACCATACAAGCAGGAAACCTCCATTAATAAGATTTCTTGTTAGAGAACCTAGTGGTTTGCACTAGGATTCAAGTTTGATACCAGATTCAGGTTGGGGGTGGAGGTGGCACAATTGAGGAAACCTTAAATTTTCATGGGAAAGAAGGTAGCTTGCTGAACTTCAACTCAAGAATGACCTCTAAAGCACAAGCACAGTCAGTGGAACTAGGGCACCTGGTAGGCTGGGCCATGAGGGCTTTAAAGAACAGAAATTTATTTTCTCACAGTTCTGGAGGCTAAAGTCCAAATCAGGGTCTTAGCTGTGTTGATCCATTCCTTGTTGGTAGCCCTGGGCATTCCTTGGTTCTTGGTGATCCTCGAATAGCAACTCTCTCCCCCAGTAAGTGCTTTTGAGTCTGTGTCTAATCTGTTCTTTTTATAACTTAAAAGTGATTAGATCTTGACATGCTCTACATTGTAATGACCTCATTAACATAACAAAGAAAACTTTATTTCCAAACAGGATTACATCCACAGGAATACAGATAGGATTCCAACACTTATTTTGGGGTATATAAGTCAGTCCATGAAGGAGCCCTGGTAGTGCAGTGGTTAAGCATGCAGCTGTTAACTGAAAAGTTAGCAGTTCGAACCCACCATCCACTCCACGGAGAAAGATGTGGCAGTCTGCTTCCATAAAGATTTACAGCCTTGGACATCCTATGGAGGACTTACTCTGTCCTATAGCGTTGCTATGAGTCAATATCAACTTGACAGCTATGGATTTTGGGTTGGTTTTTGGTAAATCAGTCCATAACAGTGCTTAACATCCCTCTCATGGAGTGTGAGTTGGACTTAGTGATTCTTTTCCAAAGAATAAAGTATAGAAAGATAACACTAGTAATTTTACAGTGGGGACACCTGGCAGACAGCAAGTGATCAAGGTTAACATCATCTAATGTCATGTAGATATCGCATATTCACTGATTTGCTATGAAGAGGAAGACACTTCATTTCTGTGGTATTCTTCCTGACAATACATAACTCCAGTCTCATAATGAGAAAACAAATTGAGGGACATTCTACAAATCATCTGACCCATACTCTTCAATACTCTCAAGGTCATGAAAACAAGAAAAAACTGACAAACTGTCATAGGCAGGAGGAGAAAAGGGAGACACAATGACTAAATTTAACATGGTATCCTTAATATCATCCTGAAACAGAAAAAGGATATTAATGGAAACACTGGGGAAATCCCAGTAAAGTCTGTAGTTCAGAAAATTGTGTTGTGTCAATGTTAATTTCTGAGTTTTGATCATTATGTCATAGTTATGTAAAATGTTAACATTATGGGAAGGTGTCTGAAGCCTATATGAGAACTCTCAGTATTATCTTTGGGACTCTTCTGTAAATTGAACATTAATCAAAAATGAAAATTTTAACGTAAAAATAGAAGTCTAATTTTTATACCACAGGTCATACTTTTATATTTGCAAAAATTTAGACAAGCATTATGTAAATAGTTTGTGAAAGAGTTGATTATCACCTTGCTAATATGTGGTTTCAACTTTGTTGTATACATTAAACATTCTATAGAAAGCAACTAATAAATAACAATCAAAATTCTCCTCTGACCTATATCATAATTTAATATAACATTTTCCATTCAGAAGTGAGCTTAAGTGTAATGTAAACAATGTTCAAATTCCTTATACAACATTGTAAAGATCTGCTGGAACTTTCCCTGACCCAGATGTATCATTATTAGACACTTGGCTCAGAAAATCTCTTTATTGAGCAAACATGAACATCAACTTCATTTTTACCCATCTTGCCATTCTCAGACTCTTATTTTGACATAAAATAAATCTAATTAAATACAGCCTTTGTATCCTCACGTAAACAATTAAATAATCTCAAATATTTCTTCTTGTTTAAAAAGTCCTTGTTTGCTCCCTAAAGAGTATTTATATGTCTGTATATATTTTTCATGTTTCAACAAATGAAGGCTACACTGGAAGCGCTCACTCATCCATGCCAAGAAATTTGGAAGACAGCTACCTGGCCAACTGACTAGAATAGATCCGTATTTGTGCCCATTCCAAAGAAAGGTAATTCAACAGAACGTGGAAATTATCCAACAAGATTATTAATATCACACGCAAGTAAAATTTTGCTGAAGATAATTCAAAAATGGTTGCAGTAGTATATCCACAGGGAACTGCCAGAAATTCAAGCTGGATTCATAAGAGGGCATGGAACTAGGAATATCACCAGTGCTGATCTCAGACAGATCTTGGCCAAAAACTGAGAATACCTGTGTTTTATTGACTACGCAAAAGCATTCAGCTATGTGAATTGTACCAAATTGTAGATGATATCATGAAGAATGAGAACTCCAGAACACTTAATTGTGCTCAGAATCCACTTGACCGCAACAAGTTTGGTTTTTGGTAATTGTGCTCATGAGGGACCTGTATGTAGACTAAGAGGCAGTTGTTCAAACAGAACAAGGGGATACTGTGTGGTTTAAAATCAGGAAAGGTGTGCAGTAGGGTTGTATCCTTTCCCCATACTTAATCAATCTGTATGATGAGCAAATAATCTGAGAAGCTGGACTATATGAAGAAGAATGTGGCATCAGGATTGGAGGAAGAC
>NW_004444050.1:8702531-8752729 GCF_000243295.1 Trichechus manatus latirostris | reverse complement strand
ACCCATGGAAGCAGCAGTCAAGAAATCAAAAGACACACTGCATTGGGCAAATCTACTGCAAAAGACCTCTTCAAAGTGTTAAAAAGCAAAAATATCTCTTTGAGGGCTAAGGTGCACCTGACCCAAGCCATGGAATTTTCAATCGCCTCATATGCATGGGAATGGTGGACAATGAATAAAGATGGAAGAAGAACTGATGCCTTTCCTTTTTTTTTTTTTTTCTCAGACTGTGCCCTCTCCCTCTTACTCTCCTGAAGGGAAGAAAAGAATGATCATCAATGGCAAATGGAAGTTGCAGTGAAGCAACACCAAGAGCCAACATGTTTAAGAGAGAACACTATGCCTCCTCCTCATGGTTTTTGGTGCTCTACACAATCAGAGAAACCTCTCTAGTAACAAACTATAGAGATGATGTAATGATCTTAGAATTGATGCGTTTGAATTATGGTGTTGGTGAAGGATATTGAATATACCATGGTCTGCCAGAACAACAAGCAAATCTGTCTTGGAAGAAGTACAGCCAGAATTCTCCTTAGAAGCAAGGATGGCGTGACTTCATCCACATACTTTGGACATGTTATCAAGAGAGATCCGTCCCTGAAGAAGGACATCATGTTTGGTAAAGTAGAGGATCAGCGAAAAAGAGGAAGGTGTTCTGTGAAATGGATTGATGCAGTGGCTGCAACAATGGGCTGAAACATAGCAAGGATTGTGAGAATGGTGCAGGACCAGTTAGTATTTTGTTCTATTGTACATAGGGTCCCTATAAGTCGGAACCTACTCAATGACACCTAACAACAAATATTTTTCATGATATCTTAGGAGCTAAACAACGTATCAAGTGTGATCCAACCAACACAAATTCAACACAACCTAAATTCTTATAAGCTTTTTTCTTAGCCTCATTACACTATTGAAAAATTTTATCGTTGTAACCTCAAGTTTCTTTCAAACATGTTTTTTGTAAGTATCCTAGATCCCATATTTTGAGGTTGTTTTCCTAGGTCTAATAAAGGTTATTCATTATCATCATTATATAATTAATCTTAAAATATCCAGTGTAGTCTCCGCCATTTATAATTACACTCCTTTTTATGAGTCTTAGAAACAGAATTTCATAAACATCCTCAGTTGAATCACTGATGAAAATAGTAAGGGTTTGTGAAAGGCAGAATTCTAAAATGTACCTTGTGTAATTACTCTCAAGTGTATCCAAGAGTGAACCAATCTAAGATTATATGTAGCACACATGTCCCCATCTTGTTCACAGAATTTTATGAGAAATCAAATATCTTGATGAAAATTAACTTAATTGGTCTACCAAATTTCTGTCTGTCTAGTACTGATTACAAAATTACAAAAATATAAGCTAAATGTACTTCGCATTGGAGAATCCACATATTTTCCTTAGCGAAGGACAATGTCTATTATATATTATGCACAAAGGATATAGTATGTAATAGGTAATGATCTCAAAATGTTATTTTAATAATCAAAACAAGTATATTGGCCATGGATTACATCAAGCTGGTCTCTTTATTGCTGTTTTTAGTTGCCATTGATTATAGTCTGTGCAGTATATTTTCTACCTGTTTAAAAAACATAGTGACTAATTGTATATTTTAGGTTTCTGTCATTATGTATGACTTTTTGATAATGTTGACACTGCTTCAAAAATATATTACTATAAAGGCATTTCATTCTAAATTTTATAAAATATACTAATGGGTGCTGAATTTTTTCAGGATACTCGTACATACATACAGATAGATAGATAGAGACATGTAGATATATACAGAGTAGCTAGAATGATAAACACAAACAAACCTGTTGCCGTGGAGTTGATTCCGACTCACAGCGACCCTATCGGAGAGAGTAGAACTGCTCCATAGGGTTTCCAAGGATCACCTGGTGGATTCGAACTGCCGACTTTTTGTTAGCAGCCTTAGCTCTTAACTACTACTCCACCAGGGTTTCCAGATAGAATGATAGATAATATATAAAACTAAACATTATTTTCTCCTCACTTTGCAAAGATGACAAAAATTTTGTGGGAAATTACCATGCACATTCTTTCATATATAGTTTAGTATACAAACTAAATCAAACATATTGCCTTTGGGTCAATTTTGACTCACAGAAACCCCATGTGTTACAGAATAGAACTGCTCCTTTGGGTTTTCTTGGCTGTAATCTTTATGGCAGCAGATTGCCAGTCCTTTCTTCCATGTCACCACTGGGTGGGTTCGAACTTCCAAGCTTTATGTTACTAGTCAAATGCAAACCAATTAGGCCACCTACATACAGTCATATACGCATACATACAAAAGACTGTGGAAACCACCCATGAAGGTCTGATACATTTTCAATCCCCTTTAAATAAGGATCACATCACCACCCTTGTGGGATGACCAGGAAACAGCCTCTTTACTGGTTCAGGCTGGATTTTTAAGTCATGACCCCACACTGCTATTGTTTCACACCCAATTCTTCTGGCTGAAGGGCCCATATGACTAATCACAGACCACATCTGAGAGTTTTAAAGTACATTTCCCAATATATCCTTTAACAAGTAATTTTTCTGGATGACTTTATTGCCAATATATTTTGCAAATATATTGTTTATTCTTTACATTAATAAAAATAAGAGAATGATTTTCTTGTTTTCTCTGACCTCTGTACCTTAACTTTTAACTTTTAACTTGTGTCTTTCACACCTTCATTCTCTGCTTTAATCAGCGTGTTATTGCTGCTGTCACGCAAAGGTTATTATGCACCTCCTTTGCAGGATAATTTTGTGTTTGAAGTCTAAATTGAAAATGAATATGTCATCACCCATGTGAAAATATATCCTTGTGACATTGAGGGTCAATCAAAGATACATAAGAGCCTTAGACAACCTAATATTGTGACAGCCTTCTGGAATAACTATTTTTCAAACAGTGTTTAATGTTTATTTAGTGAGGTCAAAGAGAAACCAATTTTTGCTCATGAAATTTGTATCATTTTCTTTTTATAGTAAGGAATTTAATGCACGCATTTATTATTGGACATTTTCTGAATCATAGAACTTCTTGGAAGGATTATAAAACTGCTTAATATTTTAATAATTTAAATAGCAAACCACATAGCTTGTTTGCTATGAGCATGATCAGGCCATTCATGATTCCGTTTTAAAAGTCACCTGGTTACCACTGAAGTTCTCAGAAAACCCCTATCCAATGAATTGTAGGGCTAATAATGAGAATTACAAACAGTATCAACTGCATTAGATTGGTAGCAATGAGCAGGGGTGTGTGGGAGGGGGTCATCATTTGTGTTTCTTTCTTCTTTTGGGGGGTTTAATTTCTACATGAGAATATTTTCTATCCTTGTAGGAGTGGTCTAATATGCTTTTCAGCAGTTATGTACTAAGGTATATATGGAAAAACTGAATTATCTGGCACTAAAGTCCTTACTTATTTCAAAGACATTGTAGCATTGTAGCTGAGTACTACGGGCACAGCCAACTGGCCTGCCCCTCGATCTGTCTCTGATTAATAACCACTTCAGTGGCGAGGGGTTTTTATACTAGAGTCATAACTTCCTCTCAAGACTTCTTTTGTTATTTCTTGCCAGATGATATTCAGGAAAGCTAATAAGCTAAATTTCCTGTATGGAGGTGTTACAAGCCACATGATTATCTGTAAGTACATACATGTTTGTTTTTTTCCATGATTTCAAAGGATCGAGACAGTCCTCTATATGCATCTTACAGAAAAGACACATCACCAGCTCACAGAGTTACAGCCTATTATTATATCGAGCTGGATTTCACATTTACAAAGATGTATATTGCTTATGTTACATCTTCAGAATCTATTACTATCACTTAGAGCAGGGTTTTTGTTCACTTGTTTTCAGTTCAGTTAATTTGCCCTTTATCCTAACGGGACCATACAGGAGTATATGGAGTGAATGGTTGATTTGACACTCCATCTACCTTATAACTCTTTCATTAACAAATTTTTATTTTTTTAAATTTTTTGATGGCATGTGTTTTCAGTATTGGAATGCATGCTTGCTAATTGAGTGTGTTTAAATTCTTGGTTGGTAATATGAATTTTGAGAAATATGATCTGGCAATACAATTGCTGGTACCTTTCCATCAGGTTACATGGGGAACCTCTGGTTTTCCAAATATGACACAGATAAAACAAAACAAGCCCATCAGGGCTTCCTAACTATCACACAAGAAAGCCATAATTATGCTTGCAAGCCATATCTCAGAAAAATAAAGAAAGAAAACAAAAAAAGGCAAAAGTTTTCAAAACTTAGAAATCCAGGAAGCATCACCTAATAGAATGCTTAACCTACACCACAGTGAAGCTCCAACTCCGGTCAGCTGAGCTTCATGCGTTTCATAAAGGGACCCGTCTTGATGCTAAAAGCATTTGAACTCTAATAACGCCTTACCTCTGATGTCCAGAATCATAAAAAGTGGCTGGCATATGGGTTAGGCCAATGGTAAAGGAATGGATAATTGAGGGTCCCTTGCGGGATTGTGTTTGGAAAGTCTTGGCTTATTCTTGGTTAAAAGAGAAATCATTATTCACAGGAAAAATCAAATTCTTTATTTGCATTTTTGTGGGAAATTGGAGTGGATTTGGGGGAAATCAAGACTTCTCGTGAAGTCCTTTGTTTTTTTGTTTTTAGCATGTCCTCTGTTGTTCCTAGATCCAAAGAGAGCTAAGTGAGAATTCCCTTGTGACTGATTCAACCTCATGGGATAGATAGTCTGCACCTGTGGCTTATTATATACTAATTCAATGGTCTTATAGTTCACTAATTGTATCTGCTTCAGAGCATCTTGCATTATTTTGCCTTCTGAAATATCAGTAAATCAGTTGTCTCCCTAATAAATTCAATTTTTTTTTTCAGGGAGCATCAATATGTTTATCTGGACTCAAAATTCTGAAGAACTTAATGCTGTCCAAGAGGCTAGTAAGCATTTCAAAGTTTATATATATGCTGGGATTAGACCAATTTATCTATGGAACTTGTATGCATGTGTGTGTGTTGGGGGAGAGGCATTCTGTTAAAAAGTAGTTGACCAGATACTTGCTTATTGGACAAAAGGGGATGGTAGAATTGCTAAACTTCTGGGTTTGAACTGAATTCTGATTGTTTACATGAGATTTTGGGGCACCAAGAGCATAAAATTTAAGTTAATAATCACAATAATTACCATTTATTTTACCTATAGAGTGCACCAGATCTGTTTTAGTGTTTTATGTAACATTATGACTTTACAATAATGTCACAATGTAGGCATTTCTCTCTTAGCCTGTTTGCAGATGAGAAAACTGAATTTCTAAAGCCTGTTTGTTCCCTATCACACAGGTAGAAAGTGTCAAACCTGAAACTTGAACCCTGGACTTTCTGATTCAAGGCACCTTCTTAACCAGTCCACTTTTGGCAGCCGTAAAAATGCACCTCACAGATCTTTTACCATGGAGAGGATAAATAGCTGCTAGCCATAACTGCTGTGCTCCGAATTACCCAGCATTTTCAGAAAGGCTGCTCCTTGCCAATAACTGCACAGGGCAGGAAAGCTAAAGCCAGTCCATTCCTGCAAGCTTGGGGCTCCTTAAAAAAACCAAACCTGTTGCTGCCGAGTCAATTTTAACTCATAACGAGGTGAGGTGATAGAACAGAGTAGAACTGCCCCATACGGTTTCCAAGCAGCAGCTGGTGGATTTGAACAATCAGCCTTTTGGTTAGCAGCCAAACTCTTAACCACTGCACCACCAGAGTTCCTTGTCAGAGCAAATTTAGTGGAAGGACTCCCATCAGCGTTAGCAAACTTTCTTAGAACTACTCAGCCTGCTAAAAGCCTTCAGATTCAAGCTTTCTTCTTTCTCTCACTTCCACAGGGAGCAGGCTTGTGTCCAGGTAAGATCGCTCTCCCAGCCTTTTCCAGCTCAGACTCCATGTTCCCTCAATGGTGTATGCCTCAATACATTTCTTGGATGCTTTATGGATTGAATTGTGTCCTCCAAAACTATGTGTTGTAAATCCTACCGTACTAGTGGTGATAACCCCATTTGAGAATAGGGTTTTCTTTATGTTAATGAGGCAGTTTTAGTGTAAGGTGTGTTTTAAGTCAATCTCTTCTGAGACTGAAAAATGCAGATTAAGCAAGCAGCAAAAAGGCACAAATGAATGGGAAAGATACAAACCACATGATCACAAAAGAACCTAGGAATAGAAGCTGAAAAAAAGCATGGACCTTCTCCCAGCGCTAGCAGAGAGAGAGAGGGCATTTCCCTAGAGCCTGTGCCTGGAATTCAGACTTCTAAACTGTGAGAAAATAAATTTCTGTTCATTAAAGCCACCTACTTTTGCTATTTCTGTTATAGTGGCACTAGGTAAGTAAGACAGATGTCTAATCCCATCTTGGTTTTTGCTTCTAAAAGAAAGCAAAACAAACACAGTAGTGTGTAACTTTAGTTGGGAAGGTGTAATATAATTGGTGTGGGAGGAGTCAACTATCTACACTTGTGTGTGGAACACCCTGATTCAGTGCAATGAGGACTCCAGAGCCCAGGGGTTGTCTTAGCAGGTATGTTATGGGTGCGGGCATGTCACTGCCAATGGATGGGGAAGACTGTGCCGTTAAGGAAAAGGCAACTGCAGTAGTGACTGCGGGCAACTCAAAACCCAGAACTACACGTACTTAGTGAAAACATAAGTTCAATTTCTTCACAGGGGAGCAGAACAAAAAAGAAAGCTAGGTTGAACACAAGAACGGACAGGACTCCTTCAAATGCACACCGTGGGCATCTCTTGAAGATCTCAGTCTAAGAGAGAACTTCTAAAGCTGCCAGAAGGGATAGCCAATGAGGGCACGGGTTGACAATAGAGTACAACATGAAACCATTGCCTAGAAAACATTCCCATTCCTGAAAAAAAGTAGACATCTTTGCATTTCATAGAGTCTATCTAGTTCAAGCTTTTAATCAGGGAGCTGAAGTTAATCTTATAAACCTCCGTAAGCCACACGGCAGTGCCAGAGTCTGTAAAAAGAACTTTAGAATTTGTTACTTAGTAGCGTAAGTACCTAAGCTCTGCCTCTGTAAAAGTAAGGGTCAATGTTTTAAATCTATAAATGCTGAGAGGATGTCCTTGAGGAGAACTGGGGTGGGGTGGGTGGTGGTGGTGGTGCCGAAACAGGTAAAGTTCTCAGAAGTTTATGGACGTTTTGCAGCCTGACTTTCTTGCTTTTATTTCTTTTTTATTTTATTTTATTGTGTTTTAAGTGAAATTTTACAGAGCAAATTAGTTCCTCATTCAAAAATCTATGCACAATTTATTTTGTGACATTGGTTGCAATCCCCTCAATGTGTCAGCACTCTCCCCCTTCCTGCCTTCTCCTCTTCACTTTTTGGTAGGTGTTGCCCATTTGGTCTCTATACTTGATTGAGCTAAGAAGCACATTCCTCACGTGTGTTATTGTTTGTTTTATAGGCCTGTCTAATCTTTGGCTGAAAGGAGGACTCAAGAGTGGCTTCAGTTCTGAGTTAGCCGGGTGTCTGAAGGCCATAGTCTCAGGGTTTCCTCCAGTCTCTGTCAGACCAGTAAGTCTGGTCTGTATTTGTGAATTTGAATTTTGTTCTACGTTTTTTTCCTGCTCTGTCTGGAGCCTTCTATTGTGATTCCGGTCAGAGAGGTTGCGGTTTTTAAGATTCTGTAGCTATGGACTATCTTGAAGCTCTCTAAAATCTGATGAAAGTTGTAGATCCTATACTCAGAAAAAGATTAAGTATGTAAGTGTATCCTTCCTTCCTCCCTCCCAACTTCCCCCCTCCCTCCCCCTTCTTTCTTTCACTCTTTCTTTCTTCCTCCTGTCTGTCTGTCTATCTTTCTATCCAACTACCTACCTATCTATCTGTCATCTCTGTTTAAATTTTGACTGTTATTACCAGGAATTTAAGCCCATCAATACCTTCAGGTTAATAACTATAGGTCAAAATCAATGGGTGTAGGCTTTGGGAGTTGTCTAAGAGTTGACACTATATGATAGGAGATGACGTAATACAACAGAAGATAATTGGCAGTGAGATGACTACAGTAGAGAGTACTTTTTAAATATGAAACTAATGTGGACACTCAGACAGATACTTGTATTCATTGCGGCTTTATTGACAGTAATCAAAAGGTGGAAACAACCTAAATGCCCATCAATGGATGAATGGATAAACAAAGTGAGGTAGATACGTACCATACAATACTACTCAGCAAAAGAAATCAAGTCTTGATACATGCTACAATATGGATGGAACATGAAGACATTACGCTGAGTGAAATAAGTCAACTACAAAAGGAAAAATACCGTATGACCTCACTTACATGAAAATATAAGAACAGGCAAATATATAGAGACCAAAGTTTCTTAGTTATTACCAGGGTGGAAAGGAGGGAGTTAAGGGGGATTTATCACTTATGGAATACTGAGTTTTCGTTTACAGTGATAGAAAAATCACATTTATTAAGGCTAAGTTTGCACAGCCAATTAGTGTAATAGCTGTCAATAAGTTGTACACCTATAAAAGGTTGAATTCAAAAAAGTTGTATGATAGATATATTTACAACAATGACAAAAAAAAGAGAGAGAGAGAGAGATAGTAGTTGCTGAGGCTGCTTGTGTACAACCAAACAAATCATGGGATTTGGTTCCTTGGTTTGAAATTTGGGGTCATGATTTCATGGGAACTTCTAGCTAATTTGTCTAATAACATGATTAGTGCTTCTGTGCTACCTCCTAGTTTTTGTGTAGTGACTGGGGTCTTAAAAGCTTGCAAGTGGCCATCAAGGCACAACAATTGATCTCTATTTGTCTGGAGAAACAGATGAAGAAGAAGAGTGAGGAATACGAGGAAGAAATGGAATCTGTGGCAAATTGCCTCCATGAACAACTGTCTTATTTGCCATGAGACTAGAAGAATTGAATGATGCCCAGCTACCAATATTGAATATTTTATCAAAGATTTTATAGAATAATCCTGTTCAAAAGGGGTAAAATGCAAAACAGAATTTAAAATTCTCATTGAATCCAGACTTTTCTGGAGCCATGGAGTCTGGATGAATCCCCGAAAACTATTGCCTTGAGATAATCTTTAAACCTTAAACCAAAATTAAATATCCTCTGAAGTCTTCATAAAACATAACAGTAGCTTAATAGAGAAGAATATCTGCCTTGAGCATTGTGCTCTTTTAATATCTGTTTATACTGGATCAAATTAAAAGCAGCAACTCAAAAGATTAGACACGAAATTCAGGAGGCAGTGAGTTTATGTTCATGTAGCAGAACAACTCAAAACTGAAAGTGAGAATGATTGCATAACTCAAAGAACGTAACAAACATCACTGAATTTTACATGTAGAAACTGTTGAATTGGTGTATGTTTTGCTTTATATATTCTCAACAACAACAACAATACAAAATAAAATACATTATTTTATAAAAAGAAACTAATGGAGGGCATGCCTATGCAACTGGAGGCATCATGGAGTGAAAAATCTGGAGGTAACATGGCCAGTGAGAGAATCATCAAGGCTGGGTCAAGGTTGAGGATAGCAAGCAGCAGATGGAAAGAGGCTTATATGCTGATATCTGTCACCTGTTGTGCTAACATAGAATGGATTCGTCTTAAGCCTCTTGGGAAAAACTTATTCTGGCTTTCTTATGAAAAATATCTCTATATTCTTATTCAGAGTGACTAATAATGTGCTCACATGCCTTGCAGGAGGCAAAAAAAAAAAAAAAAAAATGTGGCCAAGTACCCAGACATTCTGAGTAGAGACTTCCAGTGACATAGGGTTCTGAATTTCATCTTGGCTTTAAAATATGTGTCACCTACTGCTACCAGAGGCCTGGTGAGAAAATGAAGAAAACCAGAAACCAAACCCATTGTAACGAGACAATTCTGGCTCATAGCAACCCTCTAGGACAGGATAGAACTGCCCCATAGGGTTTCCAAGGAGTGGCTGGTAGATTCAAACTGCCATCTTTTTGGTTAGTAGCCAAGCTCTTAACCACTGTGCCACGGAAAATGAAGGGGTTTATTATATTCATATATTAATTCAATTTGTTAGACCATCATTCATTCAGGGAAAACATATTGAATATGTTGAGTTCTATTAAGGCCAGTGTCCTTGCTATAATCTGGAGATAAAGTAGTCTATGTGCTTCATATATTTTGCTATATAGAAACTGAGATAGAGCTACCACGTCATCACACAAATAGACATATGAATATCATTTGTGGTAAATATTATAAAGGGGAAGCTCAGGATCTTGTGAGAACACGTAATAGACGGATCCAAACTAAATTTGCAGGTTGTGGGAATTTTCCTTGAAAACAATATTCGAGCTGAGATCTGAAGAGTGCTATAAGTATAACTAGGTGAGGGAGTAGAAGAACAATGCAGGCAGAAGCACCACAACTGAGGGAACCCTAAGACTGAGGAAAAATGTCAATTTGAAGATCTCAAAAAAAAGCCAGTGGAATGATGGAAATGAGAAGGAGAATAGCCCCAGTCGAGGCCAGAAAAGCAGAGATTGGATTAACACATTGTTTTCTGCATTTAGAATTTAGACTTTATCTTAAGGAGATGAGAAGCAACTGACCCAAGGAATGATAAAATGGGCTTTGTGACTAAGTTCATTGATTCAGAAACCTGGCAACTTAGTTTGAATCCTAGCTCTACGAAATATTATTTGTGAGCTCTTGAAAACTTAGCTATTCTCTCTGTGCGTTAGTTTCTTCGTCTGTAACATTAGGAGAGTAATAGCTCCCAGAATATAACTTCTTTGAGGATTAAATGAGTTAATACATGTTGGATGCTTAGAACAGTGTTAGGCACAGTTTGTACTAAAACAAAGTTTATCTATTAAAATACTTATGTATAAATAATTAATATATAACCAATTATACTGTTAAGATTAGGGTTTTTTTTTTTTTAAAAAAAAAAAAAGAAGACTAGTATGATTTTGATAGAGATGGAGTAAAGTAGAGGAGTCCCTGAGTGGTGCAAATTGTTAATTCCTAAACTATTAACACACCTAGAGGTACCTCAGAAGAAAGGCCTGGAAAATCTGCTTCTGAAAAGTAACAGCCTTGAAAACTCTCAGAGGAATAGTTTTACCCTGGCACTTATGGGATTGACATGAGTTGGAATCGATTCAACAGCAGCTTTTTTGTTTGTTTGTTTTCTTGTTTGTTTGTTTTGTTATTGGTGGGGTAAAGGAAAGAGATTAAAGAGATATTCAGGCAGTGTTATGGTTTTAGTTATCTAGTGCTGCTTTAACAGAAATACCGCAAGTGGATGGCTTTAACAAAGAGAAATTTATTCTCTCAGAGTCTAGAAGTCTAGAAGTCCAAATACAGGGCACCAGCTCCAGGGGAAAGCTTACTCTCTCTCTTGGTTCTGGAGGAAAGTCCTTGTCATTAATCTTCCCTTGATCTAGGAGCTTCTCTGCACAGGAACCTCAGGTCCAAACTATGCGCTCTTGTTTTGGCATTACTTTCTTGGTGGTATGAGGTCTCCCGTCTCTCTGCTCACTTCTCTTTTTTATATCTCAAAAGATATTGGCTTAAGACACAATCAAATCTTGCAGATTAAGTCTCACCTCATTAACATAACTGCCACTAATCCCATCTCATTAACATACAGAGATAGGATTTACAACACATAGGAAAATCACATCAGATGACAAAATGGTGGACAATCACACAATACTGGGAATCATGGCCTATCCAGATTGATACACATATTTTGGGGGAACACAATTCAATCCTAGACAGTTATCATTAGATCTCTGTGAAATATGGGATAGAAAAAGTCAAACAAAGAGACAGTGAGGGTGATTCATGGTGCTGGACAGCACAACTAGATGGTTAGCATTTTCTCAGCTGAAAATAGAAAACTGTAGGAGATGCAGCTTTGAGAACATAGAGGACATCAGTTAAGGTTTAGAAACATTAAGTTCGAGGTACAGCCAGGTACAAATGACCTACCCTTCAAAAAAATTAAGTAGACATCAAAAAAGCCTTAATGCAATAAAAATATTTCTTAACAAACATTAAGATGTACACAAATATTAAGATGTACACTAGAGCTGAAAAGTAGCAAATAGTAAGGTTGAAATCTTAGCTCTTGGTTACTGATAAAGAGATTTCTATGTCTGGATAGTAGAAAAAATTCTGTAAATGATACAGAATTTAAGTTACTCCTGGAATGAAAATGAGACATTTCTCCAGGATAACTGCACCAAACACAATCTGCAGCACCGTGATGTGGTATCTGCCAACACGCCAAGCACACTAAGGCATTACGAAGTGATGTTGTTCACATGGGCATAAACTTCATGTTTATTTTTGTGGAACTCAAAAGTTCAAGCATGGCTCTTATTTTTATTTGTGGAATATTCTTCTCCTAGATGAAAATAGCAGGTGGGCTCCTTCAGACTAGCATAATACTGCCTTCCAATCATCAGTAAACATTAAGCTTAGGATCCGTATTACCCTGACTCATCCTTGAACGGCATCTTGGCTGTAATGATGAACTGGATAACATCAAAACTAAAAGCTAAAGTAAAAAAAAAATCTATTGATGACCAAGTTCAGAGTGTGTAATTGTTTAAAACACCAATGGAAAAAGAGAATCCTTTTATATCAGCTAACAAAAGTAAAAAATGTGTCTATGATGCTAGTACTAGCATCCCTGGAAATCAGTGGTTCTTAGTACTAGAGACACTTCATTAATTTTTAATCTTGAATAATTTTGTGTCCTTTGAGGCTTGAGAATGAGTAGATAATCATATTTAGATTTTTTTGCTTTTGCTTAATTCCATACTTCAGTATATATATATGAATACGAGATCAAATATACACATATGTATGTGTGTGGGTATTAATCATTCACATTATCTCTATAACTTAACTGAGCAAATATGGAATCTGAGACCAAAAACAATTCTGTTCCATGGAAAAGATAATCACACTTATTAAAAAAAAAAAAAAAAAAAAGGGAAAAGGGAGGATTTAAACTCCACTTTGCCTTACCTACATGTCACCTTTCCTCTTTACAATCTTGAAGTTAATTTTACTTGCTAAAGCTGGATAAGAACTACATGACAATTCTTCTCACTTCAGATGTCTGCCACCCAAGAAAAACATTTCACATATCAGTTGGTTAATATACACTGCCCTATGTGTCTGTCAGTTTGTTGTACGGTTATGGGTTGCATGTGTTGCTATGATAGTGGAAGTTATGCTACCAGTATTTCAAATATCAGTAGGGTCACCTATGGTGGACAGGTATCAGCTGAGTTTCCAGACTAAGACGGAACAGGAAGAAAGATCTGGCAGACTACTCTTGAAAAAATTGACCAGTGAAAAATTTAAGATAAGCAGTGGAATATTATCTGGTAGAGTGTCGGAAGATAAGCTGCTCAAGTTGGAAGGCACTCAATACGACTAGGGAAGAGCTGCCTCCTCAAAGTAGAGTTGACCTTAATGACGTGGATGGAGTTGAGCATTCGAGACCTTCATTTGCTGATGTGGCATGACTCAAAATGAGAAAAAACAGCTGCAAACATCCATTAATAATAGGAACATGGAATGTACAAAGTATGAATCTAGGAAAATTAAAAGTTGTCAAAAATGAAATGGAACACATAAAGATCGATATTCTAAACATAAGAGAGCTGAAATGGACTGATATTGGTCATTTTGAATGAGACAATCATATGGTCTACCATGCTGAGAATGACAAATCGAAGAGGAATGACGTCACATTCATTGTCAAAAAGAACATTTCAAGATCTATCCTGAAGTACAACACTGTCAGTGATAGGATAATATCCATACACATACAAGGAAGACCAGTTAATATAATTATCATTCAAATTTACACACCAATAATCAAGGCCAAAGATGAAGAAATTGAAGATTTTTACCAACTTTTGCAATCTGAAACTGATCAAACATGCAATCAAGATGCATTGATAATTACTGGTGTTTGGAATGGAGCCCTGGTGGTGCAGTGGTTAGGAGCTCAGATGCTAATCAAAAGGTCGTCAGTTTGAATCCACTAACTGTTCCTTGGAAGCCCTACGGGGTAGTTCTCCTCTGTCCTGTAGGGTTACTATGAGTTGGAATTGACTCAGTGCAACAGTTTTTTTTTTTTTTTTTATGGTTTGGTGTTTGGAATGTGAAAGTTGGAAATGAAGAAGAAGGATCAGTAACTGGAAAATATGGCCTTGGTGATAGAAAGGACACAGGAGATCACATGATAGAATTTTGCAAACCAATGACTTCTTCAAAGCAACTATCCTTTTTCAACAACATAAACAGCTACTATACACGTGGACCTCACCAGATGGAATAGTCAGGAATCAAATTGACTACATCTGTGGAAAAAGACAAAGGAGAAGCTCAATATCATCAGGAACAAGACCAGAGGCTGAATGCTGAACAGACCATTAATTACACATATGCAAGTTCAAGTCGAAGCTAAAGAAAATTAGAGCAAGTCCACGAGAGCCAAAATATGACCTTGAGTATATCTCACTTGAATTTAGAGGCCATCTCAAGAATAGATTTAACAAATTGGAACACTAATGACTGAAGGCCAGACGGGTTGTGGAATGACATCAAGAACATCAAGCATGAAGAAAGCAAAAGTTCATTAAAAAGAAAACAAGGAAAGAAAAGATGTCACGAGAAACTCTGAAACTTGCTCTTGAATGTAGAATAACTACAGCAAAGGGAAGAAATGATGAAGTAAAAGAGCTGAACAGAAGATTTCAAGGAGTGGCTGGAGAAGACAAAGTAAAGTATCATAAGGGAAATATGCAAAGTCCTGAGGTTGGAAAACCAAAGGGGAAGAACACACTTGGCATTTCTCAAGCTAAAAGAACTGAAGTAAAAATTCAAGCCTTAAGTAGCAGTACTGAGGTATTCTAAGGGGAAATATTGAATAATGCAGGAAGCATCAAAAGAAGATGGAAGGAATACATACAGTCATTATACCAAAAAAATTGGTCAATGTTCATTTCAGGTCATTTCAGGAGGTAGCCTATGATCAAAAACTGATGGTACTGAAGGAAGAAGTACAAGCTGCATTAAAGGGAATGGCTAAAAACAAGGCTCCAGGAATTGACAGAATACCAACTGAGGTGTTTCAACAAAAAGATGCAGTGCTGGAGGTGCTCACTTATCTATGTCAAGTAATTTGGAAGACAACTCCCTGGCTAACCAATTGGATGAGATCCATATGTGTGCCCATTCCAAATAAAGGTGATCCAATAGAGTACAGAAATTATCAAACAATATTATTAATATCACATGCAAGTAAAATTTTGCTGGAGATAATTCAAAAAAAATTGCAGCAGTAAATCAACAGAGAATTGTCAGAAATTCAAGCTGGATTCAGAACAAGACTTGGAACAAGGGATATCATTACTCATGTCAGATGACTCCTGGCTGAAAGCAGACAATACCAGAAAATGTTTACCTGTGTTTTATTGACTATGCAAAGACATTCCACTGTGTGAATCATAACAAATTGTGGACAACATTGCAAGGAACAGGCATTCCAGAACGCTTGATTGTGCTCATGAGGAAACTGTGCATAGATCAAGAGGCAGTTGGATACAGTGTGGTTTAAAGTCAGAAAAGGTGTGTGTCAGGGTTGTATTCTTTCACTATACTTATTCAATCTGTATTCTCAGCAAATAATTCGAGAAGCTGGACCATACGAAGAAGAACGGGGCATCAGGACTGGAGGAAGACTCATTAACAATCTGTTTTCTGCAGATAACACCGCCTTGCTTGGTGAAAGTGAAGAGGACTTGAAGCACTTACTGATGAAGATCAAAGACCATAGCCTTCAGTATGGATTACACCTTGATATAAAGAAAACAAAAATCCTCACAACTGGGCAAATAAGCAGCATCCTGATAAACGAAGAAAAGATTGAAGTTGTCAAGGACTTCATTTTACTGGGATCTACAATCAACACCCATGGAAACAGCAGTCAAGAAATCAAACGATATATTGCATTAGGCAAATCTGCTGCCAAAGACCTGTTTAAAGTGTTAAAAAGCAAAAATGTCACTTTAAGGACTAAGGTAAGCTTGACCCAAGCCACGGTGTTTTCAACCTCCTTACATGGGAAAGCTGGGCAATGAATAAAGAAGACAGAATAAAAACTGACACCTTTGAATTATGGTGTTGACAAAGAATATTGAATATACCATGGACCGCCAGAAGAATGAACAAATCTGCCTTGGAAGAAGTACAGCCAGGATGCTCCTTAGATGTGAGGATGGTGAGACTATGTCTCTCATACTTTAGACATGTTATCAGGAGGGATCGGTCCCTAGAGAAGGACATCATGCTTGGTAAAGTAGAGGGTCAGCGAAAAAGAGGAAGACCCTCAGTGTGATGGACTGACACAGTGGCTGCAACAATGGTTAAGCATAAAAGGATCATGAGGATGGCACAGGACCAGGCAGTGTTTTGTTCTGTTGTACGTAGTGTTGCTATGCGTTGGAACTGACTCAATGGCACCTAACAACAACAACAAGCATTCCCTTCATAATGACTTATGACTTCCGTTTCATCACTTTACTTTGATAAGTCAACTCAAATTGATTTTGTTCATGAATCATGCTACTGGCACTGGCCAAAATTAATAATTTTCTTGTAGCCAAATCCAATGGACACGTTCTAGTTCTTATTTCTAAATAGTAAAAATGATGTGGTGGGGGCATTGGACTTCCTTGTCTAACTTCACATTATCAGCATCAACAACCCAAGGCTAATTGCTATGAGGTGGAGGTCAGCCATCCCTCCCATCTCCAACCTTTTTACCAATCCTGACACCAGCCATCTCACTCTCACTCTTGCTTAATAGCATCTATAAGACAGGCACCTTCAATATTAACAACAGCAATGATGAAAAAAGCTATGAAGTTGACAATATCATCTCCATTTTGCATATGAGGAAACCAAAGCTTGGAAAATGTAAGAAACATTAAGTCATGTTACCTAGTAAGTACTGGAACCACAATTTGAATCCCTATTTGCCAGAACTCTTAACCACTATGCTGTTTTTGTTGTTGTTAGTTGCTGTCCAGTCGATTCCAACTCATGGTGACCTCATGTGTTCTTAAAGTAGAACTGTTCATAGGGTTTTCAAGGGTGTGATATTTTCAGAAGCAGATCTCCAGTCCTGTCTTCAGAGGTACCTTGGTGGGTTCGAACTGCCAACCTTTCTGCTTGTAGTTGAGCGCTTAACTGTTTGCACCACCCAGAGGCTCCTAATCACTCTGCTAGAAGATTACAGTTTGAAAATATGTCTCGATAGCTAATTCTCATAATATTATAACAACAATCAATTTCTTCCAAAAACTTCCAAATTTACATTGGTGACACTCTCCCATTTCTACAAAGAAAATATCATCAGGAAATGTAAGAAATTTGTCCATATTGTACATATTCCCAGCACACACCTGGAAAGTTGCAAAACTGTGTCTTCCGGGCTTTAAGTGTGCCCTCTTTTCATAGCCTTGCTCTATGTCTGTTCTGAGCTCCAATTCTTACACTTGAATCTAAACTCAAAATGGCTAAAATAGGACTCACTAACTTCTTTTCTTTTTTCTCTTGTAGGAAATCACTTAGTGACTGACACCAACTTCCAGCTCTGCACGCATACTAAAAGCCTTGGAGAAGTTCTCAAGAAGAGAATTTTTGAGAACAACTGTTAACTTATTTTGTCATCCAATTAGTCATAGAGTTCTATGAATCTTTAAGTGCCTTCATACAACTCAAATCTCTCCTTTTCATTTGGTCACCATTATCGTAGACTTGATCTTCCTTGTCTTATATGTTTTTAACAACTCACTTGCCCTCTACTGATTTCTAAAATGCAAAGCTACTAGATTCATTTCTGTTATTAACATTCTGTATTATTTGCTTATCTCCTTCAGGAAAAAGGGAGGCTGATGAAAGAGAACACAAGCAAACCAAAGAAACACAACACTTACCTAAAACTATAAACGACTGTAGTGATAATGACCTTATGGCAGTGGTGGAGTTTCAGATAGCATTTTGTTAAGCATAATACTTTGATGGGCTACTTCTTGGAGGAGAATTTCACCACAGATCCTAATCAAAAGATTAATAAATAGATTCCTTTCTAGGAGTCGAATTTCTGCTAGCTATGGCCCTTAAAGTTGACTAGTATTCAGGGGAATGTTCATTACGAGAAAGTCTAAGTAGTTGAGAAGAGGGTTAAGTGATGAAATAAATTCCAGATATATTTTATTTGAGGTGCCTGTGGAATTGTTCTGAAGGAACTGGAGAACAGAACTTTTTAAAACCAAACCAAACCAAACCAAACCCATATCAGTTGAGTCAATTCCAACTCATAGTGACCCTATAGGACAGAGAACTGCCCCATAGGGTTTTCAAGGACTGGCTGGTGGATTTGAACTGCTGACCCTTTGGTTAGCAGCTATAGCCCTTAATCACTCTGCTACCAGGGCTCCAGTCTACAGAAATGTATGTTAGGGCAACTTAAACAGGCAATATTGTTTTCCTACACGTGTTGATTTATGTTCTAAGAAGTGTATGGTATCTCACTCAAGAAATAGTTTTAATAATTTATTTGTCCATCTAAAAAGTATTTTTGGGTAGCCAGAGTGTTACAGCTTTGTGCTAGAATCTTTAAGTAAACCCCAAAACAATGTGTTTATAAAGTTTATGACCTTGATGACCAGGAGTTTTGTATAATTTCTGTCAACAGCAACAATCTACAGTTCCACGTGTCTTTAACCATTCTCCTAACCTGATTGAAATAATTATTATTCCCAGATGGTCACGAATTAGGCGTTACAAGAAAGAAAATGGGCTTTGGTCACTATACCTGTATTTCATTAACAGATGACATATAAAATGATAAATACAATTTATGATTTTTCTACTTACATTGCTTCTTTATAGATATGTAATAAATGGATTAACTTTTCAGGGTATTGTTTAACATACTTCATTTACAGAGATACTTTTTAATGTTGAAGGTTAATGTGACATGTCTTGAAATGAAAAGAATGTACAATTTATTTGAAAATTATTTTTAGAAATCCATAGAAAAACAGCATGGTATCTTCACTTGGTGAGTTAGATTTTTCCAGTGCTGAATTTTAAAAATTTGTTAAGATTGCTATTAGATGAAGTTTTTCTCACACTAGCTAAAAATGGATTATCTGCATTGCCTTTTCAAGTCCTGAATGTATTATTTTCCCTCAAGAACTTAGAGGACAATCAAATCCAAATAAAAATCTAAAGAACATAGCTAAAATCATCTTGCTCACCTATTCTCTTTATTCTGAATAAAGGACACAAATGCCTATTATTTTGGTAGGGATTTTTATTGCAGCCTCTCTTCTTCAGAGAGCGGGGAAAACCACTTAATATAACCCCCTTTTCTAGTATCTCGTTCTATTCGCTCACTCAGAGAGCTCTCAGCTTTCATATTTCATAAATTCCAAGTTGTACTTTTTTTTCTTTGTTTACATTTCAGCATCTCTAACATGGCCATATGACATACAATTAAGGAAATCTTACAATTACATTTTCCAGGAGCACCGATACCCTCAGAGACCCATGATCTTGGCTGTCCACTTTCACTCTATACTGGTCCCTAGAAATTGAGAAAAATACCTGAATGGGAAATGGTCCATTTACAGAGGAGAGCAGCCTTAATGTCTACAGGAGCCTAGTCCACAGGGAAATAACTGCTCTGGCTGGAGTCTCACTACATTCTGGGACTCAGTGTCAAAGGAGAAGTATATTCTCCACCGACTTGAGGAGTTGCCTCCTGCCTCCATCTTAAATGATACAGGCAGTACTGTTATGTAGGTGGAACAAGCACTAGTGGATCCAAGGTTGTCTTTCAGAAGAGGAATAATGAAAACATTACACCAAAAATTCTGATGATCACTATATTGTAAGACAAAGAGGTCATATGCTGTTATAGGGGTCTTGAAAAGAAATTGCAAGAGTTCACTAACTGCACAGCCCAGGATTTGCACCATTTTGAAAGGCCCTCCATTCGCTTTTTTCTCCATTTAACACAGAACCACAGGTTTATGGCCATCCCAGCGTTGCTATGGCTTCCCCAACTGCCAAAACATCTGTCCATCTCCTTTGTCTCAGGGCTCAAATTTTGACTGTAACTTAATCACTCTGTGAACTTGCCAAGTTACTTACCCTTTAGTACAAATAATTGCTTACCCATAAACAGGGATAGTCATCATAATATCTTAAGGATTTTTGTTAAAGTTATGTTGTATCATATAGATTAACATTTTTCATGTAGTGCCTGGCACACAGTATAGGACAATATAAGTTAATTACTATTATTATTTTTGTTGTTAAAGTTACTATTATGAAATTCATTTTTAACCAATAATTTCAAAAATTCTCTTGAACATTCACTTTTTAAGCGAGCGCTGTAGCTACTTCTATTATTTTTTCTCACTTGCTATCTACAACAGCTTTAATACCTTAGCAGCCAATCAGCAGGATACATAGGTCTCCAAACACAAAAAACTTCCCCTTCTAATAAGCCAAGCTGGAGTAATGGGAAAACTGTGGAAAAGGATGGGTAAAAGACTGATAATCAGAGTTGGAGTTTTCATTTAGCTGCTTAAATACCACGAACAAATGATCAGTTTTTGCAAGAATCTGGAAGATAGCCAACGTCTTTTGAGCTGACAAAGAACAGTAATGTCCAAACATTCTATTTTGCTACTCTTCCATCCACCTATTATGCTAACTCTTCCTACATTCACATCCATTCTATGCCTTTCACCTTGGAACTTGAAACCAAATTGAGACCTCACTCTCCTACCTGCAAACTACTTCTCAGCAGTTAAACAGACAACCATTTTTATTTCCCCTCAATTCCCCATTCTTAATTAATGACCAAATGTAAATTCTATTTTCCAGCTTTCACCTCATAACCTTTTCTGTCACCAGATTTCTATATTTTTCTCAGACTTCATAAACTAAACATTTTATACTCCCTCCCTGTACTGCTCCTATCTGTCACGTACCACTTTACTCCATCATATCAGTTGAATGGAATCAAACAATTGTTGAGAGCAATGGTGCAATGAGGGTTGTGCTGTAGAAAGATTGGTCTGACTTCTGCTTTCATGCTATGGTGGAGGGTAGATGTAATCCGAACAAGAAAATAATTTGGGATACTACTTCAATAGTTTAGGCAATATGTAAAGAATTTGTTACCATAATAAATGAGGTAGATGAGTGTTGGGCCATAGGCATGAGAACTACTCTAGGTATAAAAATTTGTATTAGTTGATTTGATGACGGACGAGTATAGAATCTAGAAGTATAGGGTGAAGAATGGTTCAATTAACAGAAAAAATATTTTAGAATTCATATCAGATTTAATATGTCTACAATAGTCTGAGTTTAAGATGAGGTGATGATACAGATGCCAAGAAGTAATAAATGTGAAACATTATAATATGGATATTAGATAATATAATAATATAATATAATTAGATAATATAGACAATGAGATAAAATGTGGGAAAATGTGTTTCCTAAGACATAAGGTGAAAGGAGATAAAAGGAGCACTCAAAGACGTAAGAAGAAACCCAGAATTGTCTCATGTCATAGATGCATAAGAAAGATGAATGTTTAAAAGAAATATCCTGGCAATTGAGAGTATTGTATAATGAAGATGAGAATATTCAAGAATTAAAAAGCCACTGATTTATCTAATAAGTTTATGACTGGTTTTCCAGAAAATCGTTTTGACATACAAGAGACAAAAAATCCTGGTTGAAAGGGCATAGGAGTGAAATAAGAGATGGGAATGGAAAATAGGAAGATAGAATGGTGTGCCTTCACAATTTGTTGTTGTGGTTGTGTGCTGTTGAGTCAATTCCAACTCACAGCAATCCTATAGGACAGAGTAGAACTGCTTCATAGGGTTTTCTAAGCTAAAATCTTTATAGGAGGTCTTTTCTCCCACAGAGCAGCTGAGCACTAACCACTGCATAATCAGGGCTCCTTGAACCTCTACAAGAGTAAAAGTAAAATACACTTCAGGGGAAAAAAATCTCTTGAAAATATCTTTAGGTAAGGGATAAGCCACTAAAAAGAACAAAACTGATGTTTTATAAAAAGGAATATATGATGAAGCAAGGTCTCAAGATGTCGGGACAATGCTATTTAGTAAATATCTGATGGGTGATGTGATGGTTAAGGTTGTGAGTCAGCTTGGCTGGGCCATGATTCTCCACGGTTTGGCAGTTATGTAATGACATAATTTGGCACTTAGTAATGATGTAGTTATCCTCCATTCTGTGATATAATGTAATTATCTCCATGGTGTGATCTGATAATCAGTTGTAAAGGTCGTTTCCTCAGAGGTGTGACCTGTATCCAATATATACTGATGTTCTGGCAAAGCTCCCTAGCTCTTTCTTACTCTGATCCTGCATCTGGCTTATTATCATCTGATCTCCAGTTCATGGGACTTGAGCCAGTGGCCCGCCATATTGTCTGCCAATCTTGGTGTTCTTTGGCCTCTGCAGCCTGTGAGCCAGCAGCCTTCCTTTTTACCTGTCAGTCTTGGAGGGTGGGAAATTAGTCCAACAAAAAATCAGGCACCTTCCACCTCAGTGAAATTTCTAGAGTCCAGTGGTTTTCTAAAGTGAAGGATAAGATATTGCATCTGGTCCCTCCCACAACAAAAAAGGAGGCACAATTCCTGGTGGGCCTCCTTGGATTTTGTAGGCAATGTAATCCTCATTTTGATGTGCTACAGCAGCCTGTTTATCAAGTGAATTGAAAAGCTGCTCATTTTGAGTGGGGCCTAGAAGAAGAGAAGGCTCTGCAACAGGTTTAAGTTGCCATGCAAGCTGCTCTGCCACTGGGGCTGTATGTTCCAGCTGATCCAGTGATGCTTGACGTGTCAGTGGCAGATAGAGATGCTATATGGAGTCATTGGCAGGCCCCTATTGGTGAATCACAGCGCAGACCCTTAGGATTTTGAAGCGAAGCTCTGCCATCTTCTGCAGATAACTACTCCCCTTTTGAGAAACAGCTTTTGGCTTGTTACTGGGCCTTAGTAGAGGCTGAATGATTAATCATGGGCCAGAGAGCCATAAGGATAAAGTTGGACGTGCACAGCAGCACTACAGCCCCTTTCTGGGAATTCCCTGAAGGATACTAGTGGAGAAATCTCCTCCCAGTGGGCATAACTTTGAGCAGTGCACCTTGTTGTTCACTTTGCTTGGAAGGAAAATGGCCAGATTTATGAATGTATACTGACTCATGGGCTGTAGCCAATGGTTTAGCTGGATGGTTAGGGGGTTGGAAGGAACATGATTGGAAAATTGGAGACAAGGATGTATTGGAAATAGGTATGTGTATAGACCTCTCTGAATGGGCCAAAGAAGTGAAGATATTTGTGTGTCATGAGAATGCTTACCAAAGGGTGACCTCAGTAGAGGAGGATTTTAACATTCAAGTGGATAGGATGACACAGTCTGTGGAAACCAGTCATCTTATTTCCCTAGTCATTCCCATCATTGCACAATGTACTCATGAACAAAGTGGCCATGGTGGGAGGGAGGGAGGTTATGCATCAGCTCAGCAACATGGACTTCCATTCATCAAGGCTGACTTGGCTACAGCCCCTGCTGATTGCCCAATCTGCTGGCAGCAGAAACCAGTATTGAGCCCCTGTTATGGCACCTTTCCTCAAGGTGATCAGCCAGCAAACTGCTGGCAGGTTGATTACATTGTACCGCTTCCATCATGGAATGGGTAGTGTTTTCTTCTCACTGGAATAGACACTTACTCTAGAGATAGATTTGTATTTCCTGCATGCGATGCTTCTGCCAAAACTATCATCTGTGGACTTACAGAATGTCTTATCCATCATCATGATATCCCACACAGCATCACCTCAGATCAAGAGACTCACTTCACAGTAAATGAAGTGTGGCAATGGGCCCATGCTCATGGAATTCACCGATCTTACCATGTTCCCCATTATCCTGAAGCACCTGGCTTGATAGAACAATGGAAGGGCCTTCTAAAGACACAATTACGGTGCCATCTACGTGGCAATTCCTTGCAAGGTTGGGGCAATGTTCTCTGGGAGACTATATATGCTCTAAACCCAAGTCCAACATATGGTGCTTTTTCTCCCATAGCCAGGATTCATAGGTCCAGGAATCAAGGGATGGAAATGGGAGTGGCACCACTCACTATTACCCCTAGTGACCCACTCGAAAAATTTTTGCTTCCTATCCCCATGACCCTATGCTCTGTGGGTCTAGAAGTCTTAATTCCAAAGAGAGGAATGCTCCCATCTGGAGACACAACACTGATTCCACTGAAATGGAATTTAAGATCACCAGCCTGCCACCTTGGACTTCTCATGCCTCTGGATCAACAGGCAAAAAAGGAAGTTACTGTATTGGCTGATGTGACTGATCCTGATTACCTAGGGAAAATCAGATTGATAATACATAATGGAAGTGAAGAAGTGTATGTCTGGAATACAAGAGATCCCTTAGGGCGCCCCTTAGTACTACAGTGCTCTGTGATTAAACTCAATGAAAAACAACAGCAACCCAATTCCGACATGACTACTAAAGGCTCAGACCTTTTAGGAATTAAGATTTGGGTCACCCTGCCAGGCAAAGAACCATGACCTGCTGAAGTGCTTGCTGATGAAAAAGGTAATTTGGAATGGGTAGTGGAAGAAGGTTGTTCTAAATACCAGTTATGACCACATGACCATTTACTGAAATGAAGACTGTAATTGTTATGAGTATTTCTTCCTTGTATGTGTGCACTAAATATTTTTGTTTTCTTCACTTATAAAAAATATCAGCTGTAAATGGGGCTAATGTGTTTTTGGTTGTACTCATGTTAGTTGTGTCATGTTAGGACCAAGAATGACTTTGTAATTTTCTTTACTTAGAGATTGTGTATGGTTTAAGGAGATGTGTACAGGTGCCAAGTTGACAAGGGGTGGACTGTAATGGTTAAGGTTACATGGGCCATTCTCAGTGGTTTGTCAGTTATGTAATGATATAATTTCGCAATTATGTAATGATGTAGTTATCCTCCATTTTGTGATATAATATAATCAACTCCATAATGTGATCTGATGTTAGCCAATCAGTTGTAAGGGGAGTTTTCTCACAGGTGTGACCTGCATTCAATATACATGGATTTTCTGGCAAAGCTTGCTGGCTTTTTCTCTCTCTGAGTCCTGCAGCTGGCTTGTCATCATTTGACCTCTAGTTCTTGGAACATGAGCTAGCAGCCTGCCATCTTAGCTTTGGTCTTCAATTTGTCAGCCTCCACAGCCTACAAGCCAGCAGCTTGTGCTTTGACCTGCCGATACTGAGTTCATCAGCCCGTGCAGTTACATGAGTCAAGAGAAGCCTCCAGCCTGATGGCTGATTCACAGCCTTGGGACTTACCAGCCTCTAGAATCACATTCCCCCACACATCTGTCAGTTTGTTGTACTGTCGAGGCCTGTGTGTTGCTATGATGCTGGAAATTATGCTACCAGTAATCAAATAGTAGCAAGTTCACCCATGGTGGATAGGTTTCAGCTGAGCTTCCAGATTAAGACATACTGGGAAGAAGGATCTGGCAGTTTACTTCTGAAAAAATTTGGCCAGTGAATACCTTATGAATAACAGCAGAACACTGTCTCATATAGAGATGGAAGATAAGGCCCTCAGGTTGGCAGACCCTCAAAAGACAACTGGGGAAGAGCTGCCTCCTCAAAGTAGAGTCGACTTGAACAATGTGGATGGAGTCAAGCTTTCAGAACCTTCATTTGCTGATGTGGCAGGACTCAAAATAAGAAGAAATAGCTGCAAACATCCATTAATAACTGGAATGTGGAATGTACAAAGTATGAATCTAGGAAAATTAGAAATCATCAAAAATGAAATGGAACTCATAAACAACGATAAATTACCCATTAGTGAGCTGAAATGGACTGGTATTGGCCATTTTGAATCAGACAACCATATGGTCTACTATGCTAGGAACGACAACTTGAAGAGGAATGGCATTGCATCCATTGTCAAAAAGAACACTTCAAGATCTATCCTGAAGTACAACACTGTCAGTGATAGGATAATATCCATATGCCTACAAGGAAGACCAGTTAATTTGACTGTTACATTCACCCACCAACCACTAAGGCCAAAGATGAAGAAACTGAAAATTTTTACCAATGTCTGCCGTCTGAAATTGATCAAACATGCAATCAGGATGCATTGATAATTACTGGTGATTGGAATGTGAAAGTTAGAACTAAAGAAGAATAATCAGTAGCTGGAGAATATGGCCTTGTTGATAGAAATGATGCCAGAGATCGCATGATAGAGTTTTGCAAGATCAACAACTTCTTCATTGCAAATACCTTTTTTCAACAACATAAATGGTGACTACATATGGATTTTGCCTGATGGAATACACAGGAATCAAACCGACCACATCTGTTTAAAGAGATGAGCGAGAAGCTCAATATCATTAGTCAGACCAAGGCCAGGGGCCCTCTGCGGAACAACACATCAATTGCTCATGTGCAAGTTCAAGTTGAAGCTGAAGAAAGTTACAGCAAGTCCAAGAAAGCCAAAATATGACTTTGAGTATATTCCACCTGAATTTAGAGACAATCTCAAGAACAGATTTGACACACTGAACACTAATGACCAAAGACCAGAGGAGTCATGGAATGGCATCAAGGTCATCATACATGAAGAAAGAAAGAGGTCATTAAAAAGACAGGAAAGAAAGAAAAGACCAAAATAGATGTCAGAAGAGACTCTGAAACTTGTTCTTGAATGTCAAGTAGCTAAAGAAAAAGGAAAAAATGATGAAGTAGAAGACCTGACCAGAAGATTCCAAAGGGCAGCTCAAGAAGACAAAATAAAGTATTATAATGACATGCACAAAGACCTGGAAATAGAAAACCAAAAGCAAAGAACACACTCTGCATTTCTCAAGCTGAAAGAACTGAAGGAAAAATTCAAGCCTCGAGTTACAACACTGAAGGTTTCTACAAGGAAAATACTGAACAATGCAGGAAGCATCAAATGAAGATGGAAAGAACATACAGAGTTACTGTACCAAAAAGAATTGATTGACTTTCAACCATTTCAGAAGGTAGCATATGATCAAGAACTCATAGTCCTGAAAGAAGAATTTCAAGCTGCACTGAAGGCATTGATGAAAAACAAGGCTCCAGGAATTGAGATGTTTCAACAAACAGATGCAGCAATGGAAGTGCTCACTTGTCTATGCTAGGAAATCTTGAAGACAGCTACCTGAACAACCTACTTGAAGAGATCTATATGTATGCCTCTTCCAAAGAAAAGTAATCCAACTAAATGCGGAAAGTATCGAACAATATCATTAGTATCACAAGAGTAAAATTTCACTGAAGATCCTTCAAAAGTGTCTGTAGCAGTACATTGATTGTGAACTGCCAGACATTCAATCTGGATTCAGAAGAGGACATGGAACTAGGGGTATCATTGCTAATGTCTGATGGATCCTTGCTGAAAGCAGAGAATACCAGAAGGATGTTTACCTGTGTTTTATTGAACATGCAAAGGCATTCAGCTGTGTCGACATAACAAATTATGGATAACATTGCAAAGGATGGGAATTCCAGAATACTTAATTGTGCTCATGAAGAACCTGTACACAGATCAAGAGGCAGTAGGTTGAACAGAGTAAGGGGATACTGCATGGCTTATAGTCAGGAAAGGTGTGTGTCAGGGTTGTATCATTTCACCTTACCTATTCAATCTGCATGCTGAGCAAATAATCCAAGAAGCTGGGCTATATGAAGAACTGATCATCAGGATTGGAGAAAGTCTCATGAACAACCTGTGTTATGGAGATGACACAACCTTGCTTGCTGAAAGTGAAGAAGTCTTGAAGCACTTACTGATGAAGATCAAAGACCACAGCCTTCAGTATGGATTACACTTCAACATAAAGAAAACAAAAATCCTCACAACTGGATCAATAAGCAACATCATGATACACAGAGAAAAGACTGAAGTCGTCAGGGTTTTCATTTTGCTTGGATCCACAATCAACACCCATGGAAGCAGCAATCAAGAAATCAAACAACAAATTGCATTGGGCATATATGCTGCAAGAGATCTCTTTAAAGCATTAAAAACAAAGATGTCACCTTGAAGACTAAGGTGTGCCTTACCCAAGCCATGGTATTTTCAATTGTGTCATATGCTCGGGAAAACTGGGCAATGAATAAGGAAGACTGAAGAAGAATTGAAGTGTTTGAATTATGCTATTGGCAAATAATTTTGAATATACCATGTACTGCCAAAAGAATGAACAGATCTGTCTTGGAAGAAGTACAGTAAGAATGTTCCTTAGAACTGAGGATAGTGAGAGTTTGTCTCACATGCTTTGGACATGTTATCAGGAAGCATCAGTCCCTAGAGAAGAACTTCATGCTTGGTAAAGTAGAGGGTCAGGGAAAAAGAGGAAGACCCTCAATGAGATGGTTTGACAAAGTGGCTGCAACAATGGGCTTAAGCATAACAATGACGGAGGATGGCGCAGGACTGGGCAGTGTTTCCTTCTGTCTTACGTAGGGTCAATGACACCTAACAACATCAACCGCATGAGCTATTTCCTTGAGATAAATCTCTCTCTATGAATATATATATATATATATATATACGTATATATATGTGTGTGTCTATATATATATACGTATGTGTGTGTGTGTGTGTGTGTGTGTGTGTGTATGCTTCACTGGTTTTACTTCCCAAGAGAACCCAGCCAAAGCAGATGACTTCACAAATGAAAATCTTCAGAGGCAAGAGGTAAACATTGTAGGATTAATAAGTGCCTAGATAAATCTCGGTAGTTCATAGTAAACAACATTGTTTTTCTTAATAATTATGGAAAAAGGTCATTTTCCACTGGAAATCTTTAGATATATCTTATTTCTTTTCTCTTTTGAAGGGAAAGATATTTGATATATAATTATTTAGTGCTAATATTGAGAATTTCTTTTGATCTTCTCAAGACAATGTTGATCTTCTAATTTTCTCATGGGGAAGCTAAATTTTTATACTGATTGAGAATCTTTTTGGGAGTGAATGGGAAGGAGGGTGCAACAACAAGGTCAGAAAAGTCAGGATAGATGCCAAAGGAAGCCAAATGGTAAGTAATTTAGAAAGGAATTGTGCTAGAGAATGTCTAAAGAATTTAGAAGGCACTCAATCCTTCAGTTTCATCTGGTTAAAGAGCAGAGAAATTAGCTAACAGAATTTCTTCCTTTGGGGTGATTAGCATGGAAGTAAAGTAGAAGAACATGGGCAAGGTATCCTAGAGTCCATCCACATTTTGTAGAAGACAAGGACATTCCATTTAATCTTAATTCTAAGGAAATTCTTCTGTAGTGATCTGGCTTTACATAGTCTGTACATTCTGTTTTCCTCGGATGCATGCAGTTCAGCAGTAGAAGAGAGCAAACTCCACATACTGGTACTTAACATGTTTTAGGGAAAGTCTCAATTTAATTTTCCAATCTATGGTTGAATATTTATCAGATTAAAGATAGATAGAAATGCTTTGGCAACAGAAAAATAGGAGGCATATTTAACAGTGTGTTATGAAATTATAGGAACACGTACCGTATTCTAGGCCACGTAGAGGGCTAATCAACCACTGCATGGAGGTGGGTCACAGGAGTCTCAGTGAGTTTTACCAAAATGTCTATGCCTAAACAGTGGCTACTAACCAAAGAAGAGAAAATGATTAGCAAAGAACAACTGATTAATCAATACATGCTGATTAAACAATGTCCTGGTGGCACAGGGGTTAAGAGCTACAGCTGCTAATCAAAAGTCTGGCAGTTCGAATCCACCAGCTGCTCCTTGGAAACTCTATGGGACAGTTTTACCCTGTTATATAGGGTAGCTTTGAGTCAAAACTGACTCAACAGCACCTAACAACAAAAACGATATGCTTCCTTTTATATTTCGAACTCTAATGAACAGTTTTAACAGCAGAGTACAAAATACATAACAAACATTACATAAATATTTGTTGAGTTATAAAATTAATTTATTGACTAAGTATACTCTTTATTTCTTTGCTTTCAATATCATTGGTAAGAGTTTTTTCAGTAACACAAAAATGGGCTGGGTGATCTAACCCAAATCTGATTCCAAGATGGGAATTTTCACAGAATTAATACATGAAAATTCATCCATGTTAAAATAATATTATGCTTATGATGATAACAATAATAATATCCAGTCTCTTCTGAATTCCGTTCATCTGCTTATGACACTATAATTATTTCTCACATTTCTCCGGGAAGTGTTTCAAAAATTATGCTATGTATACCTTTGCAGTTGTATAGTTGCAATTTTGTCTTTTGGTCCTGATTTCTGAGACTCCTGAAGGATTGCCTGGATTGACTGGGGAGTTCAACCCAGTAACTGATGTTTACTCAGACAGGCTGGGGAGCCCCTCTTGGTAACTGACCTTTACCTGGATTAGCTGAGAAGCCCCATCTAGTAATTAAAAAGCGTGAGGACTGGCTTATTTAAAAAGCAAAACACAGAGGTTTCCAGGGGTCTTCTTGGACAATCACAGGACTCACGTCATTTATTTCTCATCTATCAGTAATCACTATCCTTGTCCCCTATGTCCTGTGTCTTGAAAACTATTGTTTCATAATTTTTTTATGTTGCTGTTTCACGGGAGAAGGTAAATCTGTTTCCTGTTACTTCTTCCTGTCTGGAAGAAAAATTTTTTATTAAAGTTCTTTATTGCCAATTTCTCTAAGATAGTGTTAACCTCTTTGGGACAGCAGATATTTAAATCTGACTGACATTTTTTTTTTTTCTCTCTTAAGTCCTGTGGATCCTATGGATACCACCTGCTGAATGCCATTGACTTCAACTTTATGGATGTGGTCCCAGTTCTGCCTTATCTTCTGTCTCCAAATAGTTATTGTTACCAATTTCCCCTTATCTTCACCCCTCACTGATTGACCCCATAATCTCTTAACTCCAGTGTCTCCTGGCAACCATACTGTGGTAGTTTTCTCTCTTGGGTAGTGTTATGGATTGAATTGTGTCCCTCAGAAATGAGTGTCAACTTGGCTAGGCCATGATTCCCAGTATTGTGTGGTTGTCTTGCATTTTGTGATCTCATGTAATTTTCCAAAGTGTTGTAAAATCCTATTCTCTGCCTGTGGTTAATGAGGCAAGATTAAGTTTTGTTAAAGAGGATTTGGGTGGGATGTAACATCCTTACTCAGGTCACAGGCCTGATCCAATGTAAGGGGAGTTTCCCTGGGGTATGGCCTGCATCACCTTTTATCTTACAAGAGATAAAAGGAAAGAGAAGCAAGCAGAGAGATAGGGACCTCATGCCACCAAGAAAGAAGCTCCGGGAGTGGAGCACTTCCTTTGGATCCAGGGTCCTTGTACTGAGAAACTCCTTGTCCAGGGGAAGATTAATGGCAAGGACCTTCCCCTAGAGCCAACAGAGAGAGAAACCTTCCCCTGGAACTGGAACTCTGAATTCTAGTCTCCTAGACTATGAGAAGAAAACTTGGTGGCGTAGTAGTTGACAGTCTGGCTGCTAACCAAAAGGTCAGCAGCTCGAATCCACCAGGCACTCCGTGGAAACCCGATGGGGCAGTTCCACTCTGTCCTATAGGGTCGCTATGAGTTGGAATCGACTCAGCAGCAATGGGTTTGGTTTTCTTAAACTGTGAGAGTATAAATTTCTGTTTGTTAAAGCCACCCACTTGTGCTACTTCTGTTATAGAAGCACTAGCTAACTAAAACAGGTAGAATCTTTTTTAAAGGAACTACAAAACCCACATCCCCAAATGGATTTTGTATCTGATTATCAGGATTTACAGACTGACTGCCAGATATAGCCATCTTCTCTGTTGCACAGGCCATTCTAGCTTCACTTTACATCTATCAGCAGGAAGAGGTATTTGTTTATCTCAGGGTAAGTGTCGGGGTGGAAAGAAGAGTAACTCAAATACCATGTGTTGATCATAGCATCAACTCACAATGTTACCTCAATTAGTTCATTTCAGCCTCTGTGCCTTGATAAATCCTAATTTATTCTCTATAGACTCTTATAAAAATACTACAATAACACTGCACACACACACACACACATTTATATATATATATATGAAGAATAGTATGGTAGCTCCCAGTTGAGAAAATGATCCTCTTTCCTTTCAGAAGAGCGTTTTAGGAGCAATCTATGAATATTTGAATAAAACAAAAAAGAAAGAGAGAGACCTATCTAACCAGTAGTCCAGAGAGTAGTATGGTACAGCCAAATTCTGTTTGAAGTGTGTTATCTGAAGTCTAAGAGGCTTTTTGATTTCTAAGTCAAAATATTTTGATTGACTTAAGAGGTCCTCCTGCTAGATTGCAATTTCCCATTCTTCCAACCTGATAAAGTGCCATAGAGTCTCAATGCTTCTCTGCTGTTGAACAGTTAATTGCATGGTAATTTTTGCCATTCCTAACAAAGTTATTTATCAACTGAGTGGTTGGCACCAGTTTCCTAGTAACTTTTCAAGGGTCAAGTATTGAGGTCAGCTTTGAATAACGTGGAAATGAGAGTAAGTGAGGAGAGAAATGCTGGGTCAGATCATACATTTAAAAAATATCTTTCAGTGAAAAAAACATCATCATGATGAAGATGAAAGCAACCGCAAGCATTTATGAAGTGTCTAGAAAACTACTATGAGGTAACCCTAAGGTCAATAGAATTCATTAGACTGTCTTCGCTTGCTAGAGAAAAAAATGTTTAGCCAGAAAAAGAAGACATGAGATCAAACTTTTGCATGTAGTATTTTAAAGGGATGTGATCGGTTTTAAATCATTTTCTAAGCCTTTATTATTTCCAAGGCAAACAAAATATTGCTGATTAGATTTTAAACAGAATTTTATTTGACCTTCCATGTTTGTTTCACAGAGACCAAATGGATGACGATGTTCAGGGTGTTTTATGCGTACTCTATGTACTTTCCTGTGTACCTCGGGTCATGGTATAATGAATGGACTCAGTATGCTGTTGTCCTCTGAATAATATCTGATTTCAGCTTAATCATTTTTGGTATTTTCTTTTATGACACGTATGGTAACACATGATATAGCATACGATGCTTTATGATGATTCTTTTTGCTAATTACAATAACAAGTAGAAGATGCTGCATATCCCAATTACATTTAAAAATTAATTTCTTTGATTTTACCTCTATTTTTTTCTAGAACTTTTGAATAATCTCATTTTAAAACCAAGGTAATGTTGTTGTTGCTGTTGCGTGCCGTCAAGTTGATTCCAACTCATAGCGACCCTATAGAACAAAGTAAAACTGCCCCATAGGATTTCCAAGGAGCGGTTGGGTGGATTCTAACTGCAAATCTTTTGAGCTTTCGACCACTTCACCACCAGGGAGAAGATTATATAAATGATATTTAAAAGATAATTTCCCTTTGTTGCATAATTACTTGTTGACAAAAAGTCATTCCTGAATATCGCTACTCAGCATAGTTTTGTTCTAATGGAAATACATGTAAATAAGTATATATATTATGATTGTTAAGTCTTTCTTTCAGTGCTCACTTGCAACAAGATAGGAGACAATATCTTTCAGTTAAATGAACAATATCAATGCAGGTATGTGGCATTGCACCCCCCAGAACAACCCCTCCAGGATTAAGCAATCATTCCCAAGCTGCTGGGAAGATAGGCAACAGGCAGCCTTCAGCAGAGTCCCTGGTCCTTGGCTGGAGAAAGCCACTTTGTTCCAAAGTCACGTCGCCTTCCTGGGAGCAGCCCAAATCTAATGACGGGCCAAAGTGGGGGGATAAAATCCAGCTGCCTTACCTCAACTGGGCAGTTCTGGGGGACATTCCAGCTTTAGAGGTCCTGAGGAAAGGCTGAGGCCTCAGTGGGACTCCTGTGCAATTCAGCTTCTTCCTCTGAGCAGCTCAGCTTCCTTGAGTTCCTAAGATGTGTTCATCCCAAAAGTTTTCCCCAGTATATTGCCTGCAACCAGACATCAGGTTCACAGTTTGCTTTGCAGGAAAAATATCTGCAACAACTGGGAATCAGGAAATGTGCCTTCGAATACCTTCTAGGTTACTACTTCTATCTCATATAGAAAAAAAAAGTCAATTGAATTTCCTCCTATAGTTTCCTCCCTTACAAAATTGAGACTTTTTTATTATTTTGAGTCCCTTCTAACCGTAAACTGGGAGTTGCTGGGTGGTGCAAACAGTTAACATGCTTGGCTGCTAACCAAAAGTGGAGGTTCGTGTTCACCCACAGGTGCCTGGGAAAAAAGCCCTGGCAATCAACTTTCAAAAAATCAGCCATTGAATACCCTATGGAGCACAGTTCTACTCTGATGCACATGAGAGGCCATAAGTCAGAACAGAGTCATCAGGAACTTTTTTTTTCCCTGTCTTTTTCTTAGCTCTAAATACTAAGAAATTCTATAGATATTCCATACATTTGGTCCCAAATAATACAAGCTCAATATACAGGGATGTATCATTATGAAATTATGGCAGGAGTTCATCTGCAGATGCCAGGAAGAGTAAAGCAATACATATATTCTGATCCATAAACTATGTAATGCTTAGTCTCTCTATGTGAAATAAACAGAAAATAGGGAAGGACTGTTAATTATAAGAGAAAAGAGAAGCAAGAGGAAGGGAAAGAGAGAGACTATATTTTCAGAGAGAAAATAAAAAAAGACATTTTTATTAACTTTGAATTTCAAAGCCCTGAGCAAAATTTATAACTTGCCTCACTAATAGACAGTGTTATTCCTGGTAAATAACTAATGTAAACAAAGCTTCACATTTTCTTCACAATGTCCTGACTCAAATCTGAAAAAAAAAAAAAAGAAGTAGGAGGGGAACACCAGGGAACTTGTTCTTGCTTATTCACTTTTATACTTTAAACTTGTTGCTTAGCTGCCACGGAGTCAGCCCCCAACTCATGGCAACCCCATGCACAACAGAACTAAACGCTGTCTAGTCCTGCACCATCCCTATGATAGGTTATAGTTTAGACCCTTGTGATCTAGGGTTTTCATTGGCTGACTCATGGAACTGGATCACCAGGTGTTTCTTCCTAGTCCATTTTAATCTGGAAGCTCTGCTGAAACCTGTTCAACATCATAGAAACACACAGGCCTGCACTGACAGATGGTGAACACTGTGCATGAGGTGCATTGGCCAGGAATCAGAACGTGAAAACTCTGCCACTGAACCACCACTATCCTCATGCTGTAAACTAGAAGTGTCCAAACAAATTTAGGATGGAATATATATATATATATATATATATATATATATATATATAAAACCAAAAACCAAACCCTTTGCCACTGAGTCATAGTGAGCCTATAGGACAGGGTAGAACTGCCCCATAGGGTTTACACGGAGCAGCTGGTGGATTCGAACTACCAACCATTTGGTTAGCCGCCGAGCTCTTGACCACTGCCCTACCAGGGCTCCACATACACGTATATAATATATATGTGTAAATGTAGCATCATATATATGTGTGTGTGTTGGATGTAAAATGGATAATATATTATATAATATATATTGCATCCAATATATATATGATGTTGCATTTCAAAACAGATTAGAAAGGAAATCCAACTTTTTCTTCCACTATATTGCAAGTCTTCCAGAGTTAACTTGCCCTTGGAATAGATTGTTGAAGAGTCAAGTGAACTCATTTTCCTGGTCCAACCCTGGTGTTAGAGGAAATAATTAACCTCTGAAGAAGAGTTGTGTAACAAGTCTTATACCCACTATTAGCAGTAGGATGCCATCTCAAAAGTGACCAAGATTTATTTAGCAGGTGTCTTAGTCATCTAGTGCTGCCCTAACAGAAATACCACAAGTGGAGGGATTTAGCAAAGAGAAGTTTATTCTCTCACTGTCCAGTAGGCTATAAGTCCAAATTCAGGGCATCAGCTCCAGAGGAACACTTTCTCTGTCGGCTCTGGAGGAAGGTCCATGACATCAATCTTCCTTTGGTCTGGGAGCTTCTCTGCACAGGAACCTCAGGTCCAAAGGACTTGCTCTGCTCCTGGCACTGCTTTCTTGGTGGTATGAGGTGCCCATGTGTCTCTGCTCACGTCTCTCTTTTATATCTCAAAAGAGACTGCATTAAGACACTATCTAATCTTGTAAACCTCGTCAGTATAACCTCATCACAGTGATAGAATTTACAGCACATAAGGAGATCACATATAACCTCATCATAGTGATAAAGTTTACAACACATAAGGAAATCACTATAGATTACACAATCATACAACACTGGGAATAATGACCCAGCGAAGTTGACAGATATTTTGGGGGGACACAATTCAATCCATGACGCAGGTTAGTGAGTAGGTACTTTATAGGGTTTCAACATTCCACAGATTGATCAGGAAAGGAAACTTTTAATGTCCTTAATAGGGTCATTAGTGAATTACTGAATGAAGTTAAACCTAACGACAGTCTCAACAAACCTTTTTTAGTTCTAATAGCATACCCCTGGGGAAAGTTAATAGCTAGTACAAATTGGTGCCTATTTTATTCATCTCATCTTCTTTATCTGCCTTAAACAGATAATAGATGATTATACTGAATGTAAATGAGAAGCAATGCCTGTTTTCTAAGCTTGACCCTTATAAAAAGTAAATGCAGAGGCCATTATAAACACAAGAAAAACTTTTTTGGACAGTCAATAGTACTTCTTTTAAAAGTTGGTTCTTTTTTTTCCAGAGGCAATAGCAAAACTGTAATATTTTTCAGTTTGTCATGACAGTGACAAAATTATGATTCAGTCATTGATTCTAATTTTGATTTGTAAGGTATTGCTGCAGATGATGAAGTGTAGCTTGAGACTCTTAAGTTATCAGGAAGGAATATGTCAGCCAAAGAGGCAGCCTTTCCACACACTGGGACAATATATACTTTCATGTGCTGTGTCCCAGATGAAGAGACTCTATGGTTCCATGGAATGACTCTAGAGAGAGGTCAAGGATTGCTGATTCTCACCCAAGTACTTGAGAACATAATCCTCTGAGCCTAACCTTGCTCTTCTTTGGACTGAAGAATAAATATACATACCTTTCCTCCTTCATATGTTTCATGTAAGAACCAATTCAGACAATATGTGTAAAAGTAATCTAAAAACTATAATATAATGGATAGAAAACATTTTTGAGGGATATTACTATTCCTTATTAAACCTTGACTTAATTTTCTTCTTTAAGCAGCAGGAAGATGCCTATGATCATGGTGACCTCTTGCTTCTTATGAAAGTAAATGAAGCAAAGTGAGGATATGTAAGGTCCCTTTATAACTAAGACCTGAGAGATGGAAAATCAGCCTTAAGTAGCTTGTAATACACATGCACAACAACCCGGAGATTAGTATGTCTAATGATGTATCCAATGAAAATATCTCATTACACAAGTCAAAATAATAATAATAATTAATTAATTAAAAACACAAAAAGCAATTAGAACTAATAGAAAGCTCTGCAAAGTCACAGGATACAAAATCAAATACAAAGAGCAATCCATTCACATAGAATAAAAATAATAAAATACTTAGGATTAAATTTAATACACTGAAAACTGTGAAATACTGCTGTGAAAATTAAAGGTCTAAATATATTTAGAGATATTTTAAGTCCGTGGATGGAAGACTCAATATTGTTAGTGTCATTTTTTTCCCCAAATTAATCTATAGATTTCAACAAAATCTATCAAAATTTTAACAGGATTTTTTTAATACAATTTCACAAATTGATCCTAAAGATACTTATGAAAATGCAAAGTCCCTAGAAGTAAAAATAATTTCAAAAAAATATGAAGGAAGTTGGAGGACTTACACTACTCACTTTCAAATTGACAATGAAGTCAGAGTAATCAAGATCTTGAGATATTGTCAAAAGGATAGGCATATTGATCAATGGGACAGAATTAAGAGTTCAGAAAGTAATGTTTACGTTGATGGTCAGTTGCTATTCTATAAAAGTGGTAATAAAATTCAATGGGAAAATGTTTGCCTTTTCAACAAAGGATGCCAGGATAATTGGATATCCACATTAAAAAAAAAAAGAACCTCCATCCTTATCTTATAACATGTATAAAAACTAACTCTAAATGGATTATGAAATTAATAAAGATCCTATGATAAAGAACTTGTAGAATAAAACATATGAGAAAATTTGTATGTCTTTGGATTATAGGTTAGGCAAAAATTTCCTAGATATGTACCAAATGCTCAATCTATAAAAGGAAAAAAATGTAAATTGGACTTAAGTAAAATTAAAACTTTTTATACTTCGAAAGTTCCCATAAAGAAAGTGAAAAGACAAGCTATAAAATAGGAGAAAATATTTCCAAATTATATATGTACTAAAGGACTTGTAGCTAGAATTTATTAAGAACTCCTACATCACCATAAAAAAAAAATAACCCGATTTGAAAATAGCAGAAATACTTTAATAGACATTTCAATGATGAAGACTTATGCATGGCTAATAACTGCATAAAAGTTGCTAAACATCATTAATGAAATGATGTAATGCACATTATAACCACAATGAGAGAGCCCCACATACTCAATAGAATGGCTATAATCCAACACATCAATAGCCAAATAGGTGAGAATGTGCAGAAACTAAACCTCAAGCATTGATGGAGGGGATATAGAATGGTACAGGCACCATTACAAACAAGTTTGTAAGTTTCTTAAAAATAAAACATAAACTTACCATGTTGTTGTTCTTACTAGAGTTGTTTCCAACTGATAGCAACCCTATGTACAACAGAACGGAACACTGCCTGGTCCTGCACCATCTTCACCATCGTTGTTATGTTTGAACCCATTGTTGCAGCCATTGTGGCAATCCATCTCGTTGAGGGTCTTCCTCTTTTTCGCTGACCCTGTACTTCACCAAGCACGATGCCCTTCTCCAGCAAGAAAGAAACACAATATTACATACCAAGGGTCTTTCAAAGAATCAGTGTGGATTTCTCCCCAGAAACTCTAGAGGCCAGAAAACAGTAGAGCAGCATATATAAAATACTAAACAAAAAGAATTGCCAACCAAGAATTCTTCACCCAGCAAAACTGTCATTCATATTTGAGGGGAAAATCAAGACATTCCAAAACAAACAGAAGCTCTGGGAATTTGTCACTACCAGACCAGCTTGGCATGTATTATTCAAGGGAGTACTCCAAATGGAAAAGTAAGAGTATTAAATAATTACTCATATGTATACATGGGAAAAATACATAGAAATAAATAAGCAATAAGAGAGAGACAGAGAGATCTCTAAAAAAAGCAACTACCAGGGCAGTCATAAGGACCCAATGTATAATATTTACAGGGAATATACTCAATAATTAAATCCTGCAAACAATACAACCTCAAGTTTGTAAGAAATAAGCACAAAGTAAACGTATTGAATACAAGTTGTATATTGATGTTAATGGAGACAAGCCAACAGAAATGGGAGAGGGAAGAGTATATCAGGAATACATTTATTATGTTAAGGTTGTATGTTAACTGTTGTTCACGTTAAGCATTGTTTCAATTGTAAGTTGTATAATATATGTGGTAACCATTAAGAAATTACCAAGAAAAACATTCAGAAGAAAAGAAGGAAGAAAACAAAAAGACTCATCCCAAGAAATCAGCCAAATACAAACAAAAACAGAAAAATCATAATAAAAAAACCAAGATACAAAATACTCAAAAAACAAACAGAAAAATAAGTGAGATAGACACTGAGTTTTCAGTAATAACCTTAAATGTAAATGGTCTAAATGCCTGATATATAAGGCAGAGAATGGCGGAATGAATTAAAAAAAAAAAAAAAAAAATCCATCCTTTTGCTGTCTACAAGAAACACACCTAAGACATGAGGACACAAAAGACAAAAAAATAAAAGGATAGAGAAAAATATTCCATGCAACCTTTAAACAAGAAAGACCAGGGGTGGCCATACTGATATCAGATAAACTAGGCTTCAAATCAAAACCTATTACAAGAGATAAAGAAGAAAATTACATAAAAATAAAAGGGTAAATCCAGCAAGAAGGCATAACAATTATAAATATATACACACCTAATAGCGATGCTCCAAAATGCGTGAAACAAATACTGCTAACATGAAAGGAGAAATAGACAACTCTACAATAATAGCAGAGGATTTCATCACACCACTTTCAATTATAGATGGAACATCTAAAAAGTAGTTTACTAAGGGCACTGAGAACTTAAATAAAACCACAAGCCAGTTGGACTTGATAGACATATATAGAATATTCCATTCAGCATCAGAAGAGTACACATTCTACTGCAGCACACATAGATAATTTTCCAGAAGAGACCATATGCTAGGACACAAAACAAGTCTCAATAAATTTAAAGAAGACTGAAATGATAAAAAGCATCTTCTCTGACCATAATGGTATGAAGCTAGAAATCAGTAACAGGACAAATAAGAGAAGAAAAATACATAGAAACTAAATAATTCACTACTAAAAAACTATGGGGTTATAGAAGAAATCAAAGGTGAAATTAAAAATTGCTAGAATAAAACAAAAATGAAAACACAACGTATCAAAACCTTTGGGACAGAGCAAAAGCACTACTCAGAGGAAAATTCATAGCAATAAACATCTACATTAAAAAAGAAGAAAAATTCAAAATCCTTAACTTAAAATAACAACTTGAACAAATAGAAAAGGAAGAGCTTAAGAAAATTACCAAAAAAAAAAAAAAAGGAAAGAGAAAGAAATAATAAAGACCAGGGCAGAAATACAAAACAATAGAAAGAATCAACAAAACCAAAACCAAGAGTTATTTCTTTGAAAAGATTAATAAAATAGGCAAACCACTTGTTTTATTGACAAAATAAAAAAGGGCAAATAAATTATGAAATGAAATTGGTGACATTACAAGTGATCTAACAGAGATAAAGAATATCATAACTGACTATTATGAAAAATTGTACTCCAACATATTTGAAAACCTAGATGAAATGGACAAATTCCTAGAAACACACTACCTACCCAAACTAACACGAACAGAGGTGGAAAATTTAAACAGAACCATTACAGAAGAAGAGATTTAAGATGTCATTAAAAAAAAAAAAATACTGATAATCAAAAAACAAAACAGAAAGAAGCAGCCCAGGACTAGACTGCTGCACTGGAGAATTCCACCGAACATTCAGAGAAGAGTTGACACCAGTCCTACAAAAACCCAAACCTGTTGCCATCAAGTCTATTCTGACTCACAGCAACCCTATAGGATGGAGTAGAACTGCCCCATAGGGTTTCTGAGGAGTAGCTTGTGGATTAAAACTGCTGGCTTTTTGTTTGGCAGTGGAGCTCTTAACCACCACACCCCTAGGGCTCCAATCCTCTTCAAAAACATAGAAGAGGAAGGGACACTACCGAACTTTTTCTAAGAAGCCAGTAGAATCCTGATACCTAACCAAGGCAAAGACATCACAAAATAGAAAATTATAGACCAATATCGATCAACTTGACAGCAATGGATTTTTTTTGGGGGGGGGTCCTTTACGAACATAGATGCAAAAATTTTCAACAAAGTTCTAGCCAATAGACTTCAGCAACATATCAAAAAAAATCATACACCATGATCAAATGCGATTCACATCAAGATTACACAGGTGATTCAACATTAGAAAATCAATCAATATAATCTGCCACATAAATAAAACAAAGGAAAAGAACTATACGATCATACCTGTTGATGCAGAAAAGGAATTCGGTAAAATTCAGCACCCTTTCCTGACAAAAATCTTAGAATAAGAATAGAAGGGAAATTTCTCAATATAATTAAGGGCATATATACAAAACCAGCAGCCAACACTATACGCAACGGGGAAAGGCAGAGAGTCTTTCCTTTGAGAGTGGGAACAAGACAAAGGATGCCCATTGTCACCACTCTTATTCAACATTGTACTGGAAGTTCTAGACAGAGCAATGGGACAAGAAAGAGAAATAGAAGGCATCCAAATTGGAAAGGAAGAATTATAACTATCTCTATTTGCAAATGACATGAACTTATACATAGAAGACCCTAAAGATTCCACAAGAAAATTACTGAAACTAGAAAAATATAGCAGTGTTGCAGGGTACAAGACAAATGCACAAAAATCAGTTGGGTTTCTCTACAGTAACAAAGAGGACTCTGAAAAAGAAGTCAAGAAAACAATAGCCCCCAAATCAAAATAATACCTGGGAATTAGCCTAACAGGTTCATAAAATACCTATAAAATGAAAATTATAGAACACTATTGCAAGAGACTAAAAGAGACCTACAAAAATGGAAAGACATCCTGGACTCATGGACTGGAAGAATTAATATAGTGAAATTGTCAATTCTACCTAAATCGCTCTATAGATACAATGCAATCCTGGCAGAAATCCCAACAACATTCTTTATTGAAATGGAAGAATTAACAACCAACTTCATATGGAAAGGAAAGAAACCACAAATAAACCAGAAAAAACAAACAAACAAACAAAAAAACCCACTGCCATTGAGTTGATTCAGACTCACAATGACATTATAGGACAGGGTAGAACTGTCCTATAGGATTTCCAAGGAGCACCTGGCAGATTTGAACTGCCGACCTTTTGGTTAGCAGTCATAGATCTTAACCACTACGTCACCAGGGTTTCCAAAACCACAAATAGCCAAAGCAATATTGAAGAAAAAGAACAGAGGAGGAAGCCTCACACTCTGCTATGTCAAAACAGGCTATACAGCCACTGTAATCAAAACTGCCTGGTACTGGTTCAACGACAGACACATACATTATTGAAATAGAATTGAAAACTCAGAATTAAACCCAGCCGTTTATGGATAACTGATTTTCAACAAGGGATCAGTCTATTCAGTGAGGCAGAAACAGTCTCTTCAATACATTGTGCTATAGAAAACTTCAACAACTCAACAACAAAAAGACAAACAACCCAATCACAAAATGGGCAAATAACATGAACAGAACCTTTACCAAAGAGGACATCCAAGGAGTCAACAAATATAAAAAGAAACTCATGATTATTAGCCATTAGAGAGATGCCAATTAAAATTACAATGAGATACTATCCTACCCCTGCTAAAATGGCACTAAAAAAAAAAACAACAGATAACAACAAATGTTGGTGAGGATGTGGGGAGATTGGAACCCTTATCCATTGCTGGTGGGACTGTAAAATGGTACAACCACTACGGATAAATGGTATGGTGCTTTCTCAAAAAACTAGAACTACTCTATGATCTAGCAATCCCACCCTAGAGACCTAAAAATAATGACACAGACATATGCACACTTATGTTCATTGCTGCTTTATTCACAATAGCAAATAAATGGAAACAACCAAAGTGCTCGTGATACGTACATACAATGGAATACTATCTAACCATAAAGAACAATAACGAGTCCACAAAACATATTAAAACATGGATAGGCCCGGAAGGCATAATGCTAAGTGAAATAAGTCAAGCAAATAAGGACAACTATTATATGATCTTCTTTTATAGGAAGATAAATATATATAGACAGATTGGTGTTCATTAGTGGTTACCAGGGAGAGGAGGGAGAAGAGGAAAGTATGCTTTAGACTGTAGACTTGTCATTTTTGGTGATAGGAAAAGTGGCATCTAATGTGGATGAAGTGAGCACAGTACATCCACTGTAACAATGAGTGTTTGAGCACATATGAATAAGTATATGCATCTTGGTATATGGGTAGGTACAGGTGTGTACATTATGTGAGAACAGATGGAAGTATCTATATACCCATCACCCGTTGCTGTCGAGTCTATTCCGACTTATAGCCACTCTATAGGTACATGTGAGCACAAATATGTGGATGCAGGCACATATATTCATTGAACACTCAAGTATAGATACTCCTCAGACATAATCAAACACCTTCCAAGATTGGTTTTTGGGCCTGAAAGCCCAGGACCATAGTCTCATGGGACAACTCAGTCAATTGGCATAACATAGTTCACAAAACTCATGATCTGCATCCTAGTGAAGTGAATAGCGTCTGAGGTCTTCAAAGCTAGTGAGCAGTCGTCTAAGACACAATTACAGGTCTCTACTCATCAAGAGCAAAACAATACAAAGGTAACCAAAAGTTCAGAGAATAAACAAGTCTACATGAGCTCCAACCTTATCTACCTTGAGACCAGAACTAGAAGGTGCTTGTCTACCACCACTGACCCATCTGTCCAGGGCCACAATAGATGGTCCCAGATAGAATGAGAGAAATATATGGAGTAGAACACAGATTCTTAAAAAACAAAAACAAATAAAAAAAAAATCAGAACATCTGGAACAGTAGAGAACAGAGGACTCCTTGAGACTATCGCCCTGAGACACTCTTTAAACCTAGAACTGAGCCTATACCCTGAGATAACCTTTTAACGAAATAGTGGAGGGCCAAGCAAAATAAAGGATCTTACCCATATGATTGGTGCTGTACTGAAAAACCATCAATATGAGACCAAAATGTGAACAATTTTTCAAAAGCAAAGATGAGAAGATAAGAGGGAGAGAAATTAGAATACTGAAATGAAACAAAGAGAACACAGTTAAAGAGAATGTTGACACATGTGATTAATGTAACTGTCACCGAACAATTTGTGCAGAAAATGTCAAGTGGGAACCTAACTTGTGTAAACTTTCACCAAACCTCAACAAAATATTATTTTTTTTTAAAAAAAGGCAACTGTTTGTCCTATAACAGGGTCTGTGGAGGAGTCTGCCTTAGGATCCCCCTTCATGCTTTGGGAACACGGATCTGCTGCTGTCGAGTCAATTCCGACTCATAGTGACCCTACAGGACAGAGTAGAACTGCCCCACAGGGTTTCCAAGGAGTGGCTGGTTGATTCAAAACACTGACCTCTTGGTTAGCAGCCAAGCTCTTAAATATTGCGCCACCGAAATTCATAATGTTCAGAAATTATTAGATGATTTGCTTGAATATCTTGGAATACTAAACAAATACAATGCACCCTACTCAAAAGTGCTTAAATCTGCTGAAAGCCTCTGAAATGGAAGCATAATTCTCTACTAACATTATAGTTTTATGCCACAGCATCTGTTATGTAAGTAACTTCAATCTCATAAAACATTCACGAGCAATAATACTATTCTAATTCTAAAGGACTCCATCAGACTGCTGAATCAACTAAATAGCCAAAGTGTCTGGCATCTTAAGCAATTTTAAAATCAAATACATCTTAATTTTTGCATTTAATACAGTTTACATTAGAGAAGGCTATTACTCATGTGTAGATGGAGGAAGGAATATGCATTAAATAAGCACCTATAATATGCTAGAGGGTATTTGAATATTATCTAATGTTGTTATCCTAAAGACCCAAGGATATAAGCCTTATCTAATTTACAGACAAAGAAACCAAGGGTCACAGTGGTTAAGTAACTTACTCAAAGCCACTCTAGTAGTAAGTAGCACAATCTGGATGTGAATCAGTTCTGTCAGACTCCAAAGCCAGCATTTGTTTTGTTAAACACACTTACTGTTTACAACAAATATCTCATTATATGAGGAAGAGATAAACCATCAAAATTAAAAAAGAAAAATATATGTATTAAATGCATTGGCATTTGCTATATGTTGAGAGATGTATTCATTCTGTATGCTACAGTTTTGGCTGTTGTTCCTGGGATAAATGGGCATGTTTCATAGAATAAATTGGTAATAACAATAACTAACTCTTGTATATGGGGACATTGCTGGTTTAGTGGTAGATTTCTTCTATATGGGAGACCCAGGTTCAATTTCCTGCCAATGCACCTCATGTACAGCCACAACTCTTCTGTCGGTGGTGGTTTGTGGTTGCTATGATGCTGACCAGATGTCAGCAGAGCTTCCAGACTAAGGCAGACTAGGATGACCAGGGATGGTGCAGGATTGGGCAGCATTTCATTTTGTTGTGCATAAGGTTTCCATAAGCTGGGGGCCAACTTGATGGTAGCTAACAGCCAACAACTACAACAATACTCATTTACCTTTATGATATTCAAGGCACTTCTGTACCTGTTTTGTATATTAACTCATTTAATCCTTTCAATAATCCTATAACATGGCTAATATTACTGGCACCAGTTTACAGCTGGAAAAAAGGACGTATTGTGATGTGAAGAGCGGAATTGTCTGAAAATGACTCAAGATTCTCACCCTGAATTGCTTTGGAGCACTTTGGCAGGAGTCCTTTCCTTGTGGTCAGGTGGCACTCGAGCTCAGTTATTTCCCAGGGGTGCCTGCAATCCTCCTCTCAGCAGAGGGCATTCGAACATTCCAAGGTTTTCAGGTTCTATTGGTGCCATGCAACTGATGTTCCCTTTGCACAAGTAACACCCCAAATCCACTTTACTAAGCAACCCGTTAATTCCCTGGCTGTAAGGCTGCTGCCTCACACGTGCCCTGCAAAAAGTTAGACCAGAGAGGGATCTCGTCACTCTGCTGGAAGGTCAGCACACATGTCTCTTTTTGTGAAGAGAGAAAGATAGCTCAGTCTGACCCAACCTTGGAAACTTGCTCTTTGCCCAATATAACTTGTTTTAATGCGTTCATTCATTCATTCATTCTTCTTCTTCTTCTTTTTTTTTTTTAAATTAATCCATGACTTAGTCCACTGTGGAGTCCTGGGTAATGCAAAGGGTTAATACTCTCAGCTACTAATTGCAAGGCTGGAGGTTCAAGTCCGTTCAGAGCCCCTTCAGAAAAAAGATCTGGTTATCTACTTCTGAAAAATAAGCTATTGCAAACCCTATGGAGCAGAGTTCTACTCTGATATACATGGGGTCGCCATGAATGGGAATCAACATGAAGGCAACTGGGGGCTGGGTTACGCCATTACTCGATGTATTCTAGTGTATGGCCAGTGGTCACAGCCCTGGGAGTACAGCCACAGTGCCACATGGTTATTCAGTGGTGGAGCAGAGACATACCTAGGCAGCACTCCTATCATCTCCAAACTGTATACATTAATTAAATCCAAACTAAAATCAACTGATTAAAAAAATGTATAATAAACCTTTATTGGACTCTCAATACTTACGTATTGTGGTTTGAGTTGATATTAATGGATATTACAAAATGAGTGAACTCAGAGAAAAAAGGAACTCAAAATGTGATATCCTGGAAGGAGACCAGAGGTAGAATTTTTTATGGCCAGGGCAGGTCAGTACAATACCTGATCCTCAATGGGGAGACATTGATCTCTGTTTGTGGCCCTTTTACTCAACTGAATATTGATAACTCATGATGATTGAAAAGGATAATGGTTCAAGAATTAGGCTGCCTTGGTTAAAATCATTACTCCAACACTCAGTAATTGTGTGAATCTGATCAAGTTTCCTCATTTAGCAAGGCTCCATTTTTCTTGTTTGTAAAGTGGGATAGAAAATGATATTTATTTTATAGGATAGTTGGGATGAATGAAGAAAAATAATGTACATGGAATTCTTAGAACAATGTCTGGTATATTACATAAACACATGTAATTTCAGCCAGTCAATGTCCTCCACGCAAACATTTCATGTGGGCCAGGTAGAAACTAGGAATCACAAAATTCAGTATAAAAACTACTAATAACTAATGATTCATGCTGAAAGAGGTAAAATCAACTTTGCACTTACACCTGCATATTGTATTATCAATGTTCTGCAACAAATTTTAAAAATGTAGATGGCATGCTCGCTTCGGCAGCACATACACTAAAATTAGAACGATACAGAGAAGATTAGCACGGCCCCTGCGCAAGGATGCCATGCAAATTCGTGAGGCGTTACACATTTAAAGAAAAAGAAATGTAGATGGCATCTATTGAGTATATACAAATAAAAGGCAGATACAAGTAACAGCACAGCAAGATGACATAATATTTTAAAATAAAGGAATAATTGACTTAGGCAGTGTTCCACTTAATAAAATCCAGAAGAAAATATAGTCCAAAATATATGCCACAAATGTTGCAGAATGTAATATCTGCGTCAAACTATAGATTGAAATGATTATTTTTAGCAAATGCCTAAGGTGTTTCTTACAGGAAGAACCCACGTGGTTTCATTTCTCAGGTCATGCATCCGATAATAATTGTTTCATTAGATGAGATTTTCTACTAAATTGAGATACAAGATGTTTCATCCTGGAAATTAGTAACCTTGTCATGTCCTATGCTGTGATCTGTAAATTGGTTCAAATGGAGTAGCGTATCTAAACATGAATGACCTTGGAAGTGAAAATTAGAAATTTCACTTTCTGCTCTAGATGAGGCAACAATACAGATATTCAAAAGATACAGAAAATTGATTTATTATTAACGTATTGCTTTAGATTGTTTTTATATGTTACACAGTTTTATGCACCACAAATAAGAGAATATTTTCCTTCGGAACACAATACATTTATTTAAAATCTCTGTAGAAGTAGAGGTGTTATTAGACTGTCTTTCTATTGTTTCAATATTGATTGTATTCAGAATGCTCTATGGATTTCATGGAAAGAAAAGTCAATAAGAACAAACCATTAAGCAAGTTGTTTTATTTTGGTTTTATTTACTGCATAGATTTGTTAGAGATGTATGATTTCTTGCATATAAAATTCTATATGAGTATGGATTTTCTTCAGTGTTGATCTTCAAATGCAACTAGTATCTTGTTTCAAATGAAAGATTTTCTGCATAGAAAAGATTACACATTTCACCTACATAATGTCTCATAAATTTAATTTTTATTGATTTGATAATGCTAAGAAATAATATTCAGCACCATAATCCCTTGTATAAAGTGAGTAATGATGGAAGAACTTGTTAAGAACTATCTGGGTAGCTTTGGTAGAAAGAGTGAGAAAGATCTTTAACCCCTAAATGGAATATGCATTGCTAGTCACACTATAATTTTATGGTACTGTTTCTGTTATATTAAGAATCTTACTCTCAGATCCTTTTTTTAATAATGGAAATTTATTCAAAACACTTTGCCTTATAAATCACAGTTTTCTAATCACAAAATAAGAAATAAAACATGTTCGTCTGATCTACCAATTTGTTCTGAGGACCAGTTAAGACAATATGTGGAGACTTTCTTAATAATCTGTAAAATTCAATACTATGAAAAGTGACAAAGTATTAGCCTCAGCATCACTTGTCATTTTACATTTCTTAAAATTAATCATGAATTACTCCAAATTAAATTATATCAGTAGGTCGCTGATATGAAAGAGGGTTGAACATTTTTGGCTGCTATTTTCATGGCTTCATCAGTTATATCATCGTAGCAATCACCACGGGCTCATTTCCTGGCGCCACACTCACTAACCCAAGGCTGTTGAAAAATACAGACAGTTACCTAGGCACTTCGAATCAGAAACGTTTTTGTTTTCACAACTTTATTGGGGCTGTTGCTGTTTATCTGTATACTTGTGATACTTCTCTACTCTATATTGTACATTTAAATGTGAGCCTTGCTCCCGGTTCAAAGTAATTAGTGTGCAGCATAAATGAGCTGGCTATTTCGGCTACTTTGAATAGGCAAATTGGAGCACTGAAAAATCCATCTGCTTGACTCTAAATTGGAGGACATGTAGAGCAATTGAAAACACTCAGGAGCTGGCAACAAAAGATCTATTTCTGTTGTCCAGGTCATTTGTTTATTTTTTATTGTTGTTTTTCCTTATCTATTTCACCGATTAGACTGTCAGCTCTATGAAGGCCCAGTTATATCTATTTTATCTACTGTATCTTCATTGTCTATCACATTTTCTGCCATAAAGTACAAACACAACAATTAATTTTTAGTTTAGCACATTATTTAGAATATTTCTATCTTATTTCTATCTTAATGAAATATTTATTTTATATATTATCAATATATATGT
>NW_004444050.1:8699569-8702431 GCF_000243295.1 Trichechus manatus latirostris | reverse complement strand
AGAATATTTCTATCTTATTTCTATCTTAATGAAATATTTATTTTATATATTATCAATATATATGTGAGCATATGGTATGAAGACTGAATGTAATTTCACATTTGTTTTTTCTGTTAAAGGAGAAAAGAGTATGTAGCTATAAAGACAAAGATAAAAATGTTAACATCTTTAGTAAATAAAACTTTAAGAAAGGATATAAAAATACTCACATTAATAAAAAATACATACACTAGGTAATCATATTGAATACTGAAAAGGTATCTATTCTGCATGAATTTGGCAATACATACTATGAATTTGATAGGTTTTTTTAACTGAAAAAGTAAATAAATGCAAATAGCCAACAGAAGATTAAAATAAAAAATAATAATGAGGAATTAGCCCTATCAAATATTCAAATAAATTATAAAATTATACTTAATTAAAAACTTATGTTACAGGCACAGTGTTAGAAAGAGACAAGAAAGTCCAAAGAGTGCTCCAAATTACAAGGGAATTTAATTTAATGTGGCATTTCTAATCAGTGAGAAAATTTGTTTTTGATAAATGATGGTAGGATACTGGCTACTGATCTGAAAAATAATCTAGACCTAGCAGGATCAATATCCCCCTCATTATACCAAATTAAATCTCAGGGGTTTTAGCGATTTAAGCAAAACAACAGTAACAAAAAAAAAAAAAATTACTCAGGAACAAAACTTAGAGGACTGTAAGAAAAAAAAAAAAAGTCACACACTTGACTGCGTTAAAAAATTAAAGCTTTCATAGATTTCATATAGAGGGAAAGTTTCTCAATTTATACCTCATATGTACAAATAAAATTTCATGCAGCTATTTTTCCACTCATTGAGATAAGAAAAATTATCACATACGTTGGTAACTGAGGAAAGAGAGCCTTGTTCTCTTGTGGTAAATGAAGTCTTACCTAATTCAAGCATAACTTCAGGTATTTAAACACATTGTAATGAAGAGAGAAGTACTTTTAAAATAGAAATATTTTGTGTCATGAGACAGCACTCAAAAACCATCAATCACCTAAATGTGGGAAAAGGTTTGCCATCTGGGTTTAGCTGCTTTGGACACTGTTACGTGTTTGGAAGGCTTCACAGCTGAGTGCCTGCCAGAGAGGCTATTTAGATTCACTTTTGGAGGAAGCAGGGGACTCTGCTAATTTAATGATTTAATCTTTCTGATTTTTTAGGGAACACATTTCTTTCCTCCTATAAAGTGTGTGGTGTCAGAATGGAAGGCATAGGAAGATCAGATGACTATTTATAAAATATTCCTATAACCTAGATGAACAGTTGCCCACTCAATAAGTACTTGCTGAGGCCGTTGTTAAAAATACAATTTCTAAAAATTTCAAATACTTTAGAAAGAATAATCTGTTTCTTAACAAATAAATGCCACTACAGTATTGAATTTTGTTATATGAAGGGAGATTTAAATAGTTTTCAAGAAAACAAATTAAATTGATATTGAATAATTCAAGGTTTAATAAAGTGGAGCCTATTAAAATGCTCATGTTTTCCAACGTTAAGATAAATATTTGGAATATGCATATATAACATTCATATACACACAATATTCCCATCACAGACTCCTCTATTTTACCTATATTCCTCTCTTGCTTCAGTTTTCTTCACAAAACTCATCCAATATGCTATGTACTTTAAATATTTACTTGTTTATTGTCTATCTCCTCCACTAGAATATAAGTTCTATAATAGCAGAGATTCTCGCCTATAAATAAATAAGTGTTGAATAAATGAAATGATTACTTAAAACTAAATCTGGTGGACGAATACATTTTGTGTCATGACAATGTTCCCTTGAGATCCAGCTTCTACAGAGTTTTCTCATGAATGGAAAATAAGCAATTTTCAATTTCTCAAATCTTCATTTATCCACCAAGCTTTTTAGATAACATTTCTTCAGATGTCTTTCTCAATATATTGAAGATGATATTGCCTTTTACTTTCCTCATAAAGATACTCTACATCTTTGCTGTTAAGGCTTTAAATTTTTTTTTTCTTCCTTCAGTATGTCAGAAGTTCCTCTATAATTTAACTTAATATAAAGCAATTGAGTTTAATATAACAATGTCTTTCTGTAATAGAATTAGTGAAGCAAACAGGTTATTTGTGGATACTTCCTAACATAAAGGGACATTAGCTCCAGGCTGACTCAGAACTGTAGGGAATTATCTGGCATCATAATAAGACCATTACAGACCATCTGTCAAACAAGAAAATCTACCATTTCTGAGTCTCTATTATATTTCAGACTAAATGCATTCTAAATACCATTTGCTTAATTCTCATAAATTACGTCTCCTTAAGCTCTTGTTTTCCAAAGAGTGAGGTAAGAGTGAGGGTGCTGTAATGACTTGACTCAAGGTTTCAAGAGAGGCAGCGGGGGGTCTAAATTCAAACCTGACAGGTTCTGACTTGTTGCATCCTGTCCTTGAGCCCAGCACTACATTATATTTCTAGGGTGAGTTTACAGACGTAACAGGTGATGAGGGAACATTTGATTGTTTAGAGTACAGGATAATACTTCTAAAGTTAGTCTATATGAGCCCTAGCTACTTTTGCTGGCAACAACAGATCTATTTCTGTTGTCCAGGTCATTTGTTTATTTTTTATTGTTGTTTTTCCTTATCTATTTCACCGATGAGACTGTCAGCTCTATGAAGGCCCAGTTATATCTATTTTATCTACTGTATCTTCATTGTCTATCACATTTTCTGCTATAATGTACAAACACAATTAATTTTTAGTTTAGCACATTATTTAGAATATTTCTATCTTATTTCTATCTTAATGAAATATTTATTTTATATATTATCAATATATATGT
>NW_004444050.1:8696182-8699469 GCF_000243295.1 Trichechus manatus latirostris | reverse complement strand
AGAATATTTCTATCTTATTTCTATCTTAATGAAATATTTATTTTATATATTATCAATATATATGTGAGCATATGGTATGAAGACTGAATGTAATTCCACATTTGTTTTTTCTGTTAAAAGAGAAAAGAGTATGTAGCTATAAAGGCAAAGATAAAAATGTTCACATCTTTAGTAAATAAAACTTTAAGAAAGGATATAAAAATACTCACATTAATAAAAAATACATACACTATTTAGGTAATCATACTGAATACTGAAAAGGTATCTATTCTGCATGAATTTGGCAATACATACCCTGAATTTGATAGGTTGTTTTAAGTGAAAAAGTAAATAAATGCAAATAACCAACAAAAGATTAAAATCAAAAATAATAATGAGGAATTAGCCCTACAGTGTACTGAGAGAATTTATGAATAAGATCTTCATTATGATGAGTTGTGTTTTATTTTTTATAACAAAAGAGAAAAATGCTAAAAAAGTAGATCCTAAAAAAAAGCAGATGCCACCCTGATTTATAAAAAGGGTAAAACAGATCATTATTTCACCTACTAGAAATTGTCCTTTATTGTTTGCGTGTAGGTGGAGTGAAATCAATGACAGGATTTTAGAATAACTCTAAAATTTCTGGGTGAATTGTAGGCAAGACGGCTATTTATGTTTAGAGTTTGTTGGTTTGAACTGCCTAAATAGGCAAATTACACAGGCAAATTACGTCCTCATAACAACAATTGTGAGGATGGAGCAGGACCGGGCAGTGTTTCGTTCTTTTGTACATAGGGTTGCTATGAGCTGGAACTGACTCGACAGCATCTAACAACAACAACAAGTGGGCAAATTGGAGCTATAGAGTTGACAGCTATTTTATGAATCTGCCACTCAGCAAAGGGAGTTCAAAGCTATAAAATAAACTGTGTTGTAAACACTTGAAGTTAGGATGAGATCACGGGGTGATAAAGTATAATATGACATGTGTGATTCACAAACATACACACATACACACACACACACACACACACACACACACACAGTGGAAGGACCTGGACAAAGATATATGAGGGCTGTTTCAAGGAAGAGAAACCAAAGAAATATAATACAAGCCAGAACTGTGAGATATATATGTAATTGTAAATTTTCTAGTATCCACCGTTTTAAAAAGTGAAAAAGAAGTAGTAAAATTAATTTCAAATGCATTTAGTCAACCCGATATACCAAAATAGTATTATTTTAACATGGTTTCAATGTAAGAAGTCCCTGAGCGGCACTTGTGGTTATGCACTAGGCTACCAACTGAAAAGATAGCAGTCTGAATCCATCCAGAGGCCCCTCAGAATAACCTCCTGGTTATCTATTTCCAAAAGATCACAGCTGTTGAAAACCCTGTGCAGCAAAGTTCAACTCGGCACACATGGGGTGGCCATGAGTTGGAGTTGATTCAATGGCAACAGGTTTGGTTTTTGTTTTAGTTTATCAGTACAAAAGTTATTAATAAGATTTTTTGAATTTTATTCTGTTCCCCAATATGTATTTCACACTTAGAGCTCAGCTCATATCAGACTAGCCGTATTTCCAATGATCAATAGCCACGTGTGGTTGCTGGACAGTGCAGGTTGACTGGAATTAGTTTATTTACCACTGGACTCAAAACAGAACTGACTTTGGGGATCACATCTAAGATCACATCTTCTAGAAGTTGTCCTTGTGAGTACACCAGCTCACCAGCTGCCTGTTCCTAGCTTCTACCTATATTGTCAGAGTTAGCATCTTGTCCTAGCTGATGATCTAGAACCTAGAGTGATTCCTAAACCCCTTCTTTAATCCAACTTGAGATATGAATTCACATTCTATGAGCACAGAAGCCACTTTAGATGCACAATCTATATTCCTCTCAGTGTCTATCATTTCCATGCAAAGGGCTCAAAGAATGTTTGTTGAATTAGTCCTGTACTATATAAAGGATAATTAACTAGACATAATCTCTTCTCATCATTAAATAACAGGTCCCTTGTTTGCCAAACCACCTTAAAAAATAAAAAAAAAAAAAGTCTTATGATTAGGTTGTACTATAGATGCTGTGACCAGTAGGGATAACTTCTCAGTTAAGTGGGTTAACTTCCTGCAGAGAAGATATTTAATAAATCCAAGATGAAGCTGATTAGTTAGGCTGGGGTAAATATAGAGGCATTTTAGAATGCTAGTTTGGACTTAATTAAGAAATCAGTTGATGATTTTGAACATGATCATTTAGTACATAAATAGTATATAGGATGAACGGAGCAGAAATTAGCTAACAGCAGTTCAGAAACTTGTGATGACTTTTGAAAGCAGAAGAATACAAGAGATGGTGTCAAGGAAGATTATAGAGTCCTCAGTATATATTATTATATATTATATGTAATAGCCCTGGTGACCCAGTTGTTAAGAGCTTGACTTCTAACCAAAAGGTAACTCCTTTGAATCCACCAGCTGCTCCTTGGAAACCGTTTGGGGTAGCTCTACTTTGTCCTGTAGGGACATTGAGTCCGAACTGACTCAATGGCAATGTTTTTCTTTTTTTCTGTTTGTTTTGGGATATATTACTGTATATAGTATTCTACCAAAACAAATCCGTTGCTGTCAAGTAAATTACAATTCATATAGTCTAGTATATATAGATTATATATATATGTATATTAGTCTTCCTTTTCAAAAAGGAAGCAAATATTTCAAGCCTGAATATTTAAGAAGCAGATATAGGTAGGCAAGTTAGAGTGGGTAAAAAATTGAGTTCAGTATGGAATGTATTGAGTCTTCGTTACCTATACGATACCTCCATTGGAAATTCAATGTAGTATAGGCACAAGGAAATGAAAATCTGAAGATTAGCTAGGGGAAAGCTAGATATGACATTTATGGCTAATAAATCCAGATTCAGTAGGTGGAATGGAGAGGCGAGGAGGTGTTTGCTGAGGGCAGAGAGCATCAGACAGAAGTGCAGATTTTTATCTTTAAAGTGTGGAAGAAGCTGAGAAAGAAAAGAGGGAATCAGAGAGTAAGAACGTGAGTATGGCACAATATCTTAGAAGCCAAATAATTTTCACAAATGTAAAGAGGAAGGAAAATTAAGAAATAGATCACTAGAAATAATATGATCTAAAATTATTTTCAGATTTTTCAAAAAGTTTACTTGGCGTTCTTTAATTAAAATGTAGAAAAATAAACGTAATGTTCTAGGGTAAGTAGTTTATAGTCAAGAGAGTTAAATGAGTTTTTTTTTCTTTTCCTTTTTTTTTTTTTCTTTTTTTTTTTTT
>NW_004444050.1:8687311-8696082 GCF_000243295.1 Trichechus manatus latirostris | reverse complement strand
TTGTATCAAAGTGTTTGTGTTCAATTCGACTGACCCTGTCTTCCACCGTTTCAAATCTGCTTCTCAGCGCTTCTATGAAACCATCCATTTCTGAAATCTTGTTGTTATCTTTTGGATTTCTAATTGTTGTTCTAATATAGTTTCTAGTTCTGAAATTATTTTGGCATTTTTTTCCTGCTTTATTTTCCTGAATTCTTACAATTTTTTGTGTGTATTTTCCATGAATTTGTCAATTTTTTCCTCATTTTTGTCTGACTTTTGGTTCAATTCTTGGATAATTCTGAGTATTAGAGATTTGATTTCCCTATCAAGTAGTTCTAGTGCCTTTTCTTCCACTGGAAATTCATCTGGTGTTTTATTTTGGATGCTACTGGAACCATCTTATCCTGTTTTTGTAAATGTTTTGATATTGTCTGCTGTGTTCGGGGCCTTCAGTAGTTATTTTTCTCACTTATTGATTGTAGATTTGTTTTTTTCATCCTCTTTTTTAATCTGGCTATGCCTGAGCAGGCAGGCTGTGTGTTCTTTGTTGTTTGCTCATCTGTGGGCACTATACTTTTCGCCTCCTGCTCCAATTGGCAGGGTCAGTCACTCTGATATGGTACAGCAGGGCAGGTCTAGCTGATGAGGAGTTACTGGGGTGGGTTTTTTTTTCGGCACTTCCCACAACCACCAGGGGGGGTCATTAATCAGTGCAGGGCATGTTCCAGTAGGCCATGCCTGAGCTTCTTGGTGGTGTGATGTTAAACGCATGGTGCAGGTAGGCAGGATGTAGCAGGGAGATTGTTATGTATGGAGCTAAGATGGATATGGGAGAGAAGAGAGGAACAGGACCCAAAAAACATACAAACAAACAAAAGAGAATGCTAGGGGAGCTTGCCATTGGAGTGGAGAGATGAGAGACTATGAAATAGAGAAAAACAAAAAGGGCAAGGGGAAGAGAAAAGAAAAAGAAAAGAAAAGAAAAGAATGAATAAATAAAAATCAGAAAGGGAAAAGAACAATAAAGTTCCCAGTGTTCCCACTGGTGCGGCTATGAGGTTTGTGGAAGCTGTTCTCAGGTGTTGCAGTACAGCCTGCGTAGAAGGCGTGGAGGTATACAACACCAGGTATTCAGGGAACAGAAAGAGAAGGGCGATATAGAGATACGAAAAACTGAGTAATGAAGAAAGACAAAAAGGGAAAAAGAGGGAAAAGAAAACAAAACAAATTTAAATAAAAAGAACAAGAAAGGCCTCCCCTTCCAAAAAAAAAAATCCAACAAAAAAAAGAAATGCCCTTAGAGATCCCTCTGCACATCTGAAGAAGCTGAGGGGGTAGGTTCCAAGCCACGCTGCACCACCTGGCCAGAACTGGCTCGCAACTCAAGAAAAGGAAATAAAACAAACAAACAATTCAAAACAAACAAGTGAACAATAACCTCGGGATCACACCAGCACGGCAACCCAGACCGGGAAGCAGTTCCACACTCAAAAGGAGCTCCGCAGCCCCTCAGGAAGAGGAAAAGATGGCGCACGGAGCCAGGTATTTGATCGAAAGGAGGAGGAGGTAGTGAGAGGTAATGAAGAAATCAAAGAAGTGGAAAAAAGCAACACCAGCAGGCAACAAATGGCACTCAGAGAGCCGGCCCATTCGGGTGGGTGGAATCTAAGCAGCAGGTGCTTCCCTGACAAGAGATCATTGCCGCGGGAAGTAGAGGAGGCCGAGTGGGGGTGAAGAAGGGTAGGGAGTGGGAAAGCGTATATCACAAATTACCAATTGTTTTATCTCCTGCTGGAAGCTCCATGAAGCTGCTTTCTCATATCCCCTGTTTGCTGGTCTCCAGTAGGAGTCCAAGATGGCAGATCCGTGCTGCTTTAGCTGATAGGGGACCTCTGCATGAATCTCTCCTTGCTGTCTGTTCTCTCTCAGTTTTTTCATTCCATTTGGTGCTTGGCTGAGTTCTTTATCTCTTCTTTTGATGTTTTACGGTTTCAGGATTGTTGTTTTCTCTGTTAGGCTTAGTATTTCGGATCTTTGCTGTGGAGGGACAGCGTGGTGCTTCTCCCTAGAGCACCATTTTGCTGGAAGTACAAATGACTTCTTTTGTTTAAACATTGCTAGTAGAAATAGAGATCAATATTTGGCCACTGATTTTAGATGAATCAATGCTAATTACAGCTTACCACTTTTATAAGAAAACATTTTGTTTTATCCAAAATGCTTTAGATTCTCAACATTCCATTCTGTATTGGAAACTGGAAGCTGAGAGCTGACAAAATTCTCCAAATATTCTGCTTATCTTCCTTGGGTTACACCTGAAATTGCTCTCTATACTAACATATTTGCAATTTCTGATAAAGTTACTGTTTGACTTTCCTTTCCACCTCTGTGTTAATTTCATAGTTTACCAACTCTGCAAGATTTCAGTCCTATTCTTTCTTAAAATTCTCTCAAATTCTGTACCCTTTGGTACATACTGTTGTGGTGTATTTTCACTTGCAGATTTTGCTCTGTAGGCATTTCTCTTCCTGTCTGCTTCTGATCTGTGTTTAGATTTATTTTCAACTTCATTTCACCTCATGAATTGATTCTATCCCTTTAACAGCCCTATGTTTATTGCATTTTACAATGTTTGATCTCTGTGATAAGAATATTTTCCTCTAAAAATGTAGCTGAAAGGTATGTTTTATATCTACTATTTAGTTTTATATTAATACTATCCTTTAAAGTCATATAGCTATTCTGACTATCTCTAAACAGACCATGTCTATTTGGATTATACTATATAACCTAGGAATCCTACCAATAGAGAATGTTAAAACATTAAAATTGGTAGGAAACTACTTCAGAAATAAAGAACATGAGCATTAGAGAGGTGATCATCAAACTCCACATATATCCTTTATGAAAAGAAGATAAATGATTATTCATATTGGCCTGTTCTTTGAGAGGGAATTTACAGAGAGGTTAAGAGCAGGGACTAGACACATTGATGGCCACGTTTAAGTTTCATCTCTATCCCCGCTAGCTGTGTGACTACTGTTAAATAATCAAGTTATTTAATCTCTCTGTCCTTAACACCCTCATTTGTAAAAGGGAGATAAAAATACACCTACTCATAGGGTTTGGGGGAGGGTCATCTGTATTAATTATATAATGGGGTCTAGTACGTAGCAAGAAGCCCTGGTGGCTCAGTGGTTAAGCACTAGGGTGAGCTACAGCTGCTAATTAAAAAGGTCAGCAGTTCAAATCCACCAGCCACTCCTTGGAAACCCTATGAGGCAGTTCTACCATTTCCTACAGGGTCAGTATGAGTTGGAATGGACTTGATGACAATAGGTTGGGTTTTTTTTTTTTTTAGTACTAGTAAGCACTATAAAAGTATTAGTAATAGTAGAAGTAGTAGTTTGTCTTTGTTATAAAAATTAAAGCTGTGAAGTATATAAAGACAGACTGCAATGTTGTAGGCACTAAATAAATGCCACCTCAAGTATGTGTAGTAATGTATTATATATAGTTTTTGTCTACTTTAGAAAATCATAAGAATATTGATAAATTTAAGAAGATAAACAACAAATATGAAACAATAAGAAACACTACAATATGTATCAACCAATAACCACTGAATAAATTAAAATAAAAGTGATTTTGTAACTTAGATTCAGTGGGCTGTATTGGTTTTTGTTTTCCAATTTTGTTTCCTATATTATAATATTGTATGAATATACTACAATTTATTCACAGTTGTGCTATTAATTGGCATTTCAAATACTTTCCAATTTCCAGCTATTATGGAGACGCTTGCTGTTAACGTGTATGTACATATGAGTATATGCAAATAAAGAATGATAATGAAGTAGCAAAAAATAGCTTAAGAGCATGCAAAAATCATGAAACAAGATGACAAAAATAAGGCCATTATTTAATTATGAGAGTGATTTTGAACCAGTTAAGTGCTCTGTCACTATTAAATTATTGGGTTACATTAAAACACAGTTGTTTTAACTCTATACACAGTCAACTAGAGAAAGATTGTAAAAAGAGTGAATCAAAATATTTAAAACACATAACAAGCAAACAGTGTAAAAGAACTCATTCTGAAACATTAAATAAGATGCAGAAGATTTTAATGATTATAGACAAATTTAACAATGAATTCATTCAAATTATTAATATTTTTTTACCAACTGCTAAAGCAAATGCAAAAAGACATTGCAATTCAACATCCAATTTTGATTTATATTAAGATTTAGTAACTGAACACCAAAAAACCCCATTGCTATTGAGTTGATTCTGACTCATAGTGACTCTGTAGGACAGAGTAGAACTGCCCTATAGAGTTTCCAAGGCTATAAGTCTATGGACGCAGACTGCCGTATCTTTCTCCTGGAGAGCAGCTGGTGGGTTTGAACCACTGACCTATAGGTTAGCAGCCAAGTGCTTAACCACTGTGCCACCAGGGCTCTTAGTAACTGAATAGAATAACTTTAAAATAATAAAGGATATTTTAGTTAGATGCCAAAAATCATACTTAAGCAGGAAGTAGAGCAATCATTATTTAATAATTTAAAAAGACACATTTTAAATGTTTTTGAAGAACTTCTATCAATTATTATACATCTTTAAATTAAATGGAAAAAATTAGAGAAAGAACTATCAGAAGGGAAAAGATAAATGTTATTTACACTTCATTTTCTTGACTTCATGAACGAAATCTGAAAATCTATAAAAACTAATACAAGCACTCAATAAGTTGACAAATTACAAAAACAAATGAATGCTTTAAGATGCAATAGATTTCCTATTCACAGACAGACAGATACATAGAGAGAAATGATAAATGGATGCATGGAGAGGCAGATAATGTAGCATCCCACAACAATAGAAACTGGGTGGTTTAGTTTATTAATTACACTTAGTTAATTGGTTAACATTTGGAAATGATTGAAATTTGATCTTTAGTATATTGCAAGTTAATAAAAAATTAAATGTAAATTTTCATTAAGAATAAATAAACTTATGAAAGCAATTGATATACATTTCTCTAAAGTTGTGGTTGTTGCCAGGGGCTGTGGAGTCAGTTCTGACTCATAGTGACCCTACGTACAACAGAACAACAAGTTGTAAGAAAGGATTTTTCAGCATATCGTGGCATGGCAAAATCATATAGAAAATGTTTGACAGACTCTTGAGGTTTTTTTTTTTTTAATTTGACTAGATAGAATGTTAAAAATTCTATCTGTTTAAAAAAAAAATTCAATCCAGAAAAGAGTTTAGGAAAAAAAAATGAAACTATAGCCCACCTATTGGCAGACCGTTGGTTAATAAATAAAGAGACTAGAAAAAACACTGAGATTGTGGTAAATACCTAATAGGATATTGGGTGAATGTGTGAACTAGCAGTTCACCAAAAGACAGGGCAGGGCAGGGGAGGGGGGGAGAGGAAAAGGGGAAGGAGAAATGCAAGTGAAAGATAAACACAAACAGCAAATACAAATTTGCAAATATAAAAAAACAAGCAAGAGAATACTCCCCTAGCACTTACTATTATTGTTGTTTTCAGCTGCAGTGAGTCAATTCTGAATCATGACAACCCCATGTACTACAAAGTAGAACTGCTCCAAAGGGTTTTCAAGGCTGTGACCTTTTGGAAGCAGATCACCAGGCCTCTGAGTGGGTTCAAACTGCTAACTTTTCCCCTCCAACCTTTCAGTTAGTAGCCAAGCACTTAGCCTTTTGCACCACCAGGGCTTAACTGTTTTCACCACCCAGGGAATATCTTCTGAATTAAGGAATAAATACAATGCTATTTGGTAACATGACGAGGGACAGAGAAAAGTGAAAACAGTGAAAAAAATCAATTGAAAATCCAAATAATGGAATTCTTTTCAAATATTAAAAAGATTGTTAACAAAAGAATATTTATAGATTTGTAAAGATACTGAAATATTGCTAGAAAAAATTGATTCATACAGTTTATAATTATATTATTTTGAAAATACATTTTATGTTGCTTTTATCAGGCCACTGTCTGTGACTTTCAACAGTATTATAACCACTATAAAATTGGAAATTTGAGAAAGAAAATTGTGAAACCTATTAAAAACATGAATGCTTCCATAATCCAGGTAACAACTATATAGGCACATGTATCCACAAAGGCTGTGGCTAAGGTCTTGTGTTATATAACTTTTCACATTTATATAGGATTATTGATTGAGATCTGCCATTAATAAATATTCAGGCCTCCATTTGTCCGCACTGTTTCTCCTCCACATCCTAACTGTGTTTGTTTTTTACTATTTTACATTGCTAAGATTTATAACATTTACTTTCTCATCTGGAACCTTAATCCTTCCGGTTGTTTAGTCTTGATTCTACAGTTAAAGGGACTCGATGCTGATCGCCTTTAGCTTTCCTGCCAGTTTCTTCATTCTTGAGATTTTTCTTGTGATTCTTCTTGTATTGGCTGGGTTCTTTTATTTAGCTATTTTTTTTTTTTTTTTTTTTTTTTTTGCTTTATATAAGTGGACTCGGAATCATTTTCTCATATCTATTTTGCTATTGTTAGCTGTTTGTTTCTTTGGGGATTTCTGATTGTTGGTAGGGGTAGAGCAACCTGGCTGAGTATAGCTATTATTAGATTATACTTCATTTCCTGCATTTCTCTGTGGATGAGGTCATTTGTTCTTCTGGCACTGAATGTTGTGAGGAATTCTGAGGAAATCATGAGTCACTCCCTGTAGTCCCCACCTATAAGTTACTTGTTTTTTATCTGCCATGAATCTGTTTATAGGTCGGATTTATTATGGTCCTCTTTACCCAGGCTGGAAACCCTGGTGACGCAGTGGTTAAGAACTACAGCTGCTAACCAAAAGGTCGGCAGTTGGAATCCACCAGGCACTCCTTGGAAACCATATGGGGCAGTTCGGTTCTGTCCTATAGGGTCACTATGAGTCAGAATCGACTGCACGGCAATGGGTTTGGCTTTGGCTTTTTGATTTTACCCAGCCGGAGTCCCTGGATGGTGCAGGTGATCAACATACTCAGCTTCTATCCAAAAGTTTGGGGATTCAAGTCAACCCAGACGCATCTCAGAAGAAAGACCTGTAGACATACTTAAAAAAAAAAAAAAAAATCAGCCATTGAAAATGCTCTGGTACACAACTCTACTCTGACACATATGGGTCACCATGAGGCGGGTCGACTCAATGGTAACTGGTTTATCCAGCGAGCTTCGAATTCTACTCCTGTGAGACTTATCTCCTCCAATTTAGTGTGGATTTGGCAAAGATGGATTACTTGATGGCCCATTCTGCCTCAATTACTATTCCCATGGACAGTGTTGGGCTTCATTATTTTCTCCAAACTGCTTAGTGGTTCTTAGTCTATTTTTCCATAAATGGATTGATATTAATAAGAACTCAATTTTTTAAAGCACTTGTTTTTCTCAATGTTACTTATAGGATGTGGACAAAGGTGAGGCAGAAGTCAGGACATGTTGCTACCGAATGTTCTAGCTCTTGCCTTCTCTGCAACATTTCAAAATTTATGACATGAGATTTTACCACTTTTTTGTTAAGTTTTCTTCTGTTATTATTTTCAGAAGGCAGATACTAATTTGTCTTTATCTCTCCATATACATGTGAGAGCTGGACAATGAAAAAAGACAGAAGACTTGACAAACTTAAATTACAGTGTTGACATTGAATATTGAATATAACATAGACTGCCAGAAGAACAAAGAAATCTGTCTCAGAAGTAAAGGCAGAATGATCCTTAGAAACGCGGATGGAGATATGTCATCTCGCTTACTTTGAACATGCTATCAGGAGGGGCCAGTCCCTGGAGAAGGACATTATGCTTGGTAACGAAGAGAGTCATCAGAAAAGAGGAAGACCCTTAGCAAAATGGATTGACAAAGTAGCAGCAACGATGGGCTCAAACATAGCAACAATTGTGAGGATGATATAGGATTGGGCAGTGTTTTGTTCCTGCTGTTATACATATGGTTGCTATCAGGCTGAACTGACTCTAGGGCACCTAACAACAATATTTTATAATTTATATTTTTAAGTTACACAAGAGGTGAAAATTTAAAGAACTTACACTATTTTGTGTTTTACAACATATACATATTGTGCCATCCTCACCATCATTGCTATGTTTGAGCCTATTGTTGCAGCCACTGTCAATTCATCTCTTGAGGTCGTCCTCTTTTTCCCTGACCCTCTAATTTACCAAACACGATGTCCTTCTCCAGAGACTGATCCCTCCTGATAGCTTGTTCAAAGTGTGTGAGACATTGTCTCGCCAGCCTCGCTTCCAAAGAGCACTCTGGCTGTAAATCTTCCAAGACAGACTTATTCATTCTTCTGGCAGTCCATAGTATAGCCAATATTCTTGCCAACACCATAATTCAAAGGCATCAGTTCTTCTTCGGTCTTCCTTATCCACTGTCCACCTTTCATAAGTGTATGAAGCAATTGATAATACCAATGTTTGGGTCAGATTCAACTTAGCCCTCAAAGTGACATTGTTGCTTTTTAACACTAAAGATGTTTTTAACAGCAGATTTGCCCAATGCAGTATGTCATTAGATTTCTTGACTGCTATTTTCACGGGTGTTGATTGTGGATCCAAGTAAAATGAAATCCTTGATGAATTCAAAATTTTCTCTCTTTTTTTATTTTATGTTATTGTACTTCAGGTGAAGGTTTACAGAACAAATAGATTCTCATGAAACATTAGTACACATATTGTTTTATGACATTGGTTAACAACCCCAC
>NW_004444050.1:8684591-8685880 GCF_000243295.1 Trichechus manatus latirostris | reverse complement strand
CCATATCATTTTCCAAAATGGTTGTATCATTTTGCATTCCCACCAGCAGTGCATAAGAGTTCCCATCTCCCCGCAGCCCCTCCAACATTTGTTATATCCAGTGTTTTTGATTCGTGCAAGTAATGTCGGGGTGAGATGGTATCTCATTGTGGTTTTAATTTGCATTTCTCTAATGGCTAGTGATCACGAACATTTCCTCATGTGTCTGCTGGCCGCTTGAATGTCCTCTTTGGTGAAATGTCTGTTCATTTCCTTAGCCCATTTTTTAATAGGATTATTTGTCTTTTTGTTGTAGAGGTGTTGGATTTTCTTGTAGATTATGGAGATGAGAACTTTGTCTGACTTGTACTGTCCAAAACTTTTTTCCCAGTCTGTAGGTTCTCTTTTTACTCTTTTGGTGAAGTCTTTTGAAGAGCATAGATGTCTAATTTTTAGAAGATCCCTGTTATCTAGCTTATCTTCTGGGGTTGGTGTGTTGATGCTTATGGTTTGTATCCTGTTAATGCCGTGTATTAAGGCCTATAGCATTGATCCTATTTTTTCTTCTATGAACTTTGTAGTTTTTGGCTTTATATTTAGGTCTTTGATCCATTTTGAAGTAGTTTTTGTATATGGCATAAGGTATGGGTCCTGTTTCATTTCTTTGCAGATGGATATCTAGTTTTGCCAGCACCATTTGTTAAAAATACTGTCTTTTCTCCATGTGATGGCCTTTGGGCCCTTATCAAAGATCAGGTGATTGTAGGTGGTTGGATTTACATCTGAGTTCTCAATTCTGTTCCATTGGTCAATGTATCTGTCGTTGCAACAGTACCAGGCTGTTTTGACTACCGTGGCTGTATAGTAGGTTCTGAGGTCAGGTAGTGTGAGTCCTCCAACTTTATTCTTCATCTTCTGTAGTTCTTTACTTATTCAAGGCTTCTTCCCTTTCCATATAAAGTTAATGATTAGTTTTTCCATTTCTTTGAAGAATGTTGTTAGCATTTGGCTCAGGATTGTGTTGTATTTGTAAATTGCTTTGGGTAGAATTGTCATTTTCACAATGTCGAGTCTACCTATCTAGGAGCATGGTATGTTTTTCCATTTATGTAGATCCCTTTGGGTTTCTTGCAATAGTGTTTTGTAGTTTTCTATATATAGGTCTTTTACATCCCTGGTTAGATTTATTCCTAAGTATTTTATTTTTTTAGGGACTATTATAAATGGTATTGTTTTCCTGATTTCCTTTTCAACTTTCTCCTTATTGGTGTATAAGAATCCAACTGATTTTTGTATGTTTATCTTGTATC
>NW_004444050.1:8659095-8684163 GCF_000243295.1 Trichechus manatus latirostris | reverse complement strand
GGACTTTGTCAAATGCCTTTTCTGCGTCAATTGAGATGATCATGTGATTCTTTTCTTTCCTTTTATTTATGTGGTGGATTACGTTGATTGATTTTCTAAGGTTAAACCATCCTTTCCTACCTGGTATGAATCCTACTTGGTCGTGGTGTATTATTTTTTTGAAATGGGTGTGACTGTATAAAAATAAAACTTTATATATGAACACTTAAATTTTATGTAATTTTCAGGTCTCAGAATATCCTCTCCTTCCTCCTCCTTCTTTTTCCCTACCATTTCAAAAAACAAAAAAAACATTCTTAACTCCCAGTAGAAAGGTAGAATATGAGTCAGATTTCACTCATAGAGCCCTAGTTTGCCAATCCCTCATGTAAATTACTATATTTTGAAAGCTTAATTAGTGTGATTCTTCAACAGATGTTTTATATTGTTTCTTCATCAAAAAGAAGATCAACAAATTTTCCAAAACCACGAAGAGCTTAGGATTTAGATGAATAAAAATGTTCAGTATTCTGCTCAGGATTTTCCCCATAGACGAGAAACACAAAACAAACGCATTACATGTACTATCTAAACTAAACTGTTAGAGCGATCAGGTAAATGCTAGCTTGAAAAAGTGTTCTTCCGATAGAAGAGACTTTCAAATATGTGATACTCAGAAGATAAAGTATTCCCTTGAGAATTCTCCATGTTGTCAGCTGTGTATTCTTCACTCCTATTTAATGTTCCCTACTGAACCTGGAGAGATCTGAGAAGCTGAAATGATAGAGACAACGCTGTATTCATCTTGCTCTTCCTTATAAGATTTGTAATGATGTCTCTTGAGCTAGAATTTAATCTGTTTTTACGGCATCTACAGCTACTAGAAAACTCCCTCGTGACATTTTCAGTGTATAAGGTTCGCTCAAGACGTGTCTTCTCTCTTCTAGTCATATTTTGATGGCAGATATGACAATTTATTACACTGTCTCTCCTCTCAGTAGGACACATTTTTGTTACAAAGAAGTGCTGCCAGGTCTGCAGAGTGCTTTAAACACCTCCCAGCACATAGAAACAGTTACTAATGTAGGCAGGGGCTCAGGGCTCTTCAGTGGAGGCTGTGCCCCAGGCAGAAGCAGATCCTCCTCCCCCATCCTCTCCCTCCCCTCCCCCAAGTTTGTCATTATCCCCAGATCTGGACCCCTGGACAGCTGATTGCTTCACAGAAACAGAGCAACTTAGTATCTTTTTTTTTTAAACCTTTCTAGACATTTTGATATTTATTGATTTTTAAAATAATTTTTATCTTGTTTATTCATTTTGAATCCTGTTTTCTTTTCACACAAAATATTTCGTATTTTTCTCTTCAATTTATTCATTGTCGTTAGAAGCCTCTGAGTATTTTTTTAACATATTTAAATTGATAGACAAATTCATTTGAAGTTCTTAAAATATTTTTGTGCTTATAAGAACTTTCACCAACTAAGTATTAATCAAAATAATCATAAATAATTCTAGTTTTTTTTATGATTTCTGTTGTTAAATGATAATGCTTTTTTTTCTCGTACAAAAATTTATACACATATAGTTATGTGACACTAGTTGGAATCCCTATAATGTGACATCACACTCCACCTTTCCACCTGGATTTCCCATGTCCCTCTAACCAGCTCCTGTCCCTTCCTGCCTTCTCATCCTGCCTCCTGATAGGAGCTGCCCATTTAGTCTCATGTATCTGCTTGAACTAAGAAGCACACTCTTCACAAGTATTATTTAATGTTTTATACTCCAGTCTAATCTTTGTCTGAAGAGTGGGCTTCAGGAATGATTTTAGTTCTGGGTTAACAGAGCATCCAGGGGACATGGCTTCAAGAGTTCCTCCAGTCTCAGTTAGACCATTAAGTCTGGTTTTTTTACATGAATTTGCATTCTGATCCACACTTTTTTCCTGCTCTATCACGGACTCTCTGTTGTGTTCCCTGTCAGGGCAATCATTGGTGGTAGCAGGGCACCATATAGTTCTTATGGTCTCACGCTGATGGATTCTCTGGTTTATGTGGCTCTTTTGTCTCTTGGGCTAATATCTTCCTTGTATCTTTGATGTTCTTCATTCTCCTTTGCTCCAGGTTGATTGGGACCAATTGATGCATCTTAGATGGCAGCTTGCAAGCTTTTAAGACCCCAGACACCACTCACCAAAGTGGGATGCAGAACATTTTCTTGATAAACTTTGTTATGACAATTGACCTAGATGCCCCCTGAAAGCATGGTCCCCAGATCCCCGCCCCTGCTACTCTGTCCCTCCAAGTATTTGACTGAATTCAGGAAACTTCTTAGCTTTGGTTTAGTCCAGTTGTGCTGACTTGTCCTGTAGTGTGTGCTGTCCTTCCCTTCACCTAAGATAATTCTTGTCTACTGTCTATGTAAACTTCTTATTATACTTATTTTTAGCACTTTTCTCTTATTTTACAGTTTTTCTGATATTATTAATGTAGTGTTATTCATTTTATTTGTATTAGAATATCTATGCTTTATTATATCAAACAACCAAATCCAAACCTACTGCAGATAAGTCTATTCTGACTCATAGTGACCCTATAGGATAGAGTAGAACCCCCATATAGGGTTTCCAAGTAGCGGCTGGTGGATTTGAACTGCTGACCTTTTGACTTGTTATAGTAACCAGTTCTCCCTATACCTTGACAGCGTACTCTTCCTTTCCACACCTGAATTCCCGTGTCCATTCAACCAGCTCCTGACCCTCTCTGCCTTCTCATCTCGCTTCCAGATGAGAGCTGCTCATTTAATCTCATGTATCTACTTGAGCTAAGAAGTACACTCTTCACAAGTATCATTTTATGTCCCATAGTCCAATCTAATCTGTGTCTGAAGAGTTGGCCTTGGGAATGGTTTTAGTTTTGGACTAAGAGAGAGCTCAGGGTCCACATCTTCCAGGGTCCTTCCAGTATCAGTCAGACCATTAACTCTGGTCTTTTTACTAGAATTTGAGTTCTGCACAGAACTTTTCTCCTGCTCCATCAGGGGCTCTCTCTGTTGTGTTCCCTGTCAGGGCAGTCATTGTGGTAGCCAGACACCATCTAGTTCTTCAGGTCTCAGGCTGATGAAGTCTCTGGTTTATGTGGCCCTTTCTGTCTCTTGGGCTAATACTTTCCTTGCATCGATGGTGTTCTTCATTCTCCTTTACTCCAGGTGGGTTGGGACCAATTGATGCATTTTAGATGGCTGTTTACTAGCTTTTAAGACCCCAGGCACCACTCACCAAAGTGAGATGCAGCACATTTTCTTAATAAACGTTGTTATGCCAATTGACCTAGTTATCCCCTGAAAGCATGGTCCCCAGACCCTTGCCCCTGCTACTCTGTCCCTTGAAGTGTTTGCTTGTATTCAGGAAACTTATAGTTTTGGTTGAGTCCGGTTGTGCTGACTTCTCCTGTAGTGCATGCTGTCCTTCCCTTCACCTAAGATAATTCTTGTCTACTTTCTAGTTAGCAAATAACCAACCCTCTTCTTCCCTTCCCACCCTCGTAACCATAAAAGAATGTTGTCTTCTGTGTTTAAACCTTTTCTCGGGTTTGTATAATAGTGATCTTATACAATATTTGTCCTTTTGTGACTAAGTTTACTCAGCATAATATCTTCCAGATTCCTCCATGTTATGTTTCACAGATTCGTTGTTGTTCTTTATCATTGCGTAGTATTCCATTGTGTGAATATACCATAATTTGTTTATCCATTCATCCTTGATGGCCACCTAGGTTGTTTCCATTTTTTTGCTATCGTGAACAATGCTTCAATGAACATGGGTGTGCATATATCTATTAGTGTGATGACTCAATTCTCTAGGATATAGTCCAACAAGTGGGATTGCGGGATCATATGGTACTTCTTTTTCTAGATTTTTAAGGAAGCACCAAATCAATTTCCAAAGTGGTTTCACCATTTTACATTTCCACCAACAGTGTATGTGTTCCAGTCTCTCCACAACCTCTCCAGCATTTATTATTCTGTGTTTTTATTACTGCTAGCCTTGTTGGGGTGAGATGGTCTCTCATTGTAGTTTGATTTGCATTTCTCTAATAGCTAATGATCGTGAGCATTTCCTCATGTGTCTGTTAGCCGCCTGAATGTCTTCTTTGGCGAAGTGCCTGTTCATATCCTTTGCCCATTTTTTAATTTGGTTGTTTGTCCTTTTCTTGTTGAGATTTTGCAGTATCTTATAGATTTTCGAGATTAGACAGTGATCGGATTTGTTGTAGTCAAAATTTTTTTCCCAGTCTGTAGGTTTTCTTTTTACTATTCTGGTGAAATCTTTTGATGAGCATAAGTGTTTGATTTTTAGGAGCTCCCAGTTATCTAGTTTCTCTTCTGGTGTTTGTGCATTGTTACTTATGGTTCGTATTCTCTTTATGGCATGTATTAGGGCTCCTAGCGTAATCCCTATTTTTTCTTCCATGATCTTTATCATTTTTGATTTTATATTTAAGTCTTTGATCTATTTTGAGTTCATTTTTGTGCATGGTGTGAGGTATGGGTCTTGTTTCAGTTTTTTGCAGATGGATATTCAGTTTTTCCAGCACCATTTGTTAAAGAGACTTTCTTTTCCCTAGTTAACAGATTTTGGGTCTTTGTCAAAAATCAGCTGCTTATAGGTGGATGAATTTATGTCTTGATCCTCAATTCTGTTCCATTGGTCTGGGTATCTGTTGTTGTACCAGTACCAGGCTATTTTGACTACTGTGGTGGTATAATAGGTTCCAAAATCAGATAGTGTGAGGTCTTTCACTTTGTTCTTCTTCTTGAGTAATGCTTTACTTATCTGGGGTCTCTTCCCTTTCCATATGAAGTTGGTGATTTGTTTCTCCATTTCATTAAAAAATGTTGTTGGAAGCTGGTAATAGGGAATCCAAGGTTGAGAAGGGACAGTGTTGACATGTTGTGGGGTTGTTAACCATTGTCATAAAACAATATGTGTACTAAGTGTTTAATGAGAAACTATTTGTTCTGTAAAACATCTAAATTACAATAAAAAAATTTTAAAAAATGTCGTTGGAATTTGGATCAGGATTGCATTCTATCTGTAGATTGCTTTGGGCAGAATTGACATTTTAACAATGTTGAGTCTTCCTATGCATGAGCAAGGTATGTTTTTCCACTTATGCAGGTGTCTTTTGGTTTCTTGCAGTAGTGTCTTGTAGTTTTCATTGTATAGGTATTTTGTGTTTCTGGTTAGCTTTATTCCTAAGTATTTTATCTTCTTGGGGGCTATCGTAAATGGTATTGATTTGATGATTTCCTCTTGGAGGTTCTCTTTGTTGGTGTAAAGGAATCCAACTGTTTTTTGTACGCTTATCTTGTATCCTGAAACTTTGCTGAAATCTATTAGTTCCAGTAGTTTTCTTGTGGATTCTTTGGGGTTTTCTGTGTATAAGATCATATCATGTGCAAATAGAGATACTTTTTCTTCTTCCCTACCAATTTGGATGCCCTTTATTTCTTTTTCTAGCCTAACTGATCAGGCTAGGACCTCCAGCACAATCCTGAACAGAGTGGTGATAAAGGGCATCCTTGTCAGGCTCCACTTCTCAAGGGGAATGCTTTCAAAGTCTTTCCATTTAGGATGATCTTGGCTTTGTATAAATGCCCTTTATTTTGTTGAGGAATCTCCCTTGCATTCCTATTTTGTTGAGAGTTTTTATTATGAATGGGTGTTGGACTTTGTCAAATGCCTTTTCTGCATCGATTGATAAGATCCTGTGGTTCTTATCTTTTGTTTTATTAATTTGATAGATTACATTGATTGTTTTTCTAATGTTGAACCATCCCAGCATACCTGCTATCAAACCCACCTGATCACGGAGAATTATTTTTTGGATATGTTGTTGAATTCTATTGGCTAGAATTTTGTTTAGGATTTTTGTGGAACAGGTTGCATAAGCTCAATTACCACCATTGCTTCCCACCATTACTAGCACCCGCTTTTCCTCATGCTATTTTCTTTTTTGTTATTCTTTCTCCCTCCTCTTATTCCAGTAAGATTAACTAAAGTTTCTCCTTGGAGTGTGGCAGAACAAATTGATAACCCTGAAGGACTAGGATTAACTCATCTGTGACGTGACAATTGTGACTAACAGTGCCAGATAAACTTCAAGAATTGCCAGTAAGAAGCTCAATCATATGGGACATGCAAAATGTGACCACCAGAAGAGAAACTATAATCCTGTCCATATAAAAAATTTCAGCAAGTCTCCAGTCTAGGAGACAGGTTTTTTGGAGGAGCTCATTCCCCTCTGTCTCCTGTATATTGATATATAATAAAACTCTCTTGCTGCTAACCTCATCCCTATCTCAGTATACGCCTTTGCGGCAGGCAGCTCAAATCCGCGATTTGCAATAACATTTGCGTCAATGTTCATGAGGGATATTGGTCCGTAATTTTCTTTTTTTGTGGTGTCTTTACCTGGTTTTGGTATCAGTGTTATGCTGACTTCATAGAATGAGTTTGGTAGTATTCTGTCCTTTTATATGCCCTGAAATACCTTTAGTAGTAGTGGTGTTAACTCTTCTCTGAAAGTTTGGTAGAATTCTCCAGTGAAACTGTCCGGGCCAGGGCTTTTTTTTGTTGGGAGTTTTTAAATTACCTTTTCAATCTCTTCTTTTGTTATAGGTATATTTAGTTGTTCTACTTCTGATTGTGTTAGTTTAGGTAGGTAGTGAGTTTCTAGAAATTTGTCCATTTCCTCTAGGTTTTCAAATTTGTTAGAGTACAATGTTTCATGCTATTCTGATTCTTTTAATTTCAGTTGGGTCAGTTGTAATATTACCCATCTTGTATCTTATATGGGTTATTTTCTTCTTCTCCTGCTTTTCTTTTGTCAGCTTGGTCAACGGTTTAGCAATTTTGTTGATCTTTTCAAAAAACCAGCGTTTGGTCTTGTTAACTCTTTCAATTGTTTTTCTATTCTCTATTTCATTTAATTCTGCTCTAATTCTTATTATTTCCTTTCTTCTGGCACCTGAGGGCTTCTTTTGCTACTCTCTTTCTACTTGTTCCAGTTGTAGGGTTAATGTTTTGGTTACCGCCCTTTCTTCTTTTTGGATGTGTGCATTTATTACTATAAACTGACCTCTGAGCACTGCTTTTGCTGTGTACCAAAGATTATGGTAGGATGGGTTTTCATTCTCGTTTGATTCTATGAATTTCTTTATTTCATCCTTAATTTTTTCTATCACGCAGTAGTTTTTGAGCAAGGTGTTGTTCAATTTCCACGTGTTTGATTCTTTTTCCTTGCTTTTTCTGTTATTGATTTCTACTTTTATGGCTTTATGGTCATAAAAGATGCTTTGTAATATTTCCATGCTTTGGATTCTGTTAAGGCTTGCTTTATGGCCTACTATGTGGTCTATTCTGGAGAATTCTCCATGTGCACTGGAAAAGAAAGTATACTTGGCTGCTGTTGCATGGAGTGTTCAGTATATGTCCATGAGATCAAGTTGGTTGATTGTAGCATTTAGATCTTCTCTGTCTTTACTGAGCTTCTTTCTGGGTGTTCTATCTTTCACCAAAAGTGAAGTGTTGAAGTCTCACACTATTATTGTGGAGTTGTCTATCTCGCTTTCACTGCTGTTAGAGTTTGTTGTATGTATTTTGGAGCCCTGCCGTTGAGTGCATAAATATTTATTATAGTTATGTCCTCATGGTGTATTGACCCTTTAATCATTATACAGTGTACTTCCTTATCCTTTGTGGTGGATTTTACTCTAAAATCTATTCTGTCAGAGATTAATATTGCCACTCTTGCTCTTTTTCGGTTGTTGTTTGCTTGATATATTTTTCCATCCTTTGAGTTTTAGTTTCTTTGTGTCTTTAAGTCTAAGGTGTGTCACTTGTTGGCAGCATTTGGACGGATCATGTTTTTTTAATCCATTCTGCCACTCTCTGTCTCTTTATGGGTGCATTTAGTCCATTTACATTCAGTGTGATTACTGATAGGTATGAGTTTAATGCTGTCATTTTGATGTCTTTTTTTATGTTGCTGACAGTTTCTATGTTCCATTTAATTTCCTGTGCTAAGTCATTTTTCTTTACGTATTTTCTTTTCATCTTTTTCATTGTTGTTGATTTTGTATTTGCTGAGCCTTTATATTTTTCTTGTTTTCTATTTTGATGTGTAGGATTGTTAGTTTCCTTTGTGGTTACCTTAATATTTACTGCTATTTTTCTAAGTTTAAACCAGTCTTTTATTTCTTTACATTGCATTGACTTCCTCTCCATATGAAAAATCTATGTCTGTATATTTTAATTCCCCTCTTTTTTTTTAATGTTGTCATCTTTTACGTATTGACGTCTGTTTCCCTATTTTCAGTATTTTAGCTTTGATTTATTTTTGTGACTTCCCTATCTGGGTTGATATCTGGTTGCTCTGTCCTGTGTTTTAGTCTTGGGTTGTTATCTGATGTTACTGATTTTCTAACCGGAGGATTCCTCTTACTATTTCTTGTAATTTTCATTTGGTTTTTGCAAAGTCCCTAAACTTCTTTTTATCTGGAAATGCCCTACTTTGCCTTCATATTTGAGAGAAAGTTTGGCTGGATGTGTAATTCTTAGCTGGCATTTTTTTTTTTCCTTCAAGACTTTGTATATGTCATCCCATTGCCTTCTTGTCTGCATGGTTTTTGCTAAGTAGTCTGAGCTTATTCTTATTGACTCTCCTTTGTATATGACTTTTCATTTATCCCTAGCCACTCTTAAAATTCTCTCTTTATCTTTGGCTTTGGCAAGTTTGATTATAATATGTCATGGTGACTTTCTTTTGGTATCTACCTTATGTAGTGTTCAATGAGCATCTTGGATAGATATCTTCTCATCTTTCATGATATCAGGGAAGTTTTCTGTCATCAAATCTTCAACAGTTTTCTCTGTATTTTCTGTTATCCCCCCGTTCTGGTACTCCAATCACTGGTAGGTTATTTCTCTTGATAGAGTCCCACATAACTCTTAGATTCTTCTTTTTTAAAAATCCTTTTATCTGATTTTTCCTCATATAAATAGGCTTCGAATGCTTTTTCTTCAATCTCACTAATTTTGACTTCCATTGCCTCAATTCTTCTCCTCCGACTTTCTATTGAGTCGTCTAATTCTGAAATTTATTGTTAATCTTCTGGATTTCTGATTGCTGTCTCTCTATGGATTCTTGCAGCTTATCAAATTGTCATTATGCTCTTGAATAACCTTTTTAAGTTCCTCCACTTCTTTGTCTGTATGTTGTTTGGAATTCACTGCATTTTGTAGGATTTCCTTTCTAATATCTTGAAGAGTTCTGTATATTAATCTTTTGTATTGTGCCTGTGGTAATTCCAAGAAATTCTTTTCCTCCAGAAAATGTATTGATTCTCTATTTTGAGAGCTTGCTGAAGCCATCATGGTCTGCTGGTTTATGTGATTTGATATTGACTGTTTTGTCTGAGCCATGAATAAGTTATTATAATTTATTTTATATTTGCTTACTGTATCATAGTTTCTTGTTTTGTTTGCTCTGATATGCCCGAATAGGCTGCTCATGTGTGCTAGTTTAATTATTGGTGTCTTCGAAGCTCTAACGTCCTGTCATCAGCTGGTTAGTTCTGTTACCAAATATGTGAGCCCAGGAGTGCATTAAATTTTCTTGTATGGATTCAGCTCAGGTGTCCAGGTAGTTGGTCACCAAGTATGTGGTGCAGACTCTCACCTACAGTCCTAGACAGGCAGGGGTGATTAGAGTAGGCACAGGTATCTGGCTGCATAGGGGGTCACATGCTGAGCAAGACCAGGGGCTGATAGCTACCCCTGAGTATCTGAAAGGAAAGTGTGTCCCTGTTCCCTAGAGTGAATAGGTAGGTGGATTTTGCAGCCTGACTATAAGCACCAAATGCTGTTGGCTGTAAGGACTGGGTGACACCACTTATTCTTGGACCCCTGTCACAGGTGGCTAGGTGGCATGGGTGGAGCCAGCAGTCCTCAAGCCCCTGATGTGGGCAGATGAGGAACCTGCTTAATGGGCAGAGCAGTGTCAAATGTAACAAACCTGCCACTTCACACCTGAAACAGTTGAAGTTAGACTTCAGGTATATACCCTGTCGTACTGTGGTAATGAGGGCTTACGCTGTTGAAACGGGCCCACAGATGTCTACGCAGGAGTGAAAAGCATTCAAAGTCTGTAGATCCCCTATGCCTGTGCTTAGGCAAAGGAGCTGTGCCAACCCTTAGGTCCTGGCTTAGGGGAGCCGGCAGCTTATTTTTTCCCTGTTTGTTAATTTGTTCCCTCTCCAAGGCCGGGAGAATGGCTCAGAGCATGTTATGAGTCCTACTACTGGCCCAGGGGACTTGGCAATCTCTGAAGCCAGCCCAGGACCCAGTGCAGAGCAGGGATGGGGATGGTAAATGGGAGACAGGTTTTTCCCCAGTGGTTTTTTTTTTTTTTTAAGTCCCTGCAGTAGGCCAGACACAAGCACTTACCTTTAGCCACTTTTGTGCTGCTTTTCACTGGTTCTGGATGGCCAAGTAGACTCTCTCCTGCTGGGCCTCTCCCAGCTACAAAAAGGCCTCCCAAGCATGCCACTGCTAGCCTCACCATGCACAGGAGCTGATCCTGCCTGAAGGTTTCAGGCTCCTGTCTGGTCGGTTCTGGTAACTCCTTGCTGCTTCTGAACCATCTCTCCCTCCACCTCTCAGACTGATTTCTCAACTTTGCCTTTGATGTTCAGGGCTCCTAGATAGTCATATACAATCAATTCACTTGTCTTTTTGGGGTTTTGTTGTAAGAGAGACCACAGGAAGCATCTGACTACCCTGCCATCTTGGCTCTGCCTGTGAAATAATCTTTCTTACTGTGCATATTTTTTGAACATTAAAATGTTTCGTTGTAAGTAATTGAAATTCTCACAATAACAGTAACATAAGAGATTTCCTCCTAGTAAAACTCAATGAACTTCAGAATACAATTATAATCAGTTTAGTCTCTACCCTCACATTTATAAAGCTGAGAAAAATAAAAATATCCATTAACCTGCTCTTAAAATGGGTGACAATAGCCTAGCTTTAATAAAAACATCTCCTAAACATTCACACTTGATCAACCAGGACACCCCTGTTTATATTACACTATGATATGTGGATAAAAGGCTCTTATTGGACAAATCTTTGCATTTGCACTATTCTTCTATATGTAAGTACATTGCTTCAAGTGTATGTTATTGTTTAAAAATCTGATCTCCATTTCTACAAATTAGAATACGTTAACAAAATATTATGACTTTAGGACTTCTTTTTAACCTTCAGTCTGGTAAAGCCCAAATAATTTTCTGACTTCACAATCAAAAAACCCATTGCCGTCAAGTTGATTCCAACTCATAGTGACCCGATACGACAGAGTAGAACTCCCCCGTAGGGTTCCTGGTGGATTTAAACTTCTGACCTTTTGGTTAGCAGGTGAACTTTTAACCACTTTGCCACCAGGGTTTCCATAGTGGTGGTTATATCAATGTGTATGTAACTGTGTGTGTGTATGTTTTAGAGCTGAAATTACTATTTTATATTTTTGGCCATATCTCTAATTCTGTTACGCACAGCATTTTTTTGCTAAAGTCATCTTATCAACCAATTTCTTGCATTGTCCTTTATTATCAGTTTTGCCATTTCTTTGACAGAAGTTTTGCTATGTGTGTTTTCAATTATTTCAGCATCTTGGCCCTTGAAATTAAATATGATGGTATAAATAAGGCTTAATGGAATTTCCATTTTCATTTCCTGTCACACTGAGCATTATTTTCTAGGACACTTGACAATCCTGCTTTGCGTTAAAAAATTTAGTCAGTTTTGCATGAGATTCTTTGCGTATTTTAAAATGAGAATTGAAGGCTGATGCTTTCACTACAGAGGATACGTGCCTCAAACATAAGACAAAAAAGGAATTTAATTGCATCCTTAGAAAACAGAAATACAAGTGAAAATGATCATCAAGATTACATTGTTTTAATTTTTTTATCTTTATTTCTGGCAATGTATTAGGAAATATATAATTGATTTCATCATGTTCGAAACTAATACACACATTTTTATCATAATCTTTAATATCATACTTTAAAATGTCCCTTTTATTATTTTGAGAGTGGAATATAATATAATGTAATGCAATGTATATACATTTTTCATTAAATTAAGTACTTTAATTTTCTTGTTCCAAGTATCTATCTGTCTTCTTTCTAATATTTTTCCTGCTTGATAATCAGTTTCTAAGAGAAATTTATTAAAATTCCACCTTTGCATTGCAGATTTGTTAATTTCTCCTTGTATTTTTAAAGTTTTCCTCTGTGTATTTCATGTTAATACATTTGTTCATAATTTATTCTCTCTTGTGTGGTTATCCCATGTATCATTATATGGTACCTATATTTCTCTATTAATTTTTTTCTTAAATTCTCTTTTATATGTTATTAAATCATTACCTCCCAATTCTGTGTTATTTTTTTTGTATCTGAATTGTATATATGTTTGTCCGTTGATGTGCTGGTAAATGTTTAACAGCTGTTTATCAGGGTAAAAAAGTCCTGATTTGAAGTGTTTGCTGATTTCCATGGTGTAAATCTTCCCACCTTGGAGACCAGTAATTGTCTGTCTTGGGCCAATATTACCAGGATCCAGCATAGTACTGTTTGTACCCTTTATTTCCCAGCTAGCGGTGAGGTTGAAACTGCACTCTCTTCTCCTTAGGTCCAGAGGATTTACTAAACCAGTTTTACCTTTGTGACTTAAGAGTGGCACTATTCCCATTTCTGCCTTCACCAGTTGGCATGGTTATAGTGCTTACTCTGTTAGTTAACAGCTGAGGTCTTCACCCACTGCACCACCAGGGATCCATGTATTGAATTAGCCCCACCCCCAGAATATATGTACCTGTAAATGTGACCCAGTTTGGAAAAAGGCGGAAACCCTGATGGCATAGTGGTTAAGAGCTACAGCTGCTACGAAAAGGTCGGCTGTTCGATTCCACCAGGTGCTCCTTGGAAACCGTATGCAGCAGTTCTACTCTGCCCTATAGAGTCACTATGAGTTGGAATCAACCACAAAGGGTTTGTTTTTTGGGGTTTTTTGTTATGTTAATGACTCATATCAGTGTGTGGTGGACAATAAACCTAATCACTTCTGAGTTAAAATAAGATCAGAATAGACACAGAGAGATACATACAAGGGAAGACAGATTCCATGTGAGGATCCCTAAGGAACCATGGAATACCTAGGTTTACTGACAAGTAAAAAATCAACATGGCCAAGACCCTGATTTGGACTTTTAGCCTCCAGAACTGTGAGCAAATAAATTTCTGTTCTTTAAAGCCACCCAATTGTGGTGTTTGTGTTACAGCAGCAGTGGGAAACTAAGACAACCAACTTCAGCATTTTCGCATTTCTGGGTACAGTCTCATCTGTCACTGCCTTCTCTGGACTGGAAATTCACCAAGCCTGAAGCTTCAATCTCTACTCACCATTTGCATCTCTGATCATGTTACCTTTCTTCAAAAGCATGTTTAAAATAGAACCATAACTAGTTTAATCCCAGTTTTAGTTGACTTTTAGCTGACATATTCCAAAGTGAGGTGTCAATTAATGTTTCAGGAAAAAAAAAATGCCCGAAAACTAGTGGTTTAGTACATAACTGATCTTCGGTTTATAAAATAGTTCAGAGAGGTTGAGTAAATAAGTAAAGGATAAGATGGCATATTCAGGGAGAACTATCAGTGTGAAGTGAGTACTAACCTTCTGCCAGGTTGAAGTGAGTTTGTGTGTGGAGGGTAGGTGGGTACTTGACTTTTATATTATGCTTAGATAAAACAGAGGGACCACCAAAAGATGTGGTCCCTATATCTTGGCACACTAAGTGGCCTGGTGAGTAACACATTTATAAGGATAACAGAAGGTATGAGGTTATGACTGGCTTGCTGCCTTGGAGATGGAGAAAAGGTATAGCTGAACTGGGATGGGCTTCTGTTCCCATAATTTGTTGGGAAAAAAGATGCACAGTTTTTCCCATTGTCCAGAAGTGAGTTGTATATGAGAGAAAGATGACAAGAGGTTATCCTTAGGTTCTATTCAAGAGGAACATGTGGAAGACTGAGGGACCTTGGTAAAAAGATGTAGGAGAAGACCATGAGAAGACCAGTGGCTAAGGAAGAAGTCCTAAGTGTACAGCATGTTTGATTCAAATGTAATGTGGGAGATGGAAGATTCTTTAAAAAGCTCATAAATGCATGCTATGACAGAAAAAGGCCACTTTAATAGCACTTCAACCCAGAAAGCACTAAAGCTTACCATGGTATTAGTCAAGAAATGATGTGCCTACATCCCTTATGTATCTTCCTTCCCTCTGTAATCCCAATCCTACTTTTGACAAGTCAAAATCATCATTGATTGGAAAGACATGCCAGAGTGGTAAAAGTAATGGCAAGCAAAGAGGGAAGAAGCCAATCACCCGTTGTCTTTCCCAGAGCAAGTAGCCTACAGTGGGACAGTGAGAAACTTTAAATATAAACTGAGATTTAAATTATGACATGAGTCTGGATATATTAATTCCTGAACTGAGACGGTTTTGTGACTAGATGTCACTGGAGCACTGTTTATTATCCGAGAGTAACTAGACTAGACGTAGAAGCTTTCCCAATTTCATCCAAGGATATGGAATTAGACCTGCAAAGTGGGTTTGTAAAGTGGTATGAAGGGAGGTGTTGAGTTGCTTTCTGATTTCAATTCAGTAGTCATACCTGTTTAGTGTATCAGTTAAACTTGAAGTTGAGGCTGTGTGTGCCATTTTTATTTATTTTTAATATATTATGTATGATAGCTCTGTATTTGGAGTAGAGAGGTTTTCAAGCACTGCAATGCTTTGACCATGAAGTCCACCAAATTTACTTTTAGAAATAGCAATGTGTCTTTTCTCTGCTGTTGGTGGAGTATTTAATGGAAAGTTAATAAATGGATAAATCAAGCTCTCTTAGGACTTTGACCAAGCATTTAATTGTCCTGCTGTCATCTAAAATTAGAAGCCATTCTGTGTTACTTAAAATAAGAGGCATATTTGTGAAGACTGTTAGTAATTCAACAAGTATTCGTTTAAGTCAATGGTACTGGATATAAAAGTGAATGACCAAAGCTGATCTTGAGTACTTCTGAACGCTCACTAGAGATAGTTTCTTGATGTCTCCCCATCTAAGTATCTGTGAATGGGTATGTCAGTATTGGCAGGAATGACAGATATCACTAAATCTAAAACTTTTGAGTTTATATGGGAAACAAACTCAGAGTGATAAATTGGCCTACTGATTCCCATATTCCTATGAAACATTGATTCACATACTTGGTGGTGCAGTGGTTAAGAGCTTGGCTGCTAACCCAAAGGTCGGCAGTTCAAATCCACCAGCCACTCCTTGGAAACCCTATGGGGCAGTTCTACTCTGTCCTGTAGGGCCGCTATGAGTTGGAATCGACTCAATGTCCACGGGTTTGGGGCTTTTGGTTTAGGGTCCTTTTTCACCTCCACCATGTACTAACTGTATTATTTGTGGAAAGTTCCTTGATGTAGCAAAACTTTCACTTTCTTATGTGTAAAGTGGAATGATATCTGTCTTAGTTACCTAGGGCTGCTGTAACAGAAATACAGCAAGTGGTTGGCGTTAAGGAACAGAAATTTATTTTCTTACAGTTCTGGAGGCTGTAAGTCCAAATTAGGGTCTTGGCCAAGTTAATTCCTTCTTTGTAGGTAGTCCTGGGCATTTCTTGTTTCCTTGGCTTGTAGACTGTCCTTACATGGAATCTATCTTCTCTTGTATGTGTTCATGCCTCTGTGTTTACTCTGCTCTTTTTATAACTCAGCAGGGATTTGGTTTAAACACACCCTATACTGATATGACCTCATTAACACAATAAAGAAAATCTTTTCAAGCAGGATTGCATGCACTGGGACACGTCTTAGGATTTCAAAACACATTTTGGAGGACACAATACAATCCATAACAGTATCTCTCTATCTCACACAGTCATTTTTACTTGTAATGACAAAAGCACATATATTGATTAAAGAGTGGCACAGTGGTCAAAGCAAACGACTGTTAACCAAAAAGTCGGTGGTTGAAAACCACCGGCTGCTCCACAGGAGAAAGATGTGGAAGTCTGTTTCATAGAGATTTACAGTCTTGGAAACCCTATGGGGTCGCTATGAGTCAGAATCGACTCAACGGCAGTGGGTTTGGTTTACCTTCTACAATCTGTTAATGAAAATAGCAGCTTCTATACAATTAATCTAGAAAATTGTATCAACCACTTGTTTCATAATATCCAAAACAATAGTATTAATTTTTTCCAGAGATATCTCCACATCAAAATTAACTGTCTCAGGTAGAGCCCAGGGAGATAACAGCTTGAAAAGACCACCTGTCCCAAAGTCGATGACATATCTTTGGCACATTTAAAGGTTACCTCAAGAGATAAATTAATGTAATTATATAAAAAGAGGTTAGAATTCATTTTGACTTAATTTAATTATCATAAATACTCAAAACATTTCATTTTCTTTTCAGGGGGTAACTTGTTAAATAAAAGAGTCTAAAATATAGTCCTTACTGTGACAATAAATGGAAAAGCCCTGAAATCTAGGGAAATTTTTTAATGTCCCTTTTGCGGATGAGTAGTTTAAATCAATAGGATGGATGGAATAAACTATCCACAAGACCTTCTCAGCAGTCATCCGTCCTAGGATATGCTTTGAAGATTAGACTAAAAGTTGGGCCAGATTGTTGATGATCTCTGATGGAATGCCAGAGAGTCTAAATTTCATATTATTGCACAGCTTCCATCATGAAGGATCTTGGATACTCTCACTTAGGGCTTTGATCAAACGCTTAATTGCCTATAGCATCTCTGAGTAATTTATTACTGAAAATAAACCTGAAAATAGTGATCCTGAAAGCTAAGTAGTACTGACAGCTAAATCATTACGTTACACATATTTGGAAACATTTACTCCATCAGTACTCTGTACATTACTTCAAATGACTACAATCCTAAATGGTGATTTTATTAGTGTTTACAGTAAAATGATTATAACTATGAATATATTTTAATAACAAAGTACAAAAGAAGTAACAGTTGACTATCTATTATGGAATGGTTTTGCCTTTCTTTGAATGTACTTACGGTAAAAAGAAATAAGATAAAGTTTAAAAAACACGTGAGTAAACAATCTCTAAGAAGAGTAGGTTTTTTGTGTGTGTGTCTATTAAACATCAGATGATCTGTTTGGTTTTAATTCTGTAGAACATTAAACTTATGGTGTTCTTTTTTTTAAAATATATTTCCCTATCAAATTGCCTGGTTGAATATATTTCTAACTGTAACCATACCAATCTCTTTATTCAACCTGATTAATTTTACAGATTAATAAACAGCGGCCAGATAATGACGATGCCTTGCCAGCAGTCCACAACTAATAATTAGGGGAAATAAGAATAAAGGTGAGGACTTTGTCTCCAGGGCTTTCTCCATGTTTCTACACACTGGATATGTTGACTTTACTCTTTATTTGAATGGTGCACTAATTTTATAAGTTACAAGTCATTTAGGTAACTTTTTAGATTACAGGCCATTCTCCACAAAATTTGGCATATCTTTCCCTTCACAGATCCTTCAATGTTACTGTGTTTCAATAAAGAGTAATGAAACCTGTACTCATAGAATAAAACATTACATGAAAAGTGTTGAGCCCATTCCATCACAAAATTGAGACAGTTGTATATGTGGCTGAAGGAGAATGAAGAGAATTTTAAGTTGGCAATGAGGTATTTGGGAGGAAATCCTGACAGGAAAAAATGAAAATTTTTCTGAATAATATTAAATATCCATATTAAAATGGCAACAATTAGTTTATCATGGAGCTAATCTGTAAAGAAGGAGCCTGAATGGTGCAAGCAGTTTGCAATCACCTGCTAACCCAAAGGTTGGAAGTCTGAACCAACCTACTGGCTCTGTGGAAGGAAAGACCTGGTGAGCTGTTTTTATAAAGATCACAGCTTAGAAACCCTACTGAGCAGTTCTGCTCTGGAACACATGTGATCGCCATGAGTTTAGGGTTGACTCAGAGGCAGCTAACAACAACAGTCTCTGCAGTGATGTGATTTTTGCTCAGCTATGCTACAGTTTCATAAAGGGAGAGAGAGATAGCATTAGGATAAGAAGGCCGAGAAACTGAGATTGCATAAGAATGAGTTTGCAATAGATTGCAAAAATGGTTACAATCCTTCACTCTTCCCTGAGTCCACGCTCAGTAAGAGGTGGAGTGTATTTCTCTCCCATTTGCATCCAGCTGTCCTTGTTGCTGGCTTTGCTCAATAGAATGTAGCAAAAGTGATGATGTACAAGTTCTAAGTCGATGATTCAAGAAGACTTAAATGCCTTCTCTTTTGATTTCTTGGGATCTCTGCTTACTCTGGGAGACCATAGACCCAGGCTTGCCTTATGGAGAATGAGAAACCATGTAAACCAGACGCAAGGGAGCCTAGCTGCTTCAGCTGACCCTCCAGGGATGTAAGAGAGAGCACAGCCAAGGTCAGCAAAAACACTTTTTCAACCTGCCATTGAGTGAAGATGCATGAAGGTTCCAAACAGGGACCAGAAGTATTGCCCATCGGAGATCAGACTAAACTAATAACCTCTAGAATTATAAAATAGGTAAATGAACATTGTTTCAACCCACAAAGTTTTGAGTGATTTGTTACGCAGCAACAGCTAACTGATAGAGAGACCTTATAGTACTTATCAGAGAAACCATGTTTTGGAAGAAAGGGAAATGAGATAAAAATGGGGAAGATAGATATTGTAGATGCACCAATGCTATCAGAAGCATGCCAAGGTAAGACATGGAATAGAAGGAAAAGTTAAAAAAGAAGCTTAAAGGAGGGGGGCACAAGGGTTGATCTGAGGAGCTCAGCATAGAGGATCATAGACCATTACTCTTGTGACCCACTGCTATATGACTCTTGAACTTTCTGTCACCTTGCTTGAAATTTTCAGAAAAGCAAATAGATTTTCCACTGATAAGCCAGTCTACTGGCTCCCCTTACACCAGAAGTCCACTCTTGTCCAGCTACACTCATTGAGAAATAGATCAGCAACGTCCAAATGATCTTTCTGCAATTAGATATCTTATATAATAGAATATGAACATAACTGTAGGTGCCTATATATATTGAACAATTGATCTCAGACAAAGGGAATGGGGGAAGTTTGACAATGTCCAAAAGGGTCTGCTTGAATTACTTGGAGAAAAGTGCAAATAAGGAAGAAGATTATAGCTAGCCTGATTGATTGGCATGAAATTTAAAGAAGGAAGTTTTTTTTTTTTGTTTTTTTGTTTTTTTGCACAAGGGTGAGAAAATTAAGATCTGCAAAAAGCAGTGGAGAATTAAAGCAATTCTGATCCTGAAGAATTGTTGACATCATCACTGGAAATTTTAGTTAAGGAAAAGAGATAGGCTTATAATTGAGCAAAGTATTGAAGAGGCCTGTATGCTAACAGGAAGGGAAAAAAAAAAAAAAACTAGTGGTAATATCTTACAGACGATTTTTGTCTAAACAATGTTTATTTTTATCAGGGTATAAAGCAATGAGTCCCTGGGTAGTGAAAATGGTTAATGTGCTTAACTGCTAGCCTAAGGATTGGTGGTTTGAGTCCACCTGGAGGTGCCTCTGAAGAAAAGCCTGATAATCTTCTTTCAAAAAAATCAGCCACTGAAGACCCGATGAAGCACAGTTCTACTCTGATGTGCATAGGGTCGCCATGAGTGGGAATCGACTCCACAGCAACTGGTTTTATAAAACAATGAACTCAAACTTATTTAAAAGATCTTCCCCACACCTTTAAAGGAGACTAGATAGTTTCCATTACACATTCTATTATTCAGCTGCTATTTCTGGACACTTGTGATTCTGCCAATAATGCAGCAGTAGGGACTTTAGAAATTCATGAGTCAGAATATGGCAAATGACCAAAGTCCAGCAAGCAGTTGGATGCTCACTCGCTTCGCATGTGTCTAGCTGGAGGGAATAGATCTAGAGAGTCAGGAAAACCACAGCTTCTAGTTCTTCTTTTCTCCTGTTGATAACATTCATTACTAAATCCACTTATTGCCCCTGAGTCGATTCTGACTGATAATGACCCTATAGGACAGCCCCATAGGGTTTCCAAGGAGCAGCTGGTGGATTTGAACTGCTGATCTTTTGACTAGCAGCCAGAACTCTTAACCTTTGTGCCACCACGTCTCCAACGTTCATTATGAGCCATTTAAAATTTCTGCTGTTACAACATTATGTCTTGATGGGGAACTAAGAGTATATATAATTCGGAAAACATCTACTTAGAAGTGAGTTTGGAAAGTAATAACAATAGCAAACATTAGTGACAATGACACTTACATAAGCATTTAATTTGAGCCAGGCCATGGACTGTACTAAGATACACACACACACAAACACACACACACACACACATACACACCCTTTATGGGGAAGGTAGTGTTACCTGGTATCATGATCCCTATTTTATAGTGAGAGAACTGAGAAAGAGACAATTTAAGTAAATTTCTCAAGGTCGTGTTGCTAGTATCTGGGCAGCCAGGATTTGACCAGCTGCCTGTCATTCTAATAATGTTATACTATTTCTCTATAGAGTTCAACATGTTTCTATTAATAACCTACTATGTTCTTCCATTGGCAGCAAAAAGTGTGAAACAAAAACCAAACCAAAACATGGGTCTTGCCAACAAGAGGTAAACCTAGTGGGAGAAAAAAAATCATATAAATCAGCGTGATGTGTGATACGAGCCTGCAGCAAATTGTACAACAGTGAATTGCATCGTGGTTTAACATTTTGGATCCGGAAGCAGAATACTTAAGTTGGAATATGTACTCTGCTACTTACTAGGTGTAGAGGTTAGTTGCTCTCTGAGCCTCAGTTTCCTCATTTCTGAAACATGATTAGTAATAGAAGCTACACAGATCACTACTGTCAATCAAAATGCTTAGAACAGTACCTGGCACATACGAAGCACTAAATAAATGGTAGCTTTTCTCGTTACTTGTGAAACCAGACTTAATTAAAAACACATCTTGAAGGCTGAGGCATTAATAAAGACTGGAAAAGGGTGAGAAAGTTCAGGAAGTACAGCAAAATCATGGGAAAGTGTTTTTTTTTTTTTAATTTGTTTTTTTCTGTGGAAAAGAGGCTGGAGAAATATATTAAAGTCAGATCACAGAAAACTCTGAGTCGCATGGTATGAAATTTACTGATTTTTTAGTGTTTCAGAGTATAAAATTCATTAAAATCAAGCCTGGAAGTATCAAATCAATGCTAGTATAGTCCCATGGCAAATGGTAGGTCTGTAGAGTGAGAGACTGGAAGCAGAGGCTGTTACCATAGATCTGATACATGTTAACGAGAGCTGAGGTAGAGCCACAGCAATGGACTTTAAAAGAAAGTCATATTTCGGGAACTGTGGGGTTGGCATCTGTGGGACACCGCACCTGGAAAGCAGACAAGAAAGAGGAAGAAGAGCCACATGTTACTCCAGATTTCCTGTTCTGGGGGCTGTGAGAGGTTAATTTTCAGAAAGCAGATTAACGAGACAAGGCAAGTTATCACATGGTGGAGAAAGAAAGGCAAAATTCAGAACTGAGGATTTGAGGAATTTTGATAGACTATGTGGAAATATTCGGAGGACATATTTAAGCTCAGAGAGGTTACATATTCTTTGAAATAGAGTTTCCCTGAAATAATATCATACTGCTATTCCTTTTCTCAGAAACCTTTAACAGGCCTGAGAAGGTAACACATGCTCTGTCTACCAGCCCTGCCTCTTTCCCCTCTCGTTCCCTTTTGTTTGTTTATCTCCAAGCCATAAACTGTTTCACTTAAAAACCTGTGCTTCTTTCCATCTCAAGCCTTTGCTCATCTTTCTCCCATCCACTTCTCTTAACTACCATGATCCCTATTCAGATCTTTCTTCAATGATAAATTTTCAAAGAAATCAACCTTTGAACTTCTTGATTACATCAGTTCTCCTGGTTACAGATTATCTTACTAACTGGTACTTTTTCCTTATAACATTTTTTTTTAACAGTTTCTACTAATTACTTACTTACTCACTACTCTGCATTTTTCTCACCATTTTTCTACTTTCATTTAATAACCATAAGGGCATAAAGCCCAGTACTCTACTGGGGACAGATGATAGATATAGATAGATGTAGATAATTGATAGATAGATAGAGATAGATAGACCGATAGACAGATGGATAAATAGATAGATAATGTAAGCTTATAAAAAAAGAAAAAACATTGCTGTAGAGTCGATTCTGACTCATACTGACCCTATAGGACAGAGTAGAACTGCCCCATAGGGTTTCCAAGGAGTACCTGGTGGGTTCAAACTGCTGACCTCTTGGTTAGCAGCTGAACACTTAACTATAATCACTCAAAATGAATGAATGAATGAATAAATAAATTAGTCTTATAAGTGCATGCCTGATTGTATTATTTATAATCTTATTTTGTTTTCTAGCCATTTTAGAGGAGTAAGTATAAATGAACAGCAAGGCATAAAATAAACTTACATAGCTTGAAGTTACACCAGTTTATTGCTTCACAAGATAGTTGCCTTGGTAACTACATATTTCTGTCTTTCAAATGGAATTCTGTTTGAGTTTTTTCCAAGATGTTAGGCCTTATTCCTCATCAGAATAGGTGTTCATTACAATCACAGTGTGTTTGGAGCAGAGTAGAGAGAAGAGTGGCATTTTTTTTTCTGGGATAACAGCTGTGAAGATGAACAGATGCAGTTGATTAGCTGTACAGTGTTGCTGATTCTGAGTAATTGTTATGAGTATTGAAATGTGGCTGAAATGATATGCTTGGCAATATCAATTTCTGTAGTATCTTATTCCTATTCATCACACTTGTAATTCTTGTGTTTATACAGTTCATGGGAATTTTTCTTTTATGACTATTTAGATTTCATTAGTCATCTTTTCTGTTAACATACCAAGCTGTGGGTATGTTTGTTAGTAAATGAACATGAAGGAAAAAATATGAAAGGAAACAGGCCTCTTAAACTCAAGTGGAAAAAGATGAGATTTGGAGTATTCTTACGTGTTTAGAATCTGGTACTAAAATGATACTGAGTTGTAGACTAAGCACATTAAATTAGCAAGTATTCAGCTGTCAGTCATTCATTGGAAACGGTATTGGTTCAGCGAGTTGGACAGAACTTCAAATTAGACCAGGTATTAGGTTAAATAGCTATGTGAGGCAGAGAGCTTAGAATAGTTAAATTTGTTGTGATCTGTATTGAAAATAACAACTGATCTATCTTTGTCTCATCAAAGGATGAATCTTGGCTAATGATGTTGAGTATCTTTTTATGTGTTTGGTGACAATTTAAATGCCTTCTTTGATGAAATGTCTATTCAGGTTTCTGTTTTTTCATTTTATCATTGGGTTGTCATTTTGTTGTTAAGTTGTCAAAGTTTTTTGTATATTTTGGTTATTAGTTTCTTATCAGAGATGCTCAACATCATTAGCTTATTAGATGCAAATCAAAACCACAGTGAGACACCATCTCACTCCCTCTAGGACAGCTGAAATATAAAATAAAAAACAAACAAAAAAAAAACCCAGAAAATAACAAATGTTGGTGAGGATGTGGGGAAATTGGAACCCTTATCTCCTGCTGGTTGGAATACAAAATAGTACAGCCACTGTGGAAAACAGTTTGACAGTTCCTCAAAAAACTAAAAATAGAACTACCATATTACCCAGCAATTCCTTTCCTAGGCATATACCCAAAAGACTTGAAAGCAGAAATTCAAACAAATACTTGTACACCAATGTTCATTGCAGCACTATGCATAATGGCCAAAAGGTGGAAACAACCCAAATGCCCATCAACAGATAATGAATAAACAAAATGTGGTACATACACACAGCAAGAGAAATGAAGTCTTGATACATGCTACAATACGGATGGAGCTTGAAGACGTTATACTGAGTGAAATAAGTCAACCACAAAAGGAGAAATATTGTATGACCTCACTTATATAAAAGACAAGAAAGGACAAATGTATAGAGAACAAAGTTGCTTAGTGGTTACCTGGGGTGGGAGGAAGGGTGAAGGGGGTTTTATTGCTTATGGAGTACTGAGTTTCATTTTATGGTGATGGGAAAATCTCATTGATTATGGTAGGGATGCACAACTGATTCATGTAATTGCTTTTAATAAGTTGTACATCTGTAAAAAGTTGAATTGGTAAAAGTTGTGTGATAGATATATTTACAACAATGACCAAAAAAAACCAAGATTAGAGTGCTGAGGCTGCTTATATACAACTGCAATACCTCATGGGATTTGGTGTCTTGGTTTAGACATTTAGGATCATGTTTTCATGGGTTATCCCAGTTAATTGGCCTAATAATGTGTTTAGTGCTTCTGTTCTACCTCCTAATTCATGGTGTAGTGCCTGGTGTCTTAAATGCTTTCAAGCGGTCATTCAAGGTATAAAATTTGGTCTTTATTCATCTGGAGCAACAGAGAAAGAAGAAGAGTTAAGAATAGAAAGAGGAAATGGAATGTATTGCTAACTGCCTCCCTGAACATCTTCCTTCTTTGCCATGAGACCAGAAGAATTGCCTGGAGCCTGGCTACCATTAATGAACGTTTTGATCAAAGACCCTATAGAAGAATCTTGATCAAAAGGGGAAAAAGCAGGACAGAATTTCAAATTCATATCAAGTCCAGTTTCTGGAGCCATGGAGACTGACTGGATGAACCCCTGAAACTATTGCCCTGAGGTAATCTTTAAACCTTAAACCAAAAATATCCCCTGAAGTCTTCTTATAACCAAACAATAGGCTAGCTTAACTAGTAAAAAATGCCTTGACAATAGATAAGTGGTATCTTGGGTGAAGGGTGAGACAGTACACAATACAGGGGAAACTAGCACAA
>NW_004444050.1:8657239-8658707 GCF_000243295.1 Trichechus manatus latirostris | reverse complement strand
ATTTTCACCAAAAAAAAAAAAAAGGTTGAGAAGTTAGAAGGTTGACATGTTGTGGGGTTGTTAACCAATGTCATAAAACAATACGTGTACTACTGTTTCATGAGAAACTATTTGTTCTATAAGCCTTCACCTGAAGTACAATTAAAAAAAAAAGCAAAAAAAACCAAAACAAACAAAAAAAGAAACTGAAACAAGACCCATACCTCACACTATGCACAAAAACAAACTCAAAATGCATCAAAGACCTAAATATAAAATCAAAACCATTAAGGATCATGGAAGAAAAAACAGGGACAACGCTAGGAGTCCTAATACATGGCATAAACAGAACACGAACCATAAGTAACAATGCACAAACACCAGAGGAGAAAGTAGACAACTGGGAGCTCCTAAAAATCAAACACCTATGCTCATCAAAAGACTTCACCAAAAGAGTCAAAGGACAACCTACAGACTGGGAAAAAAATTTGGCTACGACAAATCCGATCAGCGTCTAATCTCTAAAATCTACAAGATACTGCAAAACCTGAACAACAAAAGGACAGACAACCCAATCAAAAAATGGGCAAAAGATATCAACGGGCACCTTACCAAAGAAGACATTCAGGTGGCTGATAGACACATGAGGAGATGTTCACGATCTCTGGCCATTAAAGAAATGCAAATCAAAACTACAATGAGATACCATCTCACCCCAACAAGGCTAGTATTAATCCAGAAAACACAAAATAATAAATGTTGGAGAAGTTGTGGAGAGGCTGGAACACTTATACACTGCTGGTAGGAATGTAAAATGGTACAACCACTATGGAAATCAATTTGGTGCTTCCTTAAAAAGCTAGAAATAAAAGTACCATACGATCCAGCAATCCCACTACTTGGAATATATCCTAGAGAATTAAGAGCCATCACACAAATAGATATATGCACACACATGTTCACTGCAACATTGTTCACGATAGCTAAGAGATGGAAACAACCTAGATGCCCATCAGTGGACAAATGGATAAACAAATTATGGTATATTCACACAATGGAATACTACGCGGTGATAAAGAACAATGATGAATCCGTGAAACATAACATGGAGGAATCTGGAAGGTATTATGCTGAGTGAACATAGTCAGTTGCAAAAGGGCAAATACTGTATAAGACGACTATTATAAAAACCCAATAAAAGGTTTAAACACAGAAGACAACATTCTTTGATGGTTACCAGGGTAGGGAGGGAGGGAGATGGGTATTCACTAACTAGAAAGTAGACAAGAATTATCTTAGGTGAAGGGAAGAATAGCACACACTACAACGGAAGTCAGCACAACTGGACTAAACCAAAGCTAAGAAATTTCCTGAATACAATCAAACACTTTGAGGGACAGAGTAGCAGGGGTAGGGGTCTGGGGACCATGCTTTCAGGGGATATCTAGGTCAATTGGCATAACAAAGCTTATTAAAAAAATGTTCTGCA
>NW_004444050.1:8642249-8657139 GCF_000243295.1 Trichechus manatus latirostris | reverse complement strand
CAATTGGCATAACAAAGCTTATTAAAAAAATGTTCTGCATCCTACTTTGGTGAGCGGTGTCTGGGGTCTTAAAAGCTTGCAAGTAGCCATCTAAGATGCATCAATTGGTCCCAACCCACCTGGAGTAAAGGAGAATGAAGAACACCACGGACACAAGGAAAGTATTAGCCCAAGAGACAGAAAGGGCCTCATAAACCAGAGACTTCATCAGCCCGAGAATAGAAGAACTAGATGGTGCCTGGCTACCACCAATGACCGCTGACAGGGAACACAACAGACAGTCCCAGATGGAACAGGAGAAAGGTGGGGTGCAGAACTCAAATTTAGTAAGAAGACAAGACTTAATGGTCTGACTGAGACTAGAGGGACCCTAGAAGATGTGGCCCCCGGGGTCTCTGTTAGCCCAAAACTAAAACCATTCCCGAAGCCAACTCTTTGGACAAAGAGTAGACTGGACTATGGGACATAAAATGATACTTGTGAAGAGTGTCTTCTTAGCTCAAGTGGATACATGAGATTTAATGAGCAGTTCTCGTCCGGAGGAGAGACGAGAAGGCAGAAAGGGGTCAGGACCTGGCTGAATGGACACATGAAATCCAGAATGGAAAGGAAGAGTGTGCTGTCACAGTGTGGGGAGAGCAATTAGGGTCACATAACAACATGTGTGTAAATTTTTGTATGGAAGACTAACTTGATATGTAAACTTCATTTAAACTATAACAATAAAAAAATTTTAAAAAAAATGCCTTGAGCATCCTGCTCTTTTAAGACTTATCTCTATGGGATCAAATTGACAACAGCAACTTGAAAGACTAGATAGAAAATTTAGGGACTAATGTGTTTATGTTAATGGGGAAGAAACAACTGGGAAAAGGAGGTAGGGAATGGTTGCACAACACAACAAATCTAATCAGTGTCACTAAGTTTTACATGTAGAAATTGTTGAATTGGTGTATGTTCTGCTCTCTATATTCTCAACAATAAAAATAAATAAATCACAAAAAAAAACTAAAGGAGTGAAAAAACAGAATCTTATTGTGTGTGTGACTGAGTATCTATAGTGCTATCTTGTTAGGTAAAATGCAATTTTAATCTTTGGGATACATTTATTAAATATGTAGGTCTCTGTTGTTTTAGGAATTAATTTTCAAACCCATTGCAAAAACTTAAGATAGAAAGATATGGGAATATATGAACTTGACTTTTTATAATTCCTCAAAATCCCCTCCCCCCTGCCACACATCTTATTTTATTTTGATTTTTAATCCACTAACAACAGTTTGTGATGTTTTAGGTCAGAGTTAAGCTGATTTCAAGGTTAAATGATGAGACTAATTGGACTTTGGACTTTACAACTTGATAATTGCTGAATTATGTGACATTTTTAGTGCAGTTAATGGCTAAAGGCATGGGTTCATAATTGTATATTCTTTGTGTGTTTGTCCCCCAGTCTTTTCTTTCTATGATGTGTATTATCTGTTAATGTTTTGAATAATTTAAAAGTACCTCAACATTAATGAGGAGTATCACCATGTGAAGAGTAAGTATATTAGTACTCTTTAACAGGTTCTGTGAGGAAATAAAATTAACTTGTCTTGTTTTTTGTATATGAAACTGTGTTTCTGGTACCCTCAAGACCACCCACATATTTGGTTATTCAGTAGAAGGACTCATAGAACTCAGAGAAGCTGTTATACTCAGAGATATGGTTTATTAAACTGAAAGAATATAGATTAAAATCAGCAATGAAAAAAAGATGCGTAGGGTAGAGCCCAGGAGAAACCAGGCACATGTTTCCGGTTTTCCTAACCCATTGGAGTTGTAGGAACAGCAATTAAATCCACCAGCATTAACGTCTGACAACACATAAAAAATATTTCCAACCAGGGAAGCTCCCTAAGCCTTGGTATCCAAAGTTTTTATGGGGGATCAGTCATGTAGGCATGGAAAACCCACATGACTGATCTTAGCTACTCTGTGTTAAAGCCCTGGCCTCCCAGCCCCTAGAGATTAAACCAATGCAGTGTGGTCCAGGGTCCCAGGTGAACAAAACAAGTGTTCACAGCAAATTTCATTATTAGAATGAACCACCTGCATGGTCCAAGGTCTTAGGTATACAAAGACATTCTTAACGGGCAGGATATTCCAAGGGCTCAGAGGTTACCCTCCAGTAGCCAGTCAAGGACAAATTTTTTTTTTCTTTGTTAAATGCAGGGTGTAAACACCCCAAGCAGAGCCCACTCAGTTAACCCTTTACTGTATGCCCTGTGTAAAATATTTTAGACATATACAGAAATGAGAATTAAATAAAAGTAGGGAAAGTGAAAATTAATTTTTTCCAATGTAAATTTAATGAGAAAAAAAAAGTCAGGTTGGTTGTTTAAAGTGACAAGTGAGTTAATTGAAAAATCCGCATAGATCAATCTGAGCCTTGAGAATGAGAAGCCTTTTTCATTTTATTTTACACTGAGCTAACTACATTATGCCAAAATATTCTTGTGGTACTGAAATAATATTTATTGTTTACAAGCTTGCTATAGATTCTGATTCTTGTCCTGTGGTACCATAGACATTTTTATAGCAATGCTAAATATTTGACCAGAGTATATATTAGATTAAAAGGGACCTATAGATAGTATATGTTTTCATCAGTGGTTAAGAGCTAGACTGGTATCCAGTAGTTTGGCTGTTTGAATCCACCAGCTCTTCCTTAGAAACACTATGGGGCAGTTATACTCTGTCCTGCAGGGTCACTATGAGTTGGAGTTGACTCAATGGCAGTGGGTTAGTTGCTGAAGAATGCCATAGATGTACTAGTGATTTAGAACAACATGAAAAATCTCATGAGGTCAAAATTTAAGTTGGAGTAGAGATTGTTCCAAAGAATATGCCAAAGACTTTAAGACAAAGGAGAGAAAATGTTGTGCACTTCAGTGGCAAAAAAATCAGATTGTACAACAGTGCTAATTAACATCCATAAATCATAAGACTAGCATTGGGGTATCTGCAAGTGATCTCAGTCTAGATCTACAAAGGAGATATGTAATACATATTATATGTAATACATATTATATATATTATTGTATGTATATATACAATTTAATTTGGAGGATATGCTAATTTATAAAACACCATTTAAGCATTCAAGAATCCCCCTCCCACACACAAATATCTAGGCAAAGAAGTCTTTAGACCTGGACAAAATGGAACAATTGAGCCGAACTTTATACCTTGGGCACAGCATGGATACTGAGACAAGGTTAATCAATCCAGGGTCATGCTGCTACATTACAATTAATAAATGGCCTGTTTTCAACCCTTACTTCCAAAATCCTACCCTTAGCAGCAACTCTTTTTACCCCCAATTATGTAATTAAAAAAACAAAAATAGACAATATGAAAGTTGGTAAATACCTTATCTGGAAATAAAACTGACCTGGAATGAAATTAAGCTATTTGTAACTTTTATTTATTTTACTTAGAATGACAATTCATAAACTTCTTCACAGAAATATTAATGCCTTTATTTAGAGCCTCCTTGGAGGATGAGGAATTACTTTACCCAGAAAATTTGGAGTTTGTTCTTGGTTCCTGTGAGATAACCTCTAAGCCCTTGAAGTTTAATGAGTGATTAAAATGTCTTTGTTACCCATAGAGAGGTCCAGATCACACCTGATAGCTTATGCTAATGAGGTGAGTCAGGGTGTGGGGCTCACTCAGAGTGTGGGAACCAACCATGTGATACCAGCCTGATCTCAGAAAAAAAAAGGGGAGTTTGATGGTTAAGGTTGTGTGTCAACTTGGCTAGGCCATGATTCTCAGTGGTTTGTAATGTTGTAGTTATGTAATGATGTAGTTTGTCAGTTATGTAATGATGTAATTTGGCAGTAATGTAATGACATAGTTTCTCTCCATTTTGTGATGTAACATAATCACCTAAATGATGGGATCTGATGTGATCAGCCAATCAGTTGTAAGGGGAGTTTCCTTAGGGATATGCCTGCGTCCAATATATATGGACATTATGGAAAAGCTCACTGACTTTTACTCACTCTGGATCCTACTTCAGGATCGTTGTAATCTGACTGCCAGTTGTTGACACTTGAGCCAGCTGTCTGCCATATTGCCTGCCTGTGTTGGGATTTGTTGGCCTCTACATCCTGTGAGCCAGCTGGCTGCAGTCTTCCATGCCAAACTTGGATTCGTCAACCTCCAAAGCCTGATATAGCAGCCTACCATCTTACCTGTTGATCTTGGGTTTGTCAGCTCCTGCAGATACTTGAGTCAGAAGAAACCACCAGCCTGACACTTGACTCACAGACTTGGGACTTGCCAGCCTCTACAACTCACGAGTCATTTGCCTGAGAAAAATCTCTCTCTCTCTATATATATATATATATAAATATATATATACATACTTCATGATTTTGCTTCTGTAGAGAACCCAGCCTAAGACATTTGGTATTGAGAGTAGTTCTAGGGAAACAAAATTGTAAGGATGAGTTTTCTAAATTGATTCTCAAGTGTGGTTAGTCTTAAAGATGTTGATGACTCTGCTTCCAATAGTAAATAGGGCACTGCTAATCCAAGGCATGAAATGGCAATAGAAGTATACCAAATGTGATGGGAAGCTTAGGGGTCAATGAGTTGAACATAATGGAGATGGAATAATTTGGAAAAGGATAGTGAGAATAGCAGCACAACTGGAAGAACGTAATCGATGTCACTGAATTGTACCCGCAGAAATTTTTGAAATGCTGTATCTTTGGCTATGTATATTTTCACCAAAAAAAGAAAAAAAAGTCCTCCAAGGTCAAGAAGGGAGAGTGTTGACATGTTGTGGATTTGTTAACCAATGTCATAAAACAATATGTGTACAAAAAAAAAGAAATACACAAAATGTAACCACTAATAAATCAAGTATTGGTGAGAGGTGAGCCTCTGGATGATCACATGTTTGATACTTTTCTACAATTTTGCCACAATGAGAAGTATAACGAAGCTGGTTGGTTGTTACTACTTTTGCTAGACAAAGTGGTGAAAGAAAGAGATGAGCTCAGGGCTTCAGAGTCACAACCCAAGCACTGCATAAATGACCTCGAAGTTGCCACTTGTGCCCTGAAATGAAAGCCTTATTTCTTATAGTAACAGAGCTGATATTGCCAAAAACCAAACCCAGAGTCTGATGGTAAGAGGGGCTGAGTTACAGCACCAACTGAATTCTCAACCTTGAACAGTGTCTGATGTTAAAGTGAGGGCATTTATTGGGAAGAAATGGGACCCTGAAACTTAGGATGAGCACATATGTGCAGACAATCAGGAATCTAGGGACACTGAACTCCTATATTCCATTGAATCGCTCCTGCCAATAGAATCAGCCCTCTCACTCCCATCTGAAGAGATTATTCCATCTTTGCCTGCTAGACACCCTTCCCAGTAAAATCATTAGCGACTCCATCCCCATCTGATAAGATTAACCCAGCTGTGTCTGAAGAGCCTTTGTCTGAGATATCGCCTGGGGTGGTGTTTGAGTCATCACATGGGGAGGCATATGAATTATGATGACTCTGTTATTGCCTGGGGCATAAACTGAGGCAGATGTCTTACAAGGCATTGCTGAATGTTCTCAGAACACATTCCATCACCCATTTTTTGCTTCTAGACCCATTAGACTTAAGTCTCAGTGAACCCCAAAAGCTGAAGTACAAAGCGTGACCCAGAAGGAGGTGCATAAAAGAACTGCTTGAGTTTTCTAATACGTACAAACAGAAACCTGGGCAATATGTGTGGGAATGGTTGCTAAGGGTGAGGGGTACAGATGTAAGGAACATGAAGTTAGATCAGTCTGAGTTTATTAATATGTGTCCACTAAACACAGATTCTTCACTCAGTGTTTCAGCTTGAGAGGTTAGGAAAGGTTCTAATAGTTTATTTTGTTGGTTGGCTGAGGCATGGGTTATGCAGTCGCATACACTAAATCGAACTGAAGTACCAGACATGCTTGGTATACTGTAGAAGAAGGAATACAAAGGCTTAGGAAAATTAGCATGTTAGAGTGGATTTATTAAATTAAACATACAGACCATAAGTGGAGTAGCCAGAGGACACACCTTTTACCACAACTGTGAGGAACAAATTTGTGAAGGGAGCCCTAGCATCCTTGAAGACTGCTGTGATTGCTATTTTATGTAAGTCAGATTTGACAATGAAGATTGCCTGAACTTAACTGACACATCTAACTACAATGCAGCTTATTGGGCCCTGTGGTGGTAGTGGCCAAGTGGCAGCACTCAGTTGACAAAGACAGGGTAAGCATGGTTACTTTAATGGACAGTGGTGTCAAAGTAGTAAGCAGAATAGTCTGACTCATATGTACTTATCCCGTTGGCTAATTAGTCATGGTGTCCCAAGGAGTGAAATAAATGGGATATCTACTAAATATTACATGATCTCTAAAAGCAGAAGAATTATAGGTCATGTTAACAGCAGCCTAACTCAAATCACCAAAATAGAGAGTCATGGTCCCAGAATTGAGGAAGTACCCTACTACACTGACAAAAATGTATACTGTTAATTTTTCTCTCAGCCTTCTCTAAATGGACCTATAGGCTTTTATGACAATGATGCTCATTGGGAAAAAGGAAATAATCAGAATTTGGGGGAATTACTGGATAGTGGCTTTGAACTGACACTAATTCCAAGAGACCTGAAACATAACTGTGGCCTACGAGTCAGAGCTGTGTTATATGGAGGTCAGGTTAGCTCAGGTTCAGCCCGCAGTGCGTCCAATAAGTCCCAAACTCATCCTTTAGTGCTTTCCTCAGTTCCAGAATGCATAATCAGAATAGATATACTCAGCAACTGGCAGAACCCCCACATTGGATCCCTAATAAGTGGAGTAAAGGGTATTATGGTAGGGAAAGCCAAGTGGAAGCCATTAGAAATGTCCTTACCTAGGAAAATAGTAAACCAAAAAAGCAATACTACATTCCTGGAGAGATTGCAGAGATTAATGTTACCATCAGGGACTTAAAGGATAGAGGGGCGGTGGTTCCCACCACATCCCCATTCAACTCGCCTATTTAGCCTGTGGAAAAACCAGATGGATCTTAGAGAATGACAGTGGATTATCACAAACTTAACGAGGTGGTGACTCTAATTGCAGCTGTTCTTTCAGATGTGTTTTCATTGTTTGAGCGAATTAATACATCTCCTGGTACCTGGTATGCACTATTGATCTGGCTAATGCCTTCTCTCCATACCTATTTTGAACGACCACCAGAAGCAGTTTGCCTTCTGCTGGAAAGATCAGCAATACAGTTTCACTGTACTACCTCAGTGGTATATCAACTGTCAGGCCCTATGCCATAATTTAGTGTACAGGGAACTTGATCATCTTTCCCTTCCATAAGATATCACACTGGTCCATTACATTAAGGACATTATCATGATTGGACCTAGTAAGGAAGAAGTGTCAACGACTCTGGACTTATTGGTAAAACATTTATGTGCTGTTGTTGTTGTTAGGTGCCGTCAAGTCAATTCCAGCTCATAACGACCTTATGTACAACAGAACAAAACACTGCCCATTCCTGTGCAATCCTCCCAATCATTGTAATGCTTGAGCCCATTGTTGCAACCACTGTGTCAATCCATCTCATTGAGGGCCTTCCACTTTTTCGCTGACCCTCTGCTCTACCAAGTATGATGTCCTTCTCCAGGGACTGGTCCCTCCTTGTAACATGCCCAAAGTATGTGAGATGAAATCTTGCCATCCTAGCTTCTAATGAGCATTCTGGGTGTACTTTTTCCCAGATAGATATGTTTGTTCTTTTGGCAGTCCATGGTATATTCAATATTCTTCACCAACACCATAATTCAAAGACACCAATTCTTCTTTAGTCTTCCTTATTCATTGTCCAGCTTTTACATGCGTATGAGATGATTAAAAACACCAAGACTTGGGTCAGGCTTACCTTAGTCCTTAAAGTGACGTCTTACTTTTAAACACTTGAAAGAGGTTTTTTTCAACAGATTTACCCAATGCTATGTGTCATTTGATTTCTTGACTGTTGCTTCCATGGGCGTTGACTGTGGATCCAAGTAAAACGAAATCCTTTACTACTTCGGTCTTTTCTCCATTTATCATAACCCTGCTTACTGGTCCAGTAGTGAGGATTTTTGTTTTCTTTATATTGAGGTGTAATCTGTACTGAAGGCTATTGTGTTTGATCTTCATCAGTAACTGCTTTAAGTCTTCACTTTCAGCAAGAAAGGTTGTGTCATCTGCAAATCAAAGGTTGTTAATGAGTCTTCCTCCAATCCAGATACCTCTTTCTTATTCAAATTGTCGCAGCTCCTCAGAGTATTTGCTCAGCATACAGGTTGAATAAGTATGGTGAAAGGAAGGATACAACACTGACACACAACTTTCCTGACCTTAAACCACGCAGCATCCCCTTGTTCTGTTTGAACAACTGCCTCGTGGTCTAAGTACAGGTTCCTCATGAGCACAATTAAGTGTTCTGGAGGTCACATTCTTTGCAATGTTATCCAAAAATTGTTATGATCTACACAGTCGAATGCCTTTGCATGGTCAATAAAACATAGTAAACGTGTTTCTGGTATTCTCTACTTTCAGCCATGATCCATCTGACATCAGTAATGATATCCCTTGTTCCATACCCTCTTCTGAATCCAGCTTGAATTTCTGTCCATGTACTGCTGCAACCACTTTTGAATAATCTTTAGCAAAATTTTACTTTATATTAATATAATATTATATTTTAATTCATATTAATATAATATTAGTTATATTGTTTGATGATTTCCACATTCTGTTGGATCACTTTTCTTTGGAATAGTTACAAATGTAGATCTCTTCCAGTTGATTAGTGAGGTAGCTGTCTTACAAATTTCTTGGAATGAGTGCTTCTAGCCCTGCTTCTGTTTGTTGAAACATCTCAATTGGTATTAGGTCAATTCCTGGAGCCTTGCTTTTCTCCAATGCCTTCAGTGCAGCTTGGACCTCTTCCTTCAGTACCCTCAACAAATTCTTTTTGGTACAGTGACTCTGTGTATTCATTCCATCTCCTTTTGATGCTTCCTGCATTGTTTAATACTTTCCCTGTAGAATCCTTCAATATAGCAACTTGAAGCTTGAATTTTTTCTTCAATCCCTTCAGCTTAAGAAACACCGAGTGTGTTCTTCACCTTTGGTTTTCTATCTCCAGATCTTAGCACATTTTATTATGAGTTACTTTGTCTTTTCAAGCTGCCCTTTGAAATCTTCTGTTCAGCTCTTTTGCTTCATCATTTCTTCCTTTCACTTTGGCTACTTTACCTTCAAGAACAACTTTCAGAGTCTCTTCTGACATCCATTTTGGTCTTTTCTTTCTTTTCTGTATTTTTAATGACCTCTTGCTTTCTTCATTTATGATGTCCTTGATGTCTTTCCACAATTCTTCTGGCCTACTGTCATAAGTGTTCAATGCATCAAATCTGTTTTTGAGATGGTCTCTGAGTTCAGGCGGATATACTCAAGGTTGTACTTTGGCTCTCATGGACTGTGTGCTAAAGGGTGGGAAATTAATCCAACAATAACTCAGGGACCTTCCACCTCAGTGAAATTTCTAGAGGTCCAGTGGTGAGGGACATGTCAAGATATTCCTTCTAAAGTGAGAGATAAGTTATTGCGTCTGGCCCATCCCACAGCTAAAAAGGAGGCACTCTCTTGGGCCTCTTTGGATTTTGGTGGCAACATATCCCTCATTTGTGTGTGCTAGTCTGGCCTATTCATCAAGTGACTGGAAAAGCTGCTAGTTTTGTGTGGGGCCCAGACAAGAGAAGGCTCTACAATAGATTCAGGCTGCCGTACATGCTGCTTTGCCACTTGGGCCATATGATCCAGCTGATCCAATGGTTCCTGAAGTATCACTGCAGATAGAGATGCTACTTGGAGTCTTTAGCAGACCCCTATTGGTGAATCACAGAGCAGACCCTTAGGATTTTGGAGCAAAGCCCTGCCATCCTCTGCAGATAACTACGCTCCTATTGAGAAACAGCTGTTGTGAATCAGGGTTGTATCTTTTCACCATACTTATTCAATCTATATGCCAAGAAAATAAGCTGAGAAGCTGGACTATATGAAGAAGAATGCAATATCAGGATTGAAGGAAGACTCATTAACAACCTGCGATATGCAGATGACACAACCTTGCTTGCTGAAAGGGATGAGAACTTGAAGCACTTACTGATGAAGATCAAACATCACATCCTTCAATATAGATTACACCTCAACATAAAAAAAAAACAAACTCACAACTGGACCAATAAGCAACCTCATGATAAACAGAGAAAATATTGAAGTTGTCAAGGATTTCATTTTACTTGAATTCACAATCATTGCCCACGGAAGCAGCAGTCAAGAAATCAAACACGTTGCATTGGGCAAATCTGCTCCAAAAGACTAGGACAGAACAGAAGAGTGCAGAACACTCGTGGTGCAGTGGTTCTGTCTTGGAAGAAGTACAGCCAGAATTCTCCTCAAAAGCAAGGATGGTAAGACTTCATCTTAAGTACTTTGGACATGTTATCTGGAGGGACCAGTCCCTGGAGAAGAACATCATGTTTGGCAAAGTAGAGGGTCAGCGAAAGAGAGGAAGACCCTAAAGGAGATGGAATGACACAATGGCTGCAATGATGGGCTCAAACATAACAACACTTGTGAGAATGGCGTCAGACTGGGCAGTTTCCTTCTGTAGTACATAGAGTTGCTATGAGTCGGGACTGACTCGAGGGCACCTAATAACAACAACAATAACAACATAGTTACCTTAGGTAGTCATTTTTAATAATGGAGACAACATAGCTACGTATATAAATCTCATGAGACACAGTAAGTTCATTAAAAATGACAATTGTCAATACAATAGTATTATTTGTCTTAATCTATTTGATGAAAAGAAAATAAGTCTACTAAAACAAAATTAACCGTCCATTTTTCTGTTAAATAATGGAGTGAAGAGGTAAAAAAAATTTTCTGGATTTCAGTAACTGAAAGAAGTGGTACCGGGAAATTAAACTCATAACTCCAAATGTGCACTATGGATTTTAAACCATTTTGTTCTCCTCCTTCTCGTTAGAATGACCTCATAAAAATATGTAGTTAGTCCCCAGAACTCTGAAATGTGGACTTACAAATTGCACAAGGTAGAAACGTTCAGATATATACATATAAGGCAAGTTTAGAAACAACTTTTCAGCTAAAACATGAAAACTACAATCCATCAAAAAGTATTAAAAATAATTATTCTCCTTTAATTTTGAGTAAACTAACAGCACATGTGCATATTAATACAATAAATGATGATAAAAAACACGTTAGGATCAGTCTTTAGGAGATATTTTTCAGTGCTTACAGTCAAATTGACATCAATGAATAATGTTGTCACTGTTGTTAAGCGCTGTCAGTCATTTCTGACTCAAAGTGGCCCTATGTACAGCAAAAGGAAACATCGCTGGGTCCCATGCCATTCTTATAACCTTTAATAAATTTGAACACATTGTTGCAGCCACTGTGTCACTCCATCTCACTGAAGACCGTCCTCTAAAAATGTGGCTGTCCTCCCTTCAATAATTTTATATTCACTTTGAAATACTAATGTATCTGTCTATAAAATAGATGGGTAATTGTATATGGATTGATAGCACAAAAAAGGCATAAAGTTAGCAAATTTTTATAATTTTATTTATTTAAACCTAACTAAATCTTTACATTCACTTTTTTTTAAACAAAGGAAATTCCTTTGTAATGTAATTTTAACAAGTAAATTTAGTTATTGAAACTAAAATGTGAAAAGAAGTAATTAAGGAAAGTAAAATTGTTTAAATTTCAAATGGGCAACAGATTTTAATAGTTTAGTATAATTCCATCATATAAGTACTCTGCCTTGTAATTCTAGAGTCAGTAAGAAATTAAATTTTCTCAATAATGGATTCATTTAAAGAAAAATAAAGCCTCTGGAAGTCAGGCTTAATGTCTTCCCATTTGGAATAGTACTACTATCCATGAAATTATTATATCAGCAAGAAAATGGCCAACTTCAAGAGTTATAAATATCACCAGTAGAGAAGGGGCCCTTAATGAAGGTCAAGGTTAATAATTTAGCAGTCATGATCACCATGGAGAGCACCACTGCAAGTTTCTACTATGATTCTAGCAGAAAAAACAAAAATATCATTCAGTTCCAACTGAAAAGCTACGAGCATAAAATGTTCCACATTACCAAAGTGAGATGTTTGCAAATATCTACTACTTTGGATATATTCATTAACTTCCAAACAATGATTGCCTAATACAGGTGATACCTTGATGTGCTGGTCAATCATTTCGATTTTCGAAATTTGTTGTAGTTGTTGTTGTTAGGTGCCATCAGGTAGTTCCGACTCACAGGGACCCTATGTACGACAGAATGTAACACTGCTCAGTCCTGCACCATCTTCACAATCATTGTTATACTTGAGCCCATTGTTGTAGGCACTGTATCAATTCATCTCGTTGAGGGTCTTCCTCTTTTTCACTGACCCACTACTTTACCAAGCATGATGTCCTTCTCTAGCAACTTGTCCCTCCCAATAACGTCTGAAATATGTGAGAAGTCTTGCCATCCTTACTTCTAAGGATCATTCTGACTGTACATCTTCCAAGCAAGATTTGTTCCTGCTTTTGGCAGTCCATGATATATTCAATATTCTTCGCCAACACCACAATTCAAAGGCATCAATTCTTCTTTGGTCTTCCTTATTCATTATCCAGCTTTCGCATGCATATGATATGATTGAAAATACCATGGCCTGGATCAGTTACACCTTAGTTTTCAAGGTGACATCTTTGCTTTTCAACACTTTAAAGAGGTCTTTTGCAGCACATTTGCCCAATGCAATGCGTCTTTTTATTTCTTGACTGCTGCTTCCATGGGTGTTGATTGTGGATCCAGGTAAAATGAAATCCTTGACAACTTCAATCTTTTCTCCATTTATCATGCTGTTGCTTATTGGTCCAGTTGTGCAGATTTTTGTTTTCTTTACATTGAGGCGTAATCCATACTGAAGGCTGTGGTCTTCTATCTTCATCAGTAAGTGCTTTAAGTCCTCTTCACTTTCAGCAAGCAAGGTTGTGTCATCTGCATAAGGCAGGTTGTTAATGAATCTTCCTCCAATCCTGATGCCACTGTCTTCTTCATGTAGTCCAGCTTCTCAGATTATTTGCTCAGCGCACAAATTGAATAAGTATGGTGAAATGATACAACCCTGACGCACAACTTTCCTGACTATAAACCATGTGGTATCCCCTTGTTCCATTCCAATGATTGCCTCTTGATCTATGTAGGGGTTCCTCATGAGCACAATTAAGTGTTCTGAAATTCCCATTCTTAGCAACGTTATCTACAATTTGTTATGTTCCACAGAGTCGAATGCCTTTGCATAATCAGTAAAACACAAGTAAATATCTTTCTTCTATTCTCAACTTTTAGCCATGATCCATCTGATATCAGCAATGATATCCCTGGTTCCACGTCCTCTTCTGAATCCAGCCTGAATTTCTGGCAGTTGTCTGTCTATGTACCGCTGCAGCTGCTTTCGAATGATATTTAGCAAAATTTTACTTGTGTGTGATATTAATGATATTGTTCAATTATTTCCACGTTCAGTTAGACCACCTTTCTTTGAAATAAGCATAAATATGGGTCTCTCCCAGTTGCATGACCAAGCGGCTGTCTTCCAAATTTCTTGGCATAGACAAGTGAACACTTCCAGCACTTCTTCTGTTTGTTGAAATATCTCAATTGGTATTCCATCAATTCCTGCAGCTTTGTTTTTTGCCAGCGCCTGCAGTATAGCTTGGACCTCTTCTTTCAGTACCGTTGGTTCCTGATCATATGGTACCTCCTGAAATGGATGAATATTGACCAATTCTTTTTGGTTCAGGGACTCTATGTATTCCTTCCATCTTCTTTTAATGCTTCTTGCATCATTTAATATTTTCTCCGCAGAATCCATCAGTATTGTAACTTGAGGCTTGAATTTTTTCTTAAGTTTTTTCAGCTTGGGAAATGCTGAGCATGTTCTGACCTTTTGGTTTTCTAACTCCAGGTCTTTGCACATGTCATTATAATACTTTACTTTGTCTTCTCAAGCCACCCTTTGAAATCTTCTGTTCAACTCTTTTACTTCAGCATTTCTTCCATTTGCTTTGCTGCTGGACATTCAAGAGCAAGTTTCAGAGTCTATCCTGACAAGCATTTTGGTCTTTTCTTTCTTAACTTTTTAATGATCTCCTGCTTTCTTCACTTATGATGTCCTTGATATCATTCCACAACTCATCTGGTCTTCAGTCATTAGTCTTCAAAGTGTCAAATCTGTTCTTGTGATGGTCTCTAAATTCAAGTGTGATATACTAATGGTCATATTTTGGATCTCATGGACTTGTTCGAATTTTCTGCAGCTTCAACTTGAACTTGCATATGAGCATTTGATGGTCTGTTCCACAGTGGGTTCCTGGCCTTGTTCTGACTGATGATATGGAGCTTTTCCATCTTCTCTTTCCACAAATGTAATTGATTTGTTTCCTGTGTTTTCCACCCGGTAAGGTTCACGTGTATAGTCACTGTTTATGTTGTTGAGAAAAGGTACTTGTAATGAAGAAGTCATTGATCTTGCAAAATTCTGTCATAAGATCTCTGACATTGTTTCTATCACCAAGGTGAAATTTTCTAACTACTGATCCTTCTTCTGTTTCCAACTTTCACATTCCAATCACTAGTAATTGTCAATGCATCTTGATTGCATGTTTGATCAATTTCAGACTGCAGAAGTTGGTAAAAATCTT
>NW_004444050.1:8584363-8642149 GCF_000243295.1 Trichechus manatus latirostris | reverse complement strand
AATTTCAGACTGCAGAAGTTGGTAAAAATCTTCAATTTCTTCATCTTTGGCCTTAGTGATTGGTGTGTAAATTTGAATAATAGTCACATTAACTGGTCTTCTTGTAGGCATATGGATGTTATTCTATCCCTGACAGTGTTGTACTTCACCATAGATCTTGAAATGTTCTTTGACTATGAATGCAATGCCATTCCTCTTCAAGTTGTCATTTCCAGCATAGTAGATCACGTGATAGTCTGATTCAAAGTGGCCAATACCAGTCCATTTCAACTCACTAAAGACTACGATATCGATGTTTATGTGTTCACAATCTCCAATTTTCTTAGATTCATACTTTGTACATTTCATGTCCTGATTATCAATGGATGTTTGCATCCATTTCTTGTAACTTTGAGTCGTGCCACATCAGCAAATGAAGGTCTTGAAAGCTTGACTCCAACCACATTGTTAAGGTCGACTCTACTTTGAGGAGGCAGCTTTTCCCCACTTGTATTTTGAGTGCCTTCCAACCTTAGGGACTCATCTTCCCACAGTATATCAGATAATGTTCTGCTGCTATTCATAAGGTTTTCACTGGCTAATTCTTTTCAGAAGTAGACAGCCAGATCCTTTTTCCTATTCTGTCTTAGTCTGAAAGCTCAGCTGAAACCTGTCCACCATGGTTGACCCTGCTGGTATTTGCATACTGGTGGCATAGCTTCCAGCATCACGGCAACAGGAAAGACCCCACAATATGACCAACTGACAGATACATGGAATTAATATGTCAGATTTAATGTGGTTATTGTTTTTCCTAGCTAATTAACTGAGTGTTTCCCAAAGATATTTAACATACAGTGAAGGAAACTGTGTTATAATACACCCTTGATTAAAGGATAATCTTCTTTCCTGCAGCTTAGGGACGGTAGCTGTGGAATAGTGAGAATAACGGGTGGGTGCCAACACAAGACGTGGATCAGGTGCCAGCAGAGACACAGGTCATGCCCAGATTTCCTGTGTCTCCACCTCCTCCTTCAGATTTTCCAACTGTTTTTTGATTTGTATGCAATATTAAAAAGAGTCTCACTTCTACAACACAATAAGTTCATAATCCACAATTAATGCCTTTGCAAAAGTTCATATCTTAAATCTGGAAACCAATGTCCATGCTTCATGAATTTCAGCCATCACACAATTTTAATATACATGAACAGACTCTGGTTCTGAGTTTATAAAAAAGTGAAAAAATATCTAGAACATATTCAATTTATAGAATATATACAGTTATTGAGCCTACATGGTAATTACAGCACCTTTTTAAAATAGGATCAACTAATTATTCTTGGAAAGTATTGAGAGGAGTGGAAACATCTATGAAGTCATATTTTATGAATGAGAAAAGGAGTTCCAGGATCTGGCTTCCTTGAACATGCTTTATTATTATTATCATTATTTATTTTTACTATTTTCATTATGAGGTATTTATGTCTTATAAAATTTTAATTAAAAAATCTTTGCATACTTATTACCTAGTTTATTAAACTCAATATTTTACCACATATTTCACCAGATTGTTTGAAAAATAAAAATATCACAAATAGAGTTACAAACTCCTGTGTACCTCTCCTTCCCTGCAAACAAACAAAGCATCCTGGTATGACATTTATTATTCTTATATATCCTAATAATATTATTGTGTTTGTATAATGCATAGTGTTTTGTTATAATTTTTAAAAGGTACCAGATGTATATATTATTCACCAATATTTTGTTTTTAAAATTGACTTAAGTTGATATATGCAGCTCTGTTGTTATTGTTAGCTGCTGTTCAGTCAGCCCTTGACTCATGGCAACTCAAGTATTACAGAGTAGACCTGCTCCAGGGTTTTCTTGTCTGTAATCTTTCTCCAAGAAGTTCACCAGGCCTTTTCTTGTACAGAGTCTCAGGCTTGGTTAGCAACCTTTGCGTTAGCAACCTATCCCAAAACACACGTGCACCACCCAGCCTCCTCTTATGTAGCTCTAGTTTACTTTAAATGCTATATACAATTCCATTTTCTCATGAATGGGTGTTAAATTTTCTTGCTAAGTCTTCTGTCCCACATATAATGGTGCAATAAGTAGACTTATACATGTCCCACCATGATCATGTGCTATGATTTTTTTTAAGATACATAACTAGAAGTAGAATTGTTGTTCTAAAGTTATTTATCTTCCTCTCTATTAGAAGTATGACCCATCTTATTTTCCCATATCTTCTTTTGAACTTGGTATTATCAAACTTCTAAAATATTACCAATGATATTCCATTGTCATTTTGTTTTCATTTCATTTTCTCTGTTGCGGATGAAAAACTCTTCATCTGTACAGTAGTTATTTAGGTTTTGTCTTCCTTGATTAGACTATTGATGGCCTGTGCCCAATTTTCTCCCCAGTTTATTCTATTTTTTTTTCTTAAGGATATATATTCATTATATTTTTTAAATATGTATTCAGTGTCAGTTTATTCTTTTTGCACATATTCTGCTTGAATATGACTTGGCTTTTATTTGTTTGTGTTTACTAACACCAAGCCTTTCTTCCAAGCTACCTCTAAGTGGGTAACATAGACCTGACGTTTTAACATAGTTGAACATATCAACATTTTCTTTTTTATTTATTTTTTCAAATAGTGTAAAGTGTTCAATCTACTCACCACATTTTTTATACAATATTTTATTGAGTTTTTGGTGAAGGTTTACACAGCAAGTTAGGTTCCTGTTTGACAACTTCTGCACAAATTGTTCGGTGACATTAGTTATATTTACACAATATGTCAACATTCTCTTTAATTGAGTTCTGTTTGTTCCATTTCCAGTACTCTAGTTTTCCTGTTCCTGTATCTTCTCATCTTTGCTTTTTAGTAATTGTTGACCTTTTGGTCTCATACTGATGTTTTAAAGTAGAGCACAGGTCTTAGGAGTAATATCCTTTATTTTGTGTGCCAGTCTACTGTTTTGCTAAAAGTTGATCTCAGGGGAAAGGTTCAGTTCTAGGTTTAAAGAACGTCTCAGGGTGATAGTCTCAGAGTCCTCTGTTCTCTAATGTTCAAGTTTGCCTGGATTTTTTCTTTTCTTTTCTTTTTTCTTTAGGAATTTGAGTTCAGCTCCACATTTTTCTCCCATTCTATCTACTACCATCTAATATGATTCCAGACAGAAGTGTCAGTGGTGGTAGCTAGTATCTATTTCTTCTGGTCTCAGGATTAGAAAGGTTGTGGCTTGTGAAGACTTGTTTCTTCTCTGAGCTTTTGGTTACCTTCTTACTGTTTTACTCTTGGTGAGTAGAGACCTGTAGTTGTGTCTTGGATGGTTGCTTGCAAGTTTTAAAGACCCCAGACACTACTCACTTCACTAGGATACAGATTATGATTTTTTTTTAACTATGTAATGCCAGTTGACTGAGTTGTCCCATGAGACTATGGTCCTAAGCCTTCAAACCCAGAAAATCAATCTTGGAAGGTGTTTGATTATGTCTGAGGAGTATCTGTATATTTCAGTGTTCAATGAACATATGTGCCTGCACCAACATATTTGTATTTACACGTACCTATAGATACTTCTATCTGTTCTCACCTATGTGCACACCTGTATGTACCAATACATCTATGTGCCTATACCCATCCATATGTCCTCAAACACTTGTTTTTACTTTGATTGCGCTGTGTTCACTATATCCACATTCTATGCAACTTTTCCCATCACCCCCTTCAAAAAAAATAACAAGTCTCTCTGATCTAAAGCATACTCCACCATCCCCCCCGCAACCATCAATGAATGGTCTGTATATATATATTATACATATATATAAGTATACATGTATAAGTATATACATATATACGCATATGAATATATGTTTGTGTTTGTGTGTGTGTATATATATGGAAACCCTGGTGGTGTAGTGGTTAAGAGTTTGGCTGCTAACCAAAAGGTCAGTAGTTAGAATCCACCAGGCACTCCTTGGAAGTTCTGTGAGGCAGTTCTACTCTGTCGTATATGCTCACTATGAGTCAGAGATGACTTGACAGCAATGGGTTTGGTTTTTTGGAGATATATATATATATATATATATATATATACATATATATGTCTTCTTATAAAAGAAGGATCATGCGATGTTTGTCCTTATATGCTTGACTTATTTAACTTAGCATTATGCCCTCCAGATCCATCCATGTTATGTTTCATGGACTCATCATTGTTCTTTATGGTTGTGTAGTATACCATTGTATGTATGCATTATGCATCATAATTTGCTTATCCATTCATCCATTGATGGGCACATCGGTAGTTTCCATTTATTTGCTATTGCAAATAAAGCAGCAATGAACATAGGTGTGCATATGTCTGTTCATGTCATTATTTTTAGGTCTCTAGAGTATATACCCAGGAGAGGGTTAGTTGCTGGGGGAGTAAATGGGAGCATCTACTCACTTTGCCATCTTGCTCTGCCCCCTCAATCTTTTTCTTTCAAGGTATTTATTTTTTGTGCCTTGTTTAAGAAGTTATTCCCTACCCTGAATTCATGAAATATTTTCCTTTTATAAAATTTGTAAGTTATGTTCTTTCACTATTTTGCAAATGTTGCTGCTTTAATGTCCTCTGTCATCTGTCATATCCTTCTAGATGTAAATCAGATTTTAGCAATTAGATGAATTCATATGAGATTGTTGTTGTTAGGTGCCACTGAGTTGGTTCCGACTCATAGAGACCCTATGTACAACAGAATGAAATGCTGCCCTGTCCTGCGCCATCCTCACAATCGTTGCTATGTTTGAGCACATTGTTGCAGCCACTGCATCAATCCATCTCACTGCGGGTCTTCCTATTTTTCACTGACCCTCTACTTTTCTAAGCATGAAATCTTTCACCAGGGACTGGTCCCTGCTGATAACATGTCCCAGGTACATGAGATAAAGTCTCGCCATTCTTCCTTTTAAGGAGCATTCTGGATGTACTTCTTCCAAGATAGATTTGTTTGTTCTTTTGAAGTCCATGGTATATTCAATTTTCTTTGCCAATACCACAATGCATCTATTCTTCTTTGATATTCCTTAATTGTCCAGCTTTTGCATGTATATGGGCAACTGAAAATTCTGTGTCTTGGGTCAGGTGCAACTTAGTCTTCAATGTGACATCTTTGTGTTTTTTTTGTTTGTTTGTTTGTTTTAACATTTTAAAAAGGTATTTTGCAGCAGATTTGCCCAATGCAATAACATTTTGCCATAGACTCTTTCAATATTGCAACTCAAGGCTTGAATTTTTTCATCAGTTTTTCAGCTCAATAAATGCTGAGCATGCTCTTCATTTTTGTTTTTTTAACTCCAAATCTTTGCATATTTTATAATACTTTACTTTGTCTTCTCAGGCTGCCCTTTGAAATCTTTTGTTCAACTCTTTCACTTCACCATTTTTTTCTATTCACTTTAGCTACTCTACATTCAAGAGCAAGTTTCAGAGTCTCTTCCGACATCCATTTTGGCCTTTTCTTTCTTTCCTGTCATTTTAATGACCTTTTAATTTCTTGATGTATGTGATGTCATCCCACAACTTGTCTGTTCTTCTGTCATTAGTGTTCAATATGTCAAATCTATTCTTGAGATGGTCTCTAAAGTCAGGTGGGATATACTCAAGTTTGTGCTTTTTCTCTCACGACTAATCATATGAGATTAGAGAGCAAAATTCAGGCAAGGCATATCCATGTTCTTGCCCTTATTTGTTCTGAAAATTAAATTTGGAGAGTTCTGAATGTTTTTGATTGTGCTCAAGGTTCCAGTATCTACCCACCAAATTTTTAGGCAATAAATCACTGCTATGGCAAAAGAAACCAAGGCAACACCAGAAGCTTCTAGACTTGTGATTTGATAAAGTATAATAGAGTATAATGGGTGCCACCTGACTTTGCCTTTGTCTTTGCCTCTAGGAGCCTCCTCCCTACCCTGCAGAGACCCATTTGAAGTTAATTTTAGCAAGATGCCCTCTTTGAGGTCCAATTAGGTTTTTGTTGATCATATTTGTGGGTCTGAGGATTGCTTTTTTTAGGCAAGGCCTATCATTTTTATGCAATACACTTCCTTCAAAATATTACTGAGATTTTATGTCTAAGTAAAGTGAAAATAACAACACCCAAACTTCTCTTCCTATTTTAGATTTTAACTTGCCAAACTTCCTTTTTTGTTTACTGGCTTCTAAGTATATCCTTCCCTTCCTTGATTTGTTAATGGCTCCAGCTTCTCTGAAAGCATAGGTTTGGGAGAAATGGTGATGATGTTAACTTATTCTTTGTCTTTGGATTGGTTCTCTTTGTTTTAGTGGGAGAGTGGACTTTGGAAAAATCTCTGAGTAGTCCTATTTCCTATTGTTTGCCGTAGAGAAGCAGTTGGCTATTCTAATTGTGTAAGTCCTCATATACTGGATTGTCAGACAATTTAGATTGTAGGCAGGCCACCATGGTGGCTGGGACAAGTTCCTTCAGTCACCAGTTTGCCAACTGGCTGCCTCTTGCCTGTGGTGATCTCTCGCCTATAGCATTTTGCTATAATTGACTGAATGGTAGCAAAGGAGCCTCCAACAGCCACCAATACTAAGCTTTATACATCTCTATCTCTATAGTTGGAGGCTCTGGAGTAACATGATATATCTTCTGAATCACTGATGTGACTTTTTAGTAAACATTTGAGCTGTTTCCCAAGCTGAAATGTCTGTTAGCTTTCTTCCCGATCACCCTCTCAAAAAAATAAAATAAAATAAAATAAATTTTCATGCAGCCAATTCTGACTTATGGTGACTCTGTGTGTTGCACAGTAGAACTGCTGCTCCATAAAATTGTCTTGGCTGTGACCTTTTGAAAGCAGATCATCAGGCTTTTCTTCCGAGGTGCCTCTGAGTGGGTTTGAACTGCCAACTTTTGGTAGCCTAGTGGGGGGGGAGGTAGGAGGATGAGGTTTAAGGAAGACTAGAGACTGAGTTGGGGACAGCTAGCCATACACCATTTCAAACCCAAAGCCAACTTTTACCCAATATGACTAGAAAGGAATACTGAAGCTATGCTGCCCAGCAATCCAAACTCAGCCATACATATAATTTAAGTCAAATCAGATCAGAACCAGGGCAAACTGGGTCATAATTTTGTCTGTATTAAGAGGTTATTGGTAGCAAATTAATACTTAAATAAAGAATAGGTTTTTAACAACTTTTGTAACTCTCCAGTCACTGCAGTAGCAGCATGCTTAGTTTGTATCTACTCACACAAACTAAAATAATAAATGATGAAACTTGTAAAGCATTCAAGCAAGTTTAATACCTCTTCAAAAAAATCCATATATGTATGATTCACATCAACAGTGACTCTTCTGATACCACTAGCACTGTAGTAACTTGGTCTTTGCCATTCATATTTTATCCATTTTAAGACTGTCTCTATAAGGCTTCTTTTTCAAACATTTTAACCCAACATTCTATGCTGACATCTAATCACATAAGGGAAATAAAATGCTTTTAGGGTATATAACTATATTGTGACTAAATTTTCTAAAAGTTTTTCTGAGTTACAATTTGTATGAGTTAAGATTATAATGAAACTGTTCTTAAGTAAGGTAAAAATAGTTAACTAATTTAGTATGAATTTAATGACTATATTTTTATTTTTTTACATTGGTTAAATTCTTTTTTAAAATTTTTTTATTGTGCTTTAGATGAAGGTTTACAGAACAAACAGTTTCTCATTAAACAGTTTGTACACATATTGTTTTATAATAATGGTTAACAACACCATGACATGTCAACACTGTCACTTCTCAACGTTGGGTTCCGTATTACCAGGTTTCCTGCCCCCTCCTGCCTTCCGGTCCTTGTTGCTGGACTGTTGTGCCCCATTAGTCTCGTTTTGCTTTTACTGAGACTTTATGTTTTTCCTCTTTATTTTGGTGAGTAGGTTTGTTAACTTTCTTGGTGGTTACCTTGAAATATACCGTTATCTTCCTAAGTTTGAAGCAGTCTATTATTACTTGTTATCTCCTTGTCTTCCTCTCCAATAAAAGGTTCTATACCTACACCGTTTATTCCATCTTTCATTGTTCTGATGTTGTTGTCATTTACAGATTAACTTCTCTGATTTCCTGGTTTTGGATAGCCCTTGAGAATTCATTTCCTAGATTGGTATCTAGCTGGTACGATCCTGCGTCCCAGATTCAGCCTGTGAGCTGAAGTTGTTTGTTCTCAGATCAAAGGACTCCCTTTAATAATTCTTGTAAGTTTGGTTAGGTTTTTACATATTCTCTTAATTTCTGTTTATCTGGAAATGTCCTAATTTCACCATATTTGAACAAGAGTTTTGCAGGATATATTATTTTTGGCTGGCAGTTTTTTTCTTTCAAGGTATTATATATGTCATCCCAGTGCCTTCTTGCCTGCATGGTTTCTGCCGAGTAATCTGAGCTTAGTCTTATTGTTTCTCCTCTGTATGCGACTTTTTGTTTTTCTCGAGTTCCTCTCAAGATTCCTTGTCTTTTGTTTTGGTGAGTGTGAGTATGATACGCCTTGGTGATTTTCTTTTGGGGGTCTATCCTATATGGGGTTTGTTGAGCTTCTTGGATGGCCAACTCTTCATCTTTCATGATATTGGGGAAGTTTTCTGTCAGCAATTCTTCAATGATCTTCTCTGTATTTTTTGTTTTCTCGCCGTTCTGGAACGCTGATCACTCGTAGATTTTTGCTTTTGATTGTATCCCACATAACTCTGAGGGTTTCTTCATTTTTCTTTGTTCTTTTTTCTGAGTTTTCCTCAAACAGAGTTGTATCAAGAGTTTGTCTTCAATTCTACTGATCCTGTCTTCCACCGTTTCAGATCTGTTCCTCAGCCCTTCTATGACACTGTCCATTTCTGAAATCTTGTTGTTTATCTTTCAGATTTCTAATTGTTGTTTTTGTATAATTTCTAGTTGTGAATTTATTTGGGCATTTTGTTCCTGCATTATTTTCCTGAATTCTTCCATTTTTTTGTCTGTATTTTCCATGAATTTGTCTGCCTTTTCCATGAATATGTCTATTTTTTCCTCATTTGTGTCTGCTTTTTGCTTCAACTATTGAATACCTCTGAATATTACAGATATGTATTCCCTATCAGGTAGTTCTAGTGCCTTTTCTTCTACTGGAAAGTCATCTGGTGTTTTAGTTTGGATGCCAGGTGGAACCATCCTGTTCTGTTTTTGTAAAAGTTTTGATATTGTCTGCTGACTTTGGGGCATTCAGTAATTATTTTCCTCGTTTATTGATTGTAGATTTGTTTTGTCCTACTTTTTTTTTTTAATTTTGCTATATCTGAGTAGGTGGGCTGTGTGTTCTTTGGTGTTTGCTCATCTGTGGGCACAATACTTTTTGCCTCCTTCTCCAATTGGCAGGGTCAGTTACTCAGATATGGTAAATCCGGGCAGGTCTAGCTGAAGAGGAGTTTCTGGGATGGGTTGTTTGTGGCACGTAGTAGGGCCAACAGGGCGGGCTTGTAATCAGTGCAGGGCAGGTTCTGGTAGGCCATACCTGTGCTGCTTGGGGGTGTGATGTTCAGTGTACAGTGCAGGTATGCAGGATGGGGGGGGGGAGATTGTGATGGAGCTAAGATGGGTATGGGAAGGAGTAGAGAGAGGAGAGAGGAACAGGAGCCAAAAGCATACAAATAAAAAAGAGTGCTAAGGGAGCTTACCATTGGAGTGGAGAGATGAGATACTGAGAAATGGAGAAAAACAAAAAGGAGAAGAAGGAAAAAAGAAAAGAAAAAAATGAATAAATAAAAAAGAAAAGAAAAGCCCCCAGGGATCCCACAAGTGCCGTTCTGAGGTCTGGGCAAGTTGCTCTAGGCCATGAAGTACAGCCTGGCAGAAGGGGTAGAGGTGTCACTCAGCGCCAGGTGTTCAGGAGACAGAGAAGGTAAGTATGGAGAGATGAGAAATTGAATAATGAAGAAAGACAAAAAGGGAAAAAAAGAGAAAAGAAAACAAAACAAACAAATAAAAAAAAAAGGAACAAGAAAACCTCCAAAAAAACAGAAAAATTAAAAAGAAATGCCCTCATGGATCTCTCTGTGTGTCTGTGCAAACAGAGGGGGTAGGTCCCAAGTCGCACAGTACTGCCCAGCTAGAATGGGCTCCCAATTAGAGAGAAGAAAAAGAAAACAAACAAAGAAACAATTCAAAACAAACAAACAAAAAAAGCCCCAGGATCCCACCAGCGCAGCAGCATGGACCAGGAAGCAGTCCCTCACCGAGCGGCACTTCACAGCCTCTCAGGAAGAAGCAAAGATGGTGCACAGAGCCAGGTATTTGAAAGAAAGGAGAGGGAGGTGGTGAGAGGTATGGAAGAAATCAAAAGAAGCAGAAAAAAGCAACACCAGCAGCCAAGGAATGGCACTCAGGGAATCGGCCACTGCACGTGGGTGGAATCCAAGCAGCACTGGGTTGATGCCGGTGCTTCCCAGCTAAGAGACTGTAGCCACAGGAAGCAGAGGAGGCTGAGTGGGGGTGAAGAAGGGGGGGTGGGAAACCGTATATTGCTGGTTACCAGTTGTTCTGTCTCCTGTTGGAACCTCTGTGAAGATGCTTTTCTGTACCCCCTGTTCACCAATCTCTGATAAGAGTCCAAGATGGTGGATCCATGCTGTGTTAGCTGATAGGGGACCTCTGCATGTAACTCTCCTCACTCTCTGTTCTCTGTCCATTTCTTATTCCATTCCGTGCTTGGCTGAGTTCTTTATCTCTTCATTTGATGCTTAGTGTTTCAGGACTGATGTTTCCTCTGTTTGGCTTAGTTTTTCAGATCTTTGCTGTGGAGGGACGGTGTGGTGCTTCTGTCTATAGCTCCATGTTGACTGGAAGTCTCTAATGACTGTATTTTTAGATAATTTATTTACTGTCATCTGTATATGATTTTTCATATAAAGATAGCTAATGGAATGATACTCAATCAAATCCCAATTATTTTTAACCATAGATGCATTAATGCATAATCCAAGTTCTGATGGGGTTGAAATTAACATAGCAGTTGAGTATTTAGAGTGTCAAGACGCTAAAGAGGAAATTTTATAGAATTTGACTACACCACCACTATACTAGCAAGCTGACTTCTTATTATTTTTAGCTAGTGTCTTTGCCTGAAAGCTAAGCCACAAGCAACTTCAGCTGATTTCTACCCATTAGTACTGTTCCAGTTTTCTCCTTTTTATTTCCATAGCAACCAGGTAGGACAGGAGTGTTCGAACAGTTCTGCCAGCTTCAAACCTCTTGCCAAATTAGTCTGCTGTGTAAAGTACTAGCATTACAATATACACTGTCTCAGTTTTCTGTTAAGTTTGTGGTTAATATTGAATGCTCTCCACCAAATTTTCTTTTTCTTTTTTCTTTTCTAAAGATACCTATTAAAACTTTAACAGTAGAACTCATTTATTATGTTAGTTAACCAGATTTTTCAAGTTCATTAATACTTCTGAATATTTTTAATGTGTATCTTCTAATCAAGATAAGTATGCTTCGTTTCATATTTGAGCATCTAATATATCTTGGAACGTTGACAGTCATAATGTTGATGTTAAGGCAGAATTCCTGCACTTTAGACATCATATTTAATGGGAAAGAAAGTCATGAAAATAATCATTTTAAAATATAAATTTATAATATAACCTAGTCACATCACTATTGATTTATGAGAGAGAGGGTAATTTATTTTGATTGGAAGAACCTCTGTATAATTGAGCATTTTCCAGAAAGAAATGTTAGGAAAGGATATTTAAGGAAGAAAAACAAAATCACAGAAGACAAGAGAATGGAGAAAGACCCATGTGTTCAGGGAAAATAAGCAGCACAGTGTGCCTAAAGAAAAGAATTAATTGAGATGTTAAATTCTGAAGATAATTTAATTATACACTTAAATGGAAATATAATTTGTAAAGGGAAAACTATGCTAAAGATAATGCACTGCATGAATTGGGTAATCAAAAACCAAACATTCTTGAGGAAAGGAATGGGAATGTTTCAATTTGTGTTTTGAAAAAGGAAATGATTATGGCAACCATGTGGAGAATGGAATTCATGGGAAGAGTAAATACAGGGAACACATTTGGGAAACAGTTGTATGGTTTGAGGCAGAAATGATGGTGGCCTGAATTATAATATACAAGTAGATATGAAGACTAAGAATACATTCAAAAGATATTTTGTATATAGAAGACCCTTCACGGGCAAATGTGTGAGGAATAAATAAGAATCATGAAAGCAGCTTGTCTGGGCTATTGGGAGAATGGCTAAGTCATTAATGGAGATAAAGGATGCTACAGGAGGAGATATCTGGGTGTGTAGAATGAAAGAAAAATCTCATTTATTTTAGTTTCAAAATTTCCAGGTGGCTTAGTGTTTCTTAAGCATTAACAAATACTTGAGCGCAAGATGAGATTAGATATTCTTTAGGATAAACTAGTCATAGAAGCAAATGTGATATATTAGGAAGACTATAAATCGAGAAGAAATGGAATCCATTACAAAATCCTGTTGAACGTCAACATATATTGACTGTAGGGAAAGAAGACGCAACAAATGAAGCAAAACAAGGAGGCCAAACAGGTAGGAGATCCAACTTACGTTTTTTGAAGGTAATGTTAATTAATTGTGGAAAAGTTAGCCCGATTATAGTGCAGCAGTGGTGGACATGGAGTTAAGTATATACGTTTTTGAGAATTACAGTATTAAAAGTGAAGACAGGAAATCAAAAGTAGATAAAGGGAGAAATAAAGTAAAAAGAAAGCTTTTATTTGCTCTCTCTCTCTTTTCTCTTTAGAAAATAATTTTAGTTTCAGAAAAATAGTCAAAGCAATTCGTTGAAAATTTCATGTGTGGCTTTAGAACTGAAGTGACCTTGACCACTAAAAAGCACATATCCAGATCTTTATATTTTAGTGCTTTGCTCACTCTTGGCTTTCACTATTATCTGATGAAATAGAGAGGCTTTGAATAAATACAGCCTGGCAACTTAAAAGCACTTAAAACAACTTAAAAATACCATCATAAGACTTTCTTGTTTTCAGTAACTGCAAAATCCGCAGATTTGGCAGTTTTACCTTAATGTATCTCATAAGAGTAATATTTAAGCACTTCCTCCTTTTTTTTTTTTTCTTTCAATTTGTATATAGGGTGGATGAATGGGTAGATATATACTATATTTTTACACAAATAACACACACCTTCTACATTTGTTTGCCAACCATGCCCCTCCTGAGAGGTGTTATCGTAAGCACACTATGTTCATTTTTTATAGCAACATGTCAAAGAAATTAGCATAACAGCCCTTTTGAAAATACTTCGTGGAGGGAAGGCACAGTTCTCAAACAAACATAGAAGGCATGAGTTATTTGCTTAAAAATACGGCATTTTTTTTTAATTAAGGGGCTGTCTGCTTTTTGAAAATTATCAACAAAAAGAAGTTTCTATTTGAATTTAGAGGCCTATGAAACTTCTGAAGAATTCCTGCTGGCACAATGGTTAAGTGCTTGGCTGCTGACTGAACTGTTGGCAGTTCAAACCCACCAGTGGCTCCACAGGATAAAATACCTGGCAATCTGCTCCTGTAAAGCTTACAGCCTAGACAACCCTAAGGGCAATTCTACTCTGTAAGTTGGAATTGACTCAATGCCAGACAGCACACAACAACAATAATGCAAGAAAGGACTTCCTTCTGGTCAATACACGATTACTAAGGGAAAGAAATAAAACTAGTTCGGTTGCCTTATAGGTATGATACCATAACAACAAACATCTAACTTTGTACTTCAGTTTTCAAATAAGTATTAAAAACAGATTTTAAAGAATAAAGAATACTGTATCCATGCCAAAAGCACGATTATAATTTCATGCTAAAATTTCTAGAATTTTCTGTTGCATATACTTTATGTGGGAATATAGTTATAACGTAAAACTCCTCCTCTTGTAAAGGAAGGAGAACATGACCATAACTGATATTCTGTACTTTGGAGAGTCATGGTGTGGAAGGGAGGGTTGGCCTTGGGACACTAAGGATGAAACCACTCAGGTTCTCTCTTATCACCTTAACAACAAAGTAATAAAACAGTTGCAAAGGGAGGCCAAAGAAATACAATTAAAATAACAAATAATATTAAGTAATATGTATGAGACATACCCTGAAAGGATACCTTCATGCAGTTATTATGTTTAAGAACAGTTCTGTTTTAGGGCTCTTGGTTGTATTAGCTAGACTAAGTTATGCTGCAGAAGCAATCTCACACTGCATGTCATGTCATGTCATGTCATGGTGGAAGGCTCTGTTTGTCGTTGTCACTCTTGAACCCAGGCTGACAGATGTTTCATCTCAATATGAGCTCCCATAATCCCCAGAGCTGTGGGAATGGAGCACGGCAAATCATGTACTGACTCTAAAACTCTGCCCTGTAGTGACACATGCCACCCTCAGCACATTCCACTGGATAAAACAAGGCTCACCGTTCCAGCTGTCCTAAAATGAGAGCAGGGACGTTCAATCCTACTATGTTCAATCCTACTCTTCTTCCCATAGACAGAATGTACTCACTCAATTCCAGAGGGAGTTGATCCAGAAGTCTTATCCAACGGTTGACATTACTCTTATCTAGATCATATTGCAGTAACAAAATACTCAAATTTCGGTGACTTAAAGCAGCAAAGGTTGACTGCTTACATACTTTATCCATGCTGGGTTGGCTGGGGTCTACCGCAAGCTGCACTGACCCTCAGGCTCAGGCTAATGTAGAAGCCACCATCTGGAACATCAGTGGTGGAAATAAGTTCTCTTAATGCTCTAGCCAGAATTGAAACATGTTATCTCCAAAGCAAAGACAGGGAAGAGATTCCTAGATTTTGAAAGCGCGGGTCTCAGAAGTAGGTAGCAGCGGTAAGAGTGGGGTGTTAGATGCAGATTGTCCATTTTGGGAAAAAAAGGGTAAGGTAAAGGATGTGCATTGGGTTTTATATGGACCCTGAGAGTGATGACAGCAGTGGATTTTCCTCCCAATTGAATCCCAAGGTTGGAAGGCTGAGGAGAAGTGTTTACTGGCTCTGCTGGCTGTCTACATACTAGCAAGCCTACCCAGTGAAGATATTTTACTAAAACTAGGGAGTGACACTTCCATGTTGACTCAGGAATGAAACTGCACCCTCACCCCTACCACAACCAAAGTAAGACTGAAAATGCCCTCCTTCTTCTACCTTAGCTCTACTAACTCAAACCCTCTGCTACACCTAAATTAAATTACCTCAAGTTACACATCCCTCAAACAATTTTTAATAGCCACCTCACCCTATTCAAGACTACTTACTCTACTCCTGATTTACACCATATTTAAGTTTTCATTTGTTGATTGAGCTGCAGAATAGGTATAAAAATGATGTTTTGGGGGGTAACTACAAATCTGAGGAGAATTAAGATCTGAATCAAGCATCTTCAACTTTTCTCAACAATATAACATCTATAATTTTATCTTCCCTGGATGTTGCCTTCATATATCTGAATGTCACACGTCACCCACTACTCCGTTTAAAGTCAGAATGCTGTATAAAGTGGTTGTTTAATCCTATCTTTGACATCTCATTGCTAGCTTTGGGAAGGTAATTAATGCTAAGAACACTCTGATAGAGACAGTAGCTTTCACGTTCCAACTGGTCAGTTATGCCTACTGTGGTCATCTTAGAAATGCCTAGAAGGTAGATGTAGTGATGAATTTTGACCCATAAGGACAAGATCCACTAAATCAAGAACAAAGATCATGGTAGCAGAGCCAGGAAAACCACACTCACTGGGACACGTATGCAAACGTGATGGTGTAGGTTTTAAGGAAATGTAAAATTTTTGAGAAGTATGAAACATCATGGTGATCCAGGAGGAGAAGATTATGAGGATTACAAATACATCAAAATTGAAAAATTAGTTGGTTTACATGGGATTTTGTAAAAGATTCTGCTAGAATGTAGGCATGTGATGACATTTTGCATTCTTTGCCAGTGTTGGCACATGTCATATGATCAGTTAAGTTGTTCAATAATCAGTAAGGCTCTTTAGTGTCTGTATTCACCATATTACATTCTTTTTTAAAATTTTTTTATTGTACTTCAGGTGAAGGTTTACAGAACAAATAGTTTCTCATTAAACAGTCAGTACACATACTGTTTTATGACATTGGTAACAACCCTACTACATGTCAACACTCTCCCTTCTTGACCTTGGAGGACCTTTTTTTTTTGTGAAAATATACATAGCCAAAGATACACCATTTCAAAAATTTCTACACGTACAATTCAGTGGCATCACTTACATTCTTCCAGTCGTGCTGCTATTCCCACTTTAGATGAAGGTTTACAGAACAAAATAGTTTATCATTAAACAGTTAGTACACATATTGCCCTATGACAATGGTTAACAACCCCACTACATGTCAACACTGTCATTACTCAATCTTGGGTTCCCTATCACTAGCTTTTCTGTCCCCTTCTGCCTTCTAGCTCTTGTCCCTGGACTGCTGTGCCTCATTAGTCACGTTTTGTTTTATGGGGCTACACCATGTTACTTCTTTGTAAACAAGAAGGAATTAGACAACTAAGAAAGCCTCCTGTTGTTAATACTATTGTTATTCATTGTGTGATTTTATTTCCTCAAACTCCTTACCCATGACAACACATATAGCAGTTACATAATAGATTATTTTTAGAGCCACCAGAGGAAGTCTTAGCTTCCCTTATACCAGCTAAACCCAATGCCATTGAGTCAATTCCAACTCATAGCGATCCTATAGGACAGAGTAAAGCTGCCCCATAAGGTTTCCAGACAGTGGCTGGTGGATTCGAACTGTCGACATTATGGTTAGCAGCCATAGCTCTTAACTGCTGTGCCACCAGAGCTCCTCTATAATGAACATCATGGGAACTCACATAAGGCCACAGTCTTTAATACCAATGGGTCTTAGTTTCCTAGGGCTGCTTTATCAAAGTTTCAGAAACTGGGTTGCTTAAAACAACAGAAATGTATTCTCTCACAGTTCTGGAGGCTAGAAGTCTGAATTCAAGGTGTCAGGAGGGCCATCCACTTTCTGAAAGAAGGATCCTAGTGGAGGAATCCTTGCTTGCCTCTTCCTAGCTTCTGGCAGTTCCTGGCAATACTTGACATTCCTTGGCTTATAGATGCATCACTCAAATCTCTACCTGTGTCTTCACATGGTTATCTCTCATTGTGTCTCTCTTCTCTTTTTATAAGGATACCACTCATATATTGGATTAGAACCCACCCTATTCCAGAATGACCTCATGAAAAATCAACTAATAACATCTTCAAAGACACTATTTCCAAACAAAGTCACAGTCCTAGGTATCAGGGATTTGGACTTTAGCGTATCATTTGGGGGCACACAATTCAACCTATAACACCAGGTAATTTTTTAATGCAGCTCCAAAGGAGGTTAAATTCCCTCTGTGTAGCTACTGCATTGGAAAAATCTTGCTTATAGTGAGTATAAATAATTTATAGAGGTTTTACAGTAACTTTTGGGAAATTAAATTAAAGAGTAGATTTTTTATTACATTTTGTGACTTTCCAGCTTTAAAGATCTTATCAACAATTAAATTAGGCTAACTTTCTCGATTCTTTTTTCTTCAGGGGGAACATGCATTGAAATAGTTCTTTCATTAGTGGTTGGGATAAAAATATCTTAATTCAGGTGTTTTAGTGGGTGATAAAACTGAGCCTGCATGTTATAGACCAATCAACTTTATTAACGCTGCAATTAAATTGCATATGAGAATTTTATTACTCTAGTTGAAATTGATGAAAAAATTTAAAAGGACAGATCTAATATGCTAATAGTAGTCAGGTAATTTCCCAAAGATGCCAAAGCAAAGCAATTTTTCTTACTTGGAAATTGATCTTGTCCTCACTTATATTTCAGTATATTTGTCTGAATTGGGATGGCAGGTAAAATGTGATTTGTACAACTGCCACAGTCAAGACACTGGTGTGTTGGGGTTCCTGCCAGAGCTACATGGCAGTGAACTCTGGATGCTCTCTTGTTTTCACCTGGGCTTAGGAGAAGACACTAAGATTTTAGAATGTTAGTTAATAGCAGAATATTACTGGTATCTGATGTCACCAGAGAGGAATCCAAAAAGCTCTTGTACTTAAATTACTTAGACAAATATGTCTACATACACATACATGATTATAGATACTGATTTCTGCATGCATATCTGTATTCATGTATAGATAACACTGATGAGTGATTACTGTGTGCCCAGCACTGTTTGAATAACCTTACATATATTCGCTCCTCAACGTGCAGAAGAAAGCAGCATCTATGAACATGTGTCTATATTTATATATAGTATGTGAATGTATGAGAACAACATTATAGAGATCTTACTCTTCAAAGTACATGTAAACCACCTAACGAGTTTATAAAGCCCCAGACTCTACTGCCCACCCGCTGGATCATAATCCATAATCAATAGCTGAGGCTTCAACAATTGTACTTTTAACAGATTCTTAGGTGGTGCTTGTGCTCATCAAAATCTGTGAATCACTGCCTTACACAGGCATTATCTTGTTTATTTTACAATCTTTTTCTCAGGAGATTCTAACAAATAGAACCTAGAAGAGTTTGTGCCATTTTCAGTTCTTAAACATGCCCTGTTCTCTGGCTCCAGTTCAATCCCTTCTGACAGTTTGCAATGTTTCTCAGGTTCACTCTGCCACAGTAAGCAGGTCTGCAAGATTTTCTCCTTGGCGCTATAGAAAGCTATTATTACTGATAATATATTCCCACTACTGAGTTACTCTGTCTTTGGGCTTTGTAGATTTTTTTAATTGCATCCCCTTATAAATACCTCGGAAACCCTGGTGGCGCAGGGGTTAAGAGCTACGGCTGCTAACCAAAAGGGCAGCAGTTCAAATCCACCAGGTGCTCCTTGGAAACTCTACGGGGCAGTTCTACTCTGTCCTATAGGGTCGCTATGAGTCGGAATCAACTAGACGGCAAAGGGTTTTGGTTTATAAGGACCTCCATTTCCCTTTAGAAAACCATCCTGCCTTGTATGGTACACGCTCTTTTAAGTCCGTGTTTCTTTCATTTACCACTTATGCACAAAGGCTAGTTCCAGGCACCCCAGTCCTGGGTGGCACCGTCATCCCGGGCACATGGTCATGCAGTCAGGCTCTTATTGGTGACATTTTTCTCATGGTCACCCCGAGAACTCTGCAACTCCCTTATCTCCTGCTTTGTAACCACTCTGTCCTCCCTAACATTATGGCCCTTATAGGGACAGGTGAAACTTTCTTCTGAAGAGATGCCCAGGTTTACTTGTCTACAGCTATTCCTTTTCTGTCAAGCTAGATCATAGGGGAAAAAAAAAAAAGGCTTTTAAACCTGCAGTACCCAGTTCCCTTCGCTTTCTCCCAACTGGATGAAGCCCGCAGCTAGTTCTGACACTCCTGATGAAAACCTCTGATCTAAGCCACGCTCAGTCTCACAGGTCCCAAGGATCCACAAGCTCTCTCTTCTCAGCACGATGAGAGGGCAGTTTATTTGCCTTTTCAGATTTGGGAGAGAAAGAACAGGTTCCAAGCAGATTCACCCTGAGGAAATACAAACAGCCATTTTCTCTATGGTCTTTTTAGTTTTGTTTTTGAATTTATTTTTACAGATAGCTTCATAGTTGGAGTTCACTTTTAACTGTGGGGGCACAGAAAAGGTCTGTTATATTTGTATTGCTAGTTATAGATTTTTAGAAGCGGGGATTATAAAATATCAAGAGATCCCAGTTCCAATGCTTCATTCCCCTAATAGTGACCCCATGTATTACAGAGAAGAACTGCTCCATGGGGTTTCTTGACTATAGTCTTTATGGAAGCAGATTGCCAGGCCTTTCTTCCATGGTGTTGCTGGGTAGGTTTGAACCACCAACCTTTAGATTAGTAAATGAGATTAAAGTTTAAGCCACCCAGAAAGTCCTTACATAATATTATATGGGGTTAAATGCACCCACACTTATTAACTGTGATGTATGAATCTGGAGAAGCTATGTCAAGGTCATTAAAGGACACAGCCAGACATAAATCAAAGTGATATATATCACGTTATTGGAGACATTTCTAAATGGACAGAGAGTTAGTTTGTTTTATAGCATATCATAGGATGGTAGAACTGGGAGGGACATTTAAAATCATGTATTCTAACACCTTTATTTTAAAGATCAGGAAATGAAAGTCCAGAGAAATTATATTACTTGCCCAAGGTTACAGCACTAGTTAATTATCATTTTCTGTGAATGTGATAAATATATTTTTGGAACTAACATTAATTTTCTCACAGAGAGAACGTATGCAAAGGCAGTACATAATCTATGAAAGAGACAAAATAGGAGGGAATATGCAGAAATGAAAATAGCTGCCAGAGAAGATTGGAGATTATTTTCAAACTGATCATTTAATAATGCTATTCAATTCCTTTTTTGGAAAAAAATAGTTCAGAAATGTGAATTTGAGGAATTGATTTAAAACACATATATATTGATGCTGAGAGTCCCTGGGTGGTGCAAATGGTTAATGCACTTGGCTGCTAACTGAAAGGCTAGAGGTTGGAGTCTACCCAGAAGCACTTTGGAAGAAAGGCCTGGTAATCTACTTCTGAAAAATCAGCCATTGACAATCCCAGGGAGCACAGTTCTACTCTGACAGACATGGGTCACCAAAAGTTGGAATCAACTCAACAGCAACTGGTATTTGGAAGTTCATGAAGACAGGTTGATTGAGTTTTACTTTATTGTACTTTTTCATTGTTGTTGAACATAATAGGGCATGCAATAGCTGGTAACAAGTAGAGTTTCTGAGAAGTAGTTATCTTTTCAGCAGGATATCGAAAATTGGCCGTAGAAACTTGGGACAAGAGTTCCAATAGTCATCCTAAGAAAACTGAGGGCAAAACCAGATGAAAACAATTCATCAGAATTTAAGGCTGTTTCTAGCAATCTTTTCTCCATCAAACAACAACAACAACAACAACAAAACTTCCAATATGAAGTCGTTTAATTCTCAGATTCTGGAAACAGGTGCCTGAGTCTGAATCCAGGATCTGCCTTAGGCTGTGTGAACCTCAGCAACTTGTTGCATTTCTTTGAGTCTCGGTTTTCTCACGTGAGCATTAACTGAACAAACGCGCCTAAGACACTCAGAACAGTAGCTGCCTGACATACAGTGAGTGTCCGTCATTAGTGGCCATCATTATTCTTAGAGGTAGCTTTAAGAGTCATGAAGTCCCGGAGTGGTGCAAACAGTTAAGCAATCACCTAGGTTGACAGTTTGAACCCACCCATAGACACCTTGGAAGAAAGGCCTGGCAATCTATTTCCAAAAGGTCACAACCTTGAAAACCCTGTGGGGCAGTTCTACACTGCAACACATGGGGTCGCCATGAGTCAGAAGTCAGAATCAATCTGTCACGAACTTATTTATTTTGGTGTAGTGGTAGTAGTACTAGAATTGTTCATAGGCGTAAGAGTCTCAATGAAATATTCGGCTCGTGAATGTATATGAAACTGGCTTATACTGGTTGAAGTTTGCTTTCCTGTTGTACTCTGTTTACATTCTATTATTTTGGTAGCTTCTCTCAGCAATCTTTTTAATTTGCATTCTCATCTTTTACCTGAATTCACATTGATGATGTTTCTGAGTTTCCAGGACTATCTAAAATAGAGGATTTTGTGACATTGATAAATCAGGTAGCACAGAAAGAGAGCAGGTGTGGAAGTAGATAGTGGTGGTAAACAGATAATGAGTAGAGTTTTCAGGATGTAGGGGATGGACAATAGTAACCTATGCTAAAGCAACTTAAACCTCTTTCCTGGATGATGCTTTCAGGGAAATATGGGAAAAAGTAAGACTGTCCTAAAAATCAGATTAGTGGTGGAAGGGTATATGTACTTAAAGAGTTGAGAAGGAAAATAGTTATGAGAAGTTCTAGTGTGAGTTTTAATAGGAAGAATTGTGAAGAGTAGGTACCTGCCTTGTATTTATTGCCTTAAATTTATTGTTATTTATTTTATGTTATCTATCCACTTTCAATAATATGGTTTTTGAAACTTATCTGTTTTCATATTCCCTTCTGTGTTTAGTAACCCTGGTGGCGCAGTGGTTAAGAGCTCAGCTGCTAACCAAAAGTTCAGCAGTTTGAATCCACCAGCTGCTCCTTGGAAACCTTATGGGGCAGTTCTACTCTGTTCTATAGGTTTGCTATGAGTCAGAATCAACTCAACAGCAACAGGTTTGGTTTATTTGTTTTTTTCTGTGTATAACACAAAACTTGCAGTACTCAGCAGCCTTTTCTGTGTGTGTGTGTGTGTGTGTGTGTGTGTGTGTGTGTGTGTGTGTGTGTTTGGGTCACTGGGGACTTGAGATAATTGAGATAAGTACCAAAGAAAATTTAAATGCTATATCCCCTGTAGGTCTCATTGAATATATTTATTATTCTTCATAACTGCTATATTTAAACCAATATGCTCAGAGGCTGCTTTTTATTTAGAATTCACACATTAATTCTTATCTTTCCATTTAAGAAGTATTTAATGAGTATCTTCTAAGAATGCTGGGACTTTTGCTTCTAATATCACAAACTTGATAATTCAGATCACTCCTTCCAATAACAAAAATTAAAATTCTTAAAAAAAATTATATTTGATTGCATTGGAGAGCTAACAAGTTATTGAGGTGGGGAGGATTAAGAAAAGGGAAATGAGCCTGGTTTTTGGTGCTGCTTATTGGCTGTGGGATTTTGCTTATCACATAGTGGATAACAGAAAGGGTAAAAGGTTGAGCAGAACTTTTGATAACTACTGGAGGTAAGGAAAAGAGAGCTTTAAATCCAGAATCTGTACAAGTATGAGGTTAAAACCCTTCATTTGGGGCTGGAACTGCATAGTGAAGAACTTTTGACTTAACGTCAACAGGGAAAAGCCAAGCCTTTAGAGAGAATGTACCTAAGGTTTAAATAATCTCAGTTTGTGAAAGTGAATTGAAGCAATTATGGATTTTTGGCTACTTAAGAGTCTGAGAAAGCCCTGGTGGCACAATGGTTAAGAACTCAGCTGCTAACCAAACTGTCGGAAGTTCAAACCCACCAGCCACTCCTTGGAAACCCTATGGGGCAGTTCTACTGTGTACTATAAGGTCACTGTGAGTTGGAATCAACTTGAAAATAACGGGTTTGTTTGTTTTTTTGGTATATATCTATAATCTGTGGGAGTGACTGTTCATATGTGAATAAAATCTTATTTTAAACACGAGACAAATACATTTGCTTACATCTCAGGGGTTTAAGAGATGCTCAGTAAAGCAATTTTAATACATCTCAAATGATTGAAATCATAGGAAGTATTTCTCTGACAGCAATAAAATTGAAATAGAAATCACAAAAGAAATCTGAGAAATCCTCAAATATTAGGCAATTAAACAACAGTTTTTAAATAACATGGATCAAAAAAGAAATTTAAAAAAATAGAAAATATGTTGACCTAGATGAAAACAAAGCATAAATATCAAAATCTATGGTATGTCATTGAACAGTAATTAAAGGGAATGCATAACTTTAAAAACCTGTATCAGAAAATAAATGAAGTCTCAAATCAATAACCTAAGCTTCCACTTTAAGAAATTAGAACAAGAAGAGCTACTCATACCCAAAGCAAGTGGAGGAAAGAAAACAGTAAATTTTAGAGGAGGAAACAAAAACCATGAAGAGAATTCAATAAAACCAAGAGTTATTTATTTGGAAATATCAACAAATCTTTAGCTATACTGCATAGAAAGAAGACACAAAATGCCAAAATCAGGAATGAAAGAGTATATCACTATTGACCCTTCAAAAATTAAAATAACTAGATTTCCTAGACTTCCAGGCAACATGGTGCTATAGTCAGAAGCACCACACTGTCCCTCCGCAGCAAAGATCAGAAAAACTAAGTTAAACAGAGGCTCACATCAATCCTGAAACCCTAACCATCAAGTGAAGAGATAAAGAACTCAGCCAAGCACCGAATGGAATAAGAAACTGACCAAGAACAGAGAGCGAGGAGAGATACACACAGAGGTCCCCTATCAGCTACCGCAGCGCAGATCTGCCATCTTGGACTCTTATTGGAGATCAGCGAACAAGAGGTATGAAAAAGCAGCTTCATGGAGCTTTCAGCAGGAGACAGAACAACTGGTAACCCACGATATAGGCTTTCCCACCCCCCCATCTTTCTTCACCCCCATTTAGCCTCCTCTGCTTCCTGCACCCACAGTCTATTGGCAGGGAAGCACAGCTTCCCTCCAGTGCTGCTTGGATTCCACCCGCCCACACTCGCAGCTCCCTAAGTGCCATTTTTTGGCTGCTGGTGTTGCTTTTTACCGCTTCTTTAGATTTCTTCCTTACCTCTCACCACCTCCCCCTCGTTTCTGTCAAATACTTGGCTCCGTGCGCCATATTTGCTTCTTCCTGAAAGGCTGTGAAACACCGATCAGCTGTGAAACTGCTTTCCGGCCTGTGCTGACACATTGGTGGCACCCCTGGGGCTTTTTTGTTTGTTTGTTTGCTCTGATTTGTTCTGTTTTGATTTGTTTGTTTTCTTTTTCTTTTCTTGGCTTGGGAGCCTCTTCTAGGCAGGCAGTACCATGTGGCTTGGAAGCTAGTCCCTTACTCAGTGCAGACGCACAGGGACTTCCCCAGGGGCATTTCTTTCTTCTTGTTTGGTTTTGGTTTTTGTTTTTGTTTTTTTTTCATTTCTTTGTTTACTTTTCTTCTCTCTCTTATTCCCTTTTTGTCTTTCTTCATTTCTGGTTTCTTGATTTATTCATTTTTTTTCTTCTACTCTTTTTTTTTTTAATTTTTGTTTTTCCCCATTTCTCAGTCTTTCATCTCTCCACTCCAATAGCAAGCTCCCTTAGGACTCTTTTTTGTTTGTGTGTATGTCTTTGGCTCCTGTTCCTCTCACCTCTCTCTCATCTTTCCCATACCCATCTTAGTTCCACACATCAAAAACTAACCCCTCCTTCCTGCCTGCCTGCACTGTGTGCTGAACATCAGACTCCCAAGCAACATAGGCACGGCCTACTGGAACCTTCCCTGCACTGATTCTTGGTCCACACTGTCAGCCCTGGTAAGTGCCACAAAAAACCTATCCCAGCAACTCCCCTTCAGCTGGACCTGCCTTGCTGTACCATACCTGAGTAACTGACCCTGCCCACTGGAGAAGGAGGTGAAAAGTATCATGCCCTCAGACGAGCAAACAACAAAGAATGCACAGCCTGCCTGTTCAGATATAACCAAATAAAACAAAAAATCAGACAAAACAAACAAATCTACAATCAATAAATAAGAAAAATAACTACCAAATGCCCTGAAAACAGCAGACAATATCAAAAATTTTACAAAAACAAGATGGGATGGTTCCAGCAGCAGGGGTCCAAAATAAAACACCAGATGACCTTCCAGTAGAAGAAAAGGCACTAGACCTAACTGTTAGGGAATTCAAATCTCTAATATTCAGAATTATCCAGGAGTTGAAGCAAAAAACAGTCAAAAAGGAGGAAAAAATAGACAAATTCAGGGAAAAAGCAGACAAATTCATGGAACATACAGACAAAAAGATGGAAGATGTCAAGAAAATAATAAAGGAACAAAATACTAAAATAAATTCACAACTAGAAATCATACAAAAACAACAATTAGAAATCCAAAAGTAAACTACAAGATTTCAGAAATAGACAGTGTCATAGAAGGGCTGAGGAGCAGGTTTGAAACGATGGAAGATAGGATCAATGAAATTGAGGACAAACACTTGGATACAACTCTGAGGAAAAATCATAAAAAAGGATAAAGAAAAATGAAGATACCCTGAGAATTATGTGGGATACAATGAAAAGCAAAAATGCGAGTGATCGGAGTTCCAAACAGGGGAAGAAAACAGAAAACACAGAGAGGATCATTGAAGTATTGCTGACAGAAAACTTCCCCAATATCATGAAAGATGAAAAGCTGACCATCCAAGAAGTTCAACGAACCCCATATAGGAGAGACCCCAAAAGAAAATCACCAAGGCATATCATAATCACACTTGCTAAAACCAAAGACAAATAAAGAATCCTGAGAGCAGCTCAAGAAAAACAAAAAGTCACCTACAGAGGAGAAACAATAAGACTAAGCTTGGATTATTCAGCAGAAACATGCAGGCAAGAAGGCAATGGGATGACATATATAAAACTGTGAAAGAAAAAAATTGCCAGCCAAGAAAAATATATCCTGCAAAACTCTCCTTCAAATATGTTAGTGAAATTAGGTCATTTTCAGATAAACAGAAATTAAGGGATTATGTAAAAACCAAACTGAATTTACAAGACCTATTAAAGGAAGTCCTTCAATCTGAAAGCAAACAATATCAGACCACAGGCTGAATACAGGACACAGGATTGTACTAGCCAGATACCAACCTAGGAAATGAACTCTTAAGGACTATGCAAACCAAAAGAATTACAAAAGGGAACCAGAGAGGTTAATCTGATGACAACAGCATCAAAACAATAAAAGAGGGAATAAACAGTGTAGGTATAGAAGCTTCTAATGGAGAGGAAGTCAAGTGATACCAAGTAATAATAGACTGGTAGAAATCTAGGAAGATAAGAGTAAATTTCAAGGTAACCACAAAGAAAGTTAACAAACCTACTCATCAGGATAAAGAAGAAAAACATAAAGACTCAGTAAAAACAAAATCTACAAAAACAAAAGAAATGAAAAAAATCCACAAACAAAAGAAATTCAGCACAGGAGAGTAAGAGGAACAAAGAAAATGTCAGCAACACCAAAAAAAAAAAAAAACCTACAAAGTGCAATCCCACTGCTAGGAATATATCTTAGCGAGATAAGAGCCATCACACTAATATACACATACACACCCATGTTCATGGAAGCACTGTTCACAGTAGCAAAAAGATGGAGAGAACCTAGATGTTCATCAACAGATGAATGGATAAACAAATGGTACATACACACAATGGCGTATTATACAAAGATAAAGAACAATGATGAATCTGTGAAGCATCTCAAGACATGGATGAAACTGGAGGACATTATGCTGAGTGAAATAACTCAATCACAAAAGGACGAATATTGTATGAGACCTCTACTGTATTACTCATGTAAAAGTTTACACAAAAAAAGAAACAATCTTTGTTGGTTATGAGGGATGGGAGGGATGGGGGGAACTAAATAGATAAGTGGTAACTTTTGTGAACGGTAAGAGAGTACGCATTACTGGGGAAACCAGCACAACTTGTACAAGGAAAGGTCATGGAAGCTCCACAGACACTTCCAAACTCCCTGAGGGACTGAATTACTGGGCAGGGGGTTGTGGGTACCATAGTCTTGGGGAACATCTAGCTCAACTGGCATAACATAACAGTTTATAAAGACAATGTTCTACATTCTACCTTGGTGAGTAGCATCTGGGATCTTAAAAGCCTGTGAGCAGCCATCTAAGATACTCCACTGCTCTCACCCCTTCGGGAACAAGGGAGAAAGAAGAGAACAGGATACAAGGAAAAGATTAGTCCAAAGGACTAATGGACCACAGCTACCAAGGCCTCCACCAGACAGAGTCCAGTACAGATAAATGGTGCCTGGCTACCACCACTGACTGCTCTGACCGGGGTCACAATAGAGGGTCCTGGACAGAGCTGGAACAGGATGTAGAACAGAATTCTAACTCACACAAAAAGACTAGATTTACTGGCCTTCATGTAAGGTACAAAAAAAAAAAAAAGAATTATCTATGTGAGATCAAACTGACAACAGTAACTCAAAAGGTTTGATGGGAAGCCTAGGGGACAGTGAGTTGAAGATAATGGTGATGGAATAATTTGGAAAAGGATAGTGAGAATAGCAGCACAGCTGGAAAAATGTAATTGATGTCACCGAATTGTACATGTAGAAACTTTTGTAATGGTGTAACTTTGGCTATGCCTATTTTCACCAAAAAAAAGTCCTCAAGGTCGAGAAGGGAGAGTATTGACATGTTGTGGGGTTCTTAACTCATGTCGTAAATCAATATGTGTACTGACTGTTTAATGAGAAACTATTTGTTCTGTAAACATTCATCTAAAGTACAATACAAAAATTTAAAAAATTAAAAGGAAAAAAATAAAATAACTAGAAATGAATATTTTGAATAACCTTATGCCAACAATGAGACACCTAAAATAAAATGGACAAATTACAAGAAACATGCAAATAATAAAAACTAACTTACAAAAAGGAAAATGAAAATATTGGTGAAAATATTGTACACCATGAACAAATGAGGCACCAATAAACAGAAATAAATCACAGACACATACAATAGAATCAAATTATAGAAACAAAATGTCGAGTAAAAGAACATATATATAATACATATTGTATGATTCCATTTCAAAAGTTTAAAAGTTCAGATGACTACACCATACTGTTCAAGATACATGTTTATGTAGCAAATTACAAAAGAGACTCAGGTGGTGATTAATAAAACTCAGGATATATGAGGACTGGAGGGATAGTCACTGTGAAGGGTATGAAGAGGCTTCTGACATTAATTTTTTGTGCTCTTTTCGTGTGCCCTTTTGTTTATATATGGGTATTTCACAATGAAATAAAAAGAAAAAACAAGAACTCTGGGTAGTGTAATACATTGATCTAAATTTATTTTGCAGAAAAGAAATAATTTATTTCAGAAGAGGGAGCAATTATTTCTGGTCAGGTTGGTGCCTGAGCACTTTCTAGAAAATTTTAATCAGTGTCACACCTATTTACTTAATCTAACTTTCATAAGTTTCCCATATGGTAACATATTTTGTAGGGGATGAGAAAATAGATTATGAAAAAGAGCGACAACAAACTTGCTTGAACAATCATCCTCCTAATATAATAATCTATGCTTCAAAACTTTTATATTTTATGATATTCCTATTGGGTGGAAATTAGTTAGGTGCCCTCGAGTCAGTTCCAACTCATAGTGACTCTATGTACAACAGAACAAAGCACTGCCCTGTCCCTACAGTTATTACTATGCTTCAGCCCACTGTTGCAGTCACTGTGTTAATCTTTCTCATTGAAGGTCTTCCTCTTTTTCACTCATTCTCTACTTTACCAAGCATGATGTCCTTCTCCATGATGTCCATCCTGATAACATGTCCAAAGTATGTGAGACGAAGTCTCACCATCTTTGCTTTTAATGATCATTCTGGCTGTACTTCTTCCAAGACAGATTTGTTTGTTCTTCTCTCAGTCCATGGTATATTCAATATTCTTCACCAACACCATAATTCAAAGGCACCAATTCTTCTTTAGTCTTCCTTATTCATTGTATTATAATGACATATGCAAAGACATGGAGATAGAAAACCAAAAGGGAAGAACGCGCTTGGTATTTCTCAATCTGAAAGAACTGAAGAAAAAATTCAAGCCTTGAGTGGCAATATTGAAGGTTTCTATGGGGAAAATACTAAATGACACAGGAAGCATCAAAAGAAGAGTCAAAGAATATACAGAGTCACTGTACCACAAACAATTGGTCAACATTCAGTCATTTTAGGAGGTTGCGTGTGATCAAAAACCCATGGTACTGAAGAAACAAGTTCAAGCTGCATTGAAGGCATTGGCAAAAAACAAGGCTCTCAGAATTGACTTGATACCAATTGAAATGTTTCAACAAATGATGCAGTCCTGGAGGTGCTCACTCATCTATGTCAAGAAATTTGGAAGACGGCTATCTGGCCAACAGATGGAAGAGATCCATATTTGTGTCCATTCCAAAGAAAGGTGATCCAACAGAATACAGAAATTATTGAACAATGTAATTAATATCACATGCAAGTAAAATTTTGCTCAAGATCATTCAAAAGCATTTGCAGCAGTACACCCACAAAGAACTGCCCGAAATTCAACCGGGATTCAGAAGAGGACATGAACTAGAGATATCATTGCTGATATCAGATGGATCATGGCTAAAAGAGAATACCAGAAAGATGTTTACCTGTGTCTTATTGACTGAGGACACTGTATTTAGACAAAGAAGCCATCATTCAAACAGAGCAATAAGATACTGTGTGGTTTAAAGTTAAGAAAGTTGTGCATCAGGGTTGTATCCTTTCAACATACTTACTCAATCTGTATGCTTAGGAAACAATCCGAGAAACTGGACTGTATGAAGAAGATCGGGGCATCAGGATTGGAGGAAGACTCATTAACAACCTGCAATATGCAGATGACACAACCTGGCTTGCTGATATTTTGGGGGAAGGGTATGGCAATACAATAACACAACACTTATTCTAACAAAATTATATTTTAATGTAAATGACTAACATCATGGTATTGTCAGTCAATATTTGCTAACAAGCCTAATTAGCTGGAATTTTCCTTATTATTTTACATTCTTTAGGATGAAACCCTAGGTTTTCCAGGTGAGAATGTGGTTTTGACCAGAGGTTATTCCTTGTCTCTTGACAAGGCTGGAACTTCCATTGCACAATATGGCGTACCACTCTTTCAGGTAATCTATCAAAATTTATAATTATTCGTACATATATGTCTTTATCCCTTTACTCTCTTCTCTTCCTCACAAACCTAAACTTCAATAAAGATCATATGGGTATAGTTCATTACTATACCAGGCACAGTGGCTACCCTCAGTAGTGCCTGAAGACATTTGTTGAATTAATAATTTAATCTCAGTACCCTTTCTCTAAGTCCCTAGGTGGAGAAAAAGTTTTGTGCTTGGCTGCTAATCTAAAGGTTGGCAGCACCCATCCAGTGGTACTGTAGAAGAAAAGGCCTGGTGATCTGTTTCAATTAAGATTACAGCCAAGAAAACCCTATGGAGCAGTTCTACTCTGTAACACATGGTATTGCCATGAGTCAGAATCAACTCAACTTCAGCTAACAACAACAACACAACAACCATCCCTTCTCTGCCCATGTCTAAATACAAGGGGTCAAAATAAAAATAGACAGTTGTTGTAAGCTTGTCTATTATGCAGTAACACTGATAGAACATAGAACTACCCTCCAACAATCCTAGGTTTCCTGAAAACCTTGTGAAATGTTTTTCTCTTGGTTTGTGTCAAGCATGACCGTTAATAGAAAAGCTGTTAAACCAATGGCGTGTAGTAGATATAATGGCAAGTGGCTGGGAATTCATTCAGTCATTTTAACAGCTTACATCCTACTAGTGTAGCCAGCTAGTTGTGTTTTATCAGTGCACATAAAATCCTAAATTTTAAAGAAGGAACACATGCAAATGGAAAAGAAAGAGACATAATTTTTCATCAGCATCTCCACAATTCCTATGTGGTAATGTTATCTGTGAGTCAGAAGTCACAAATTGTATAACATCAGAATAATGAACTATTTTGACATCCCAATCGAACATTTCTGAACCACCAAAATCCATGAATGTTAGAATAAAATAAATAGTGGAAAAATTCCTCCAAAAATAGAGATATCAGAGATCCCAAACAAAGATAAACCTACACTTAGGATTCTGAAAATAAAATATTGCTTAATAATTTTCCTGATAACTTAGTCATGTGTAATGGATTGGCTTCCCAGAAAAACAGATTATTTATGAGGTACTATTCAGTATTTCAAATAAATATGACTCTTAGCAAAATCTTGTAGACACTGTGTTTCTTTTATGCTCTTTCATTTTTGGTGTCAGTGGGCTTTTTGCATTTGTCATTCCTGAATAGCATGTCATTTCATGATATTTCTTGTTCCGGGAGATGTGTCCATCTACCTTTTTCTTTCCAAGAGTACAGAAGTCTTCTATCCTTGAAATTAGTTATAAGCATGTTGCTTACATTGTCCAGAGGAATAGGGATTTCACTCAGAAGAAGCATTTAATTTCAAGGGTTTGAATTTCCAGCTCCCTATGCCTTGCTGTAGCAAATGTGGAAGCATATATTAGCATAAAAGAAAAATTAGAGCCATCATATGGAGAACAAGTGCCTTAAAGATCACCCAAACCTTAAAGTGATTTTGTATGAGCAAGAAATTAACTTTTGTAGTTTTAAGCCATAATAATTTGGAGATTGTTTTTAAACCACTGCATAGTCTAGACCTTTCTGACTGATACAGCAAATTAAAACACACATCATATCATCAAAAATAAACCATTTGATAGTAGCAGATGTAAGCAAAGTTGATAGGAAATGGGTAACTTCTCTCATATTTTACTGGTGGCAACATATACACTAGTTACCCTTAAGTTGGTTCTGACTTGTGGAGACCCCATGTGTATCACAGTAGGATTTTCAATGGCTGATTTTTTGGAAGTAGATCGCCAGGACTTTCTTCTGAGTTACCTCTGGATGACTTCAAACCTCCAACATTTTGATTAGCCACCCAGCTGTTAACTATTTCCACCACTATAGATAAATGCATATATGTTAGAGGCCAGATTTTTATTATAAAACATAAAATGCACACATACCATCACTGAATTATTCCACACCTTTATATATAATGTGGAGAATCACTCTCACATAGTATAAATATGTCTGTACAAGGATACTCAATACAGCATTGTTTTTAACATTGACATACTGAAAATAAACTAAATATTAATATGGCAATCATATATACAAATTATGATTTGTAAATAATATAAAGCACTATACTGAAACTTAAGAAGCATGAAATAGCTCTGTGTGTACAGGAATACAAAGAGTCTCAAGAGATGGTGTTGACAAGCTTCATAATAATTTGAACTCAACGATAGTATTTATGTAAAACAACTTCAAATTGTAAATATCTAAGCACACATATGTAAACCCTTCAGAACTAGTCTAGAGAGGCTCAAACCAAGATGTTTACAGCACAAACATCAATGAAGGGGACGGTAATTAGAAGCAGTGCAAAGAGGACTTTGATTTTTTAAATGATACTTGATTTATTATGACAAGAATCTATTCATGTATTCTAGTGTATTAACAATGCATTATCTGTTAGTTCCTTTTTCAGTAATGGAAAACTAAGTCATTCAGAAGAACAAGGACTCTGAGAACAACTGAAAAACAAAACAAACAAAAACCTCTTCTTGAAATTATCAGAAAGCTAAATGGAATTGAAACACTAGATAGCCAAGTTCAGAAAAGGAAAGAAAACGACCAAGGTGATTTGGGCATATGAGAGCATTTTTCTCTAACTGGCATCGCTGATTCAAGAAGCAGCAGCTTAGAGGAGGAAAGGCTGAGCAGGTTCTAGAACCTTTGTGAAGGATAACCAAAAAAAAAAAAAAACCAAACACATTGCCATCGAGTCAATTCCAACTCATAGCAGCCCTATAGGACAGAGTAGAACTGCCCCATAGAGTTTCTAAGGAGCACCTGGTGGATTTAAACTGCCGACCTTCTGGTTAGCAGTCATAGCACTTAACCACTGTACCACCAGGGTTTCCTTATGAGGGATAGGCTCATACAGATAGGAGTCCATGGCCCACCAATTCAGAGAGGGGCTTGGAAACTGTGTTCTTTCAGTTGAAACCTAGAAGCCTACACCTTAAATAAAGATTATCCAGAAATAGACTGAAGCTTACTGGCACTTAAACTTAACTTTGAAAATTTTTCCTATTGCATTAAGATGATATGAATTACAAGTGCCCCTCACAGCCTTCAAAAACAAAACAAAACAAAATAAACAAACAACAACAAAAGAGAAAACAAAGCAATGACAACAAAATTCTCTAAGGAATGATAAATTTTCCCTATCTTCAAGTTATCTCCATGAACATTAATATACAGTATCTGTCATGCAGTGTTTAATAGCCAGTCATATGAACACTAAGAAGTTGTGACTGAATAAAAAGACAAAAACAAGGTAAAAACAGACCCACAAAAATCCAGATGGTGGAGTTTTTAGAAGCAGATTTTAAAATAACAATGCTTAAAATGTTAAATGATAAAATGATTACTATGCTTAAATGAAAAATTCAGAATTTTGGGAGAAAACTGGAGAAAAAAAGGAAATTCTAAAATGGAAAAACTGAGTAAGTCAAGTTCATCTAATGGAAGGGTTAACAGCAGATTAGACATGACAAAGAAAATAGTGTACTGAAATGTGGGATAGAGATAATACTCAATATGGAGAATGGAGACAAGAAAATAAGATGAAAAATATTAACTAGAAGATTTCAACATAATTAATACAAAGATAATGGTTGCAGAAGAATCCAGACAAGAGACGAGAGAGAAAATAGAGCACAGGCAATATTTGAAGAAATAATAATATTTGAAAATGTAATAACTAACGATTTTCCAAATTGACAAAAGACATCAGCCAAGATAGAAGCAGCTTTATGAACCAAGAAGAGACTAAACAAAGAAATCACTCTGAGCCACTTCATAATACTATTGCTACCACCATCAAATTATGAGAAACCCTTAAAAACATTCAGAGGAAGGAGAAAGATTATCTCAAAAGACAACTGAAGTCACAAAAGAAAAATAAAAAAAGAAACCAGAAGACAATGATATGACTTCATCAAATTTAAAAGGAAATGCTTGCAAACCTAGTATTCTATACCAAGCGAAAATGTATTTTAAGAGTTAAGCTAGAATTTTTAAAATGTAGTAATTTAAAAAGTTATAAGTTGTGACTAGAAATCCTGCAAGAGCTTTCTTCAGACAGAAGAAAAACAATCCATATTAAAAAAGAAAAAATGAAATTTGGTCTCTATTTGATCATACATAAAAAATAAATTACAGGATAATGGTAGATATTAACGTTTGAAAGAAAAATTTGAAAGCAATAGTGCTTCTAATAGATAATAAAGGAAAATATGCCCTGGGGGCTGAGAAAGGTATCTTAACTGACGTGTTAATCCTAAAGGAAAAGTTAATAAAATAAGATACATTTAAATTAAGAACTTTCATTTAGCTACAGATACCAAAATGATAAGATACAAAAATGGAATATATTTTAAGAACTGTAATTTTCTTAACAAGAAAGCAACTTTGAGAAATTTCTCCTGTAAAAACACTATATCAGCAATATTAACAGCAAAGATCATTTGGAAACAACTCAGTTGTAACAAATTAGTGACTAGTTAAATTAACTATTTGCTTTCACAAATTGGAATACTATTATTTTAAACAGAAGTATGAAAAAATGTTTAGCTATCACATGTTAAATGAAAGCTAATGAGTCCAAGCGTACATACATGGAATTACTGAATTTAGCAAAATATGAATGGAAAAATTGATGGAAACGATGTGGTGTTGAAAAAGTTGCATGAATGCGTTATTGTGACTTGATATTTTTTCTCTTCTGAATTTTCCCAATTAAAAGAGTTTAGATATTATATTTATAATGCAAAAATAAATGTCCACCTTGCATCTGAAATATCTAAGGTGGTAATTGGAAACTCCACCGCACTGCCTTTTCCCTGGTGTGTGTTGAGGATAGAAAAGTTGAGAGATGAAGAATGTTTGGGAGCAGATTCTGAGGGAGCAAGCAAAAATTACTTTTACTAGTACTAAAAAATTGCTGTTACAATTACTTTGTTATCTACTTTCACTCATATGCCTATATGACCCTGTCCAAATATAATAACCATCTTCCAAATTTTCCTTATAACTTAAGGGTAAATACCATCTTCAGCTGATTTTCAAGCAGCGAAAGAATGAAGGGTAAAGAGTTCCAGTTCCATGTTTTATTTCCAGCTTTGTCAGGATCTGACTTCCTTACCTTGAGGATATTTATGTAATGTTTCCACTTCTTCATTTACTCCCTGAAAAATGAGTGGATTAGAATGGTTCATTTCAAGGGTATCTTCACACAATTTTTCTGGACCACTATAAAATTTCACTAGCCAAATGACTATTAAATATATTGCAGTTATGGTGTTTTACAATAAACTTCAGTTATGTTACCCAATTACGTTTATAATTCTAACGTTGAATGTAATTTTTTTTTCTAGTTAACAGCAAGCTGGAGCTTATTAACAATTACCAGGAAACTCCCTAGAAACAGTAATTATAATGGTAATTAACACAGCAGTTTGAATTAACTTGATCATTATGTAGAAAGTTAGCTGACTGGCTCACATTTTGATGATTTACTTTCTTCCTGAGACGGCAGATTACTCAGGCTCATTTAATATTATCTTCATGAATTGCATAAACTCACTGTCCATTCTAAGACATTTTAGTTTAATTCCACAGTGGTGTAGCCTTTTTTTAAAAAAAACTTTATAGTTAACCTAATGGAGCATGTTTTGATTTTAAGTAGTAACTAATTGAGAGAAATATTAGTATAACTCATGCACAAACAAGTTCTATTTTGTCCCGTAGTTTTTAATTCCATTTATATTTCTTTCTCATCCAGTTAGTTTATACTGAGATGCAGCAATTCCTAGGTGTATTTCTCTTTTCCTTTCTATTTTACTTCAGAAAAGTATATACAACATGTTTGATGAAATAAATTTTTTATAAAAATATTTGTAGTAGCAGGGCACAGACTAAAATTATTTGATACACATTTGTGATTAAAATAACCAATAGAACTTTAGGCTGTAGAAGAATAGCCTGCTATTCTTGAAATTGTGATCTCTGCATCCCTTGTGACGCAGTGATTAAGAGCTATGGCTGGCTGCTAACCAAAAGGTCGGCAGTTGGAACCCACCCGGCCCTTTTTGGAAACTCTATGGGGCAGTTCTACTCTGTCCTATAGGGTTGCTATGAGTTGGAATGGACTCAACGGCAACGAGTTTTTTTTTTTTTTTTTAATCCCTTGTAGAGACATTCACTGGTATTTTAAAAAATAAAAAAAGCTTTCATATATAAACAAAATTCCTAATTACTTCATGTTAATAAAGTTTCTTTTAAGGACTAGCCACATTACCTCACTATGAAGAAAACCAGGCCAAGGGGCACCAGCAGCCATTTGCTGTGGAGTCTGTTCCAACTCATGGCAACCCCGTATGTGCCAAGTAGAACTGCTCCATGGGTTTTTTGTGGCTGTGATCTTTTACAAGGAGATTTCCAGGCCTTTCTTCTGAGGTGCTTCTGGGTAAGTTTGAACTGCCAAACTTTTGGTTAGTAGGGAGCTTAACAGTTTGTACCACCTAGCACCTGGTGATTATACCCAGGATGCTGCAGGTAGTTATGACGAACCACACTTACAACCATCTGTTTTTGTTGTTGTTGTTGCTTTTGTGTGTGTGCATTTTGTCACTAGTAATATGTACTATATACAAAGTTAAATATGCCTATTCACCAAGCAGCCTTATGCTTCCCACATAATTATGTGGACATTTTTACTTGAAAGTTCATGTGTTCATGTTTTCACTCAAGTCATTGATTCAGAATATACTGTCATTTAGGGTTTCTAAGACCTGTGTGAGAAGCAGATAACGCAGAGACACTGAAGACCCCATCTCATTTCTGGGTGAGCTCTTGAGGCATAGAGGACTGACAGGAAATCTATGTTCCCCCTAGGCAGTCTTTGCTGCCAGTACCATAGGAGAACCTTCTGAGGACTCAGGGCAACAAAATGAAGAGCTCTCTTGCTCTGACTGCTCAGTGGGAGGCTGGTGGTCCTGCACATTTGCAATTAACAGCAATGACACCATTTGTCAACCTATCATTAGTAGCCTAAAAGAGGTCAGGAAAAAAACAAAAACAAAAATTAGAAGAATGTTGTGATTTTTTTTTTAAATGTTTCAATTTGGCTTAGCTATACCTCCTTGTTATCTAAACAAATACTAATCTAGGTGTTACTGTTTAAGTATTTTGTAGATGTGATCAAAATCTACAATCAGGTTATTCTAAGTTAACGGAGATTACTCTTGATAATGTGAGTGGGCCTCACCCAATCAGTTGAAGAGAGTAAAAATTGAAGTTTCTCTGAATAAAACGAAGTTCTAGCTCAAGACTGTAGAGTCAGCCCCTGCTGTCAGCCTGCCCTATAGATCTGAACTTACCTGTCCCCACAATCCCATGAAACAATTCCTTAAAATAATTGTATTTTTCTGGTTCTGTTTTTCTGTAGAACCCTGAATGATGCAACTATATATTTAAATTAGGCAAGTCTGCATACAGTAACCAAAACAATATAACTAAAATATGATTTCTGGCTTCCTACGTTAAGAATGTGTTTGGTAGAAAATGTTCAAAGTTGCAGTTAAACTCTTCTTCAAGAAATAAAAATTAGACCACCGGCAACATGGCACTCTAGGCAGAAGCACCACGTTGTCCCTCCACAGCAAAGATCTGAAAAACTAAGCCAAACAGAGAAAACAGCAATCCTGAAACCCTAAGCATCAAATGAAGAGATAAAGAACTCAGCCAAGCACCAAATGGAAAAGAAACTGACAGAGAACAGAGAGCGAGGAGACATATACGGAGAGGTCCCCTATCAGTTAATGCAGCATGGATCCGCCATCTTGGACTCCTATCAGAGACCAGCAAATAGGGGGAACGAGGAAACAGCTTCAAAGAGCTTCCAGCCAGAGACAGAACAACCAGTAACCAACGATAAACGCTTTCCCACCCCCGACACTTCTTCACCCCCACTCAGCCACCTCTGCTTCCCGCAACCACAGTCTCTTGGCTGAGAAGCACCGGCTGCTTGGATTCCACCTGCCTGTACTGGCCGACTCCCTGAGTGCCATTTGTTGGCTGCTGGTGTTGCTTTTTTCCACTTCTTTTGATTTCTTCCTTACCTCTCACCACCTCCCCCTCCTTTCACTCAAATACCTGGCTCCGTGCGATATCTTTGCTTCTTCCTGAAAGGCTGTGAAACTCTGCTCTAATGTGAAACTGCTTCCTAGTCCATACTGCCACACTGGTGGGATCCTGGGGCTTTTTTTGTTTGTTTTGAATTGTTTGTTTGTTTTCTTTTTCTTTTCTCAAATTGGGAGCCTGTTCTAGCCGGGCAGTACTGCACAGCTTCGGACCTATCCCCTCAGTTTGCGCAGACGTGCAGAAGGATCCCTGAAGGCATTTCTTTCTTTGTGTTTTTCTGGTTTTTTGGGGTTTTTTTTGTTCTTTTTTTAAAATTTGTTTTGTTTTCTTTTCCCTCTTTTTCCCTTTTTGTCTTTCTTCATTACTCAGTTTCTCATCTCTCTATACTTCCTTCTCTTCCTGTCCCCTGAATACCTGGTGCTGAGTGACACCTCTACGCCTTCTAGCCAGGCTGTACTTCAACACCTGGCAACAACTTTCCCAGACCTCATAGCTGCACCGCTGGGATCCCTGGGAACTTTTCTTTTCTTTTTTCTTTCCTATTTTTATTTATTCATTCTTTTCTTTTCTTCTTCTCCTTTTTGTTTTTCTTCATTTCATAGTCTCTCATCTCTCACTCCAATGGCAAGCTTCCTTAGCACTCTTTTTTGTTTGTTTGTATGTTTTGGGCTCCTGTTCCTCTCTCCTCTCTCCCATACCCATCTTAGATCCACACGTCACAGTCTCCCCCCTCTATCCTGCCTACCTGCACCATGTGTTTAACATCACACCACTAAGCAGCAGAGGCATGGCCTACTGGAACCTGCCCTGCACTGCTTACCAGCCTGCCCTGGTAGCTGTAGTAAGTGCCACAAACAACCTATTCAAGCAAATCCTCTTCAGCTAGACCTGCCCTGCTGTACCATATCTTAGTGACTGACCCTGCCAGTTGGAGAAAGAGGTGAAAAGTATCGTGTCCACAGATGAGCAAACAACAAAGAACACACAGTCTGCCTGCTCAGACATAGTCAAATAAAAAAAAAAAAAGGATGAAACAAACAAATCTACAATCAATAAACAATAAAAATAACTACTAAATGCCCCGAAGACAGCAGATAATATCAAAACATTTACAAAAACAGGACAGGATGGTTCCAGTAGGCATACAAAATAGAACACCAGATGACTTTCTATTAGAAGAAAAGGCACTAGAACTACCTGATAGGGAACTCAAATCTCTAATACTTAGAATTATCCAAGAGTTGAAGCAAAAAGCAGACAAAAATGAGGAAAAAATTGACAAATTCATGGAAAATACAGACAAAATTGGAAGAATTCAGGAAAATAATGCAGGAACAAAATGCTAAAACAAATTCACAACTGGAAATCATACAGAAACAAAAATTAGAAATCCAAAAGATAAACAACAAGATTTCAGAAATAGACAGTATCATAGAAGGGCTGAGGAGCAGATTTGAAAAGGTAGAAGACAGGATCAGCAGAATTGAAGACAACCACTTGGATACAAATCTGTTTGAGGAAAACTCAGAAAAAAGAATGAAGAAAAATGAAGAGACCCTGAGAATTATGTGGGATAAAATCAGAGAAAAAATTTGAGAGTAATCGGAGTTCCAGAACCGGGGAGAAAACAGAAAACACAGAGAGGATCATTGAAGAATTGCCGACAGAAAACTTCTCCAATATCATGAAAGATGAAAAGCTGACCATCTAAGAAGCTCAACTAACCCCATATAGCTGAAGCTGTTTGTTCTCAGATCGAAGGACTCCCTTTAATAATTCTTGTAAATTTGGTTTCGTTTTTACATATTCCCTTAATTTCTATTTATCTGGAAATGTCCTAATTTCACCATCATATTTGAACGAGAGTTTTGCAGCATATATTATTCTTGGCTGGCATTTTTTTTCTTTCAAGGTTTTATATATGTCATCCCATTGCCTTCTTGCCTGCATGGTTTCTGCCAAATAATCTGAGCTTAGTCTTATTGTTTCTCCTCTGTATGTGACTTCTTGTTTTTCATGAGCTGCTCTCAGGATTCTTTGTCTTTGGTTCTCGCGAGTGTGATTATGATATGCCTTGGTGATTTTCTTTTGGGGTCTCTCCTATATACGGTTCATTGAGCTTATTGGATGGCCAGCTTTTCACCTTTTATGATATTGGGGAAGTTTTCTGTCAGCAGTTCTTCAATGACCTTATCTGTGTTTTCTGTTTTCTCCCCCTGTTCTGGAACTCTGATCACTCTCAAATTTTTGCTTTTGATTGTATCCCACATAATTCTCAGGGTCTCTTCATTGTTCTTTGTTCTTTTTTCTGAGTTTTCCTCAAACAGTGTTGTATCCAGGTGTTTGTGTTCAATTCTGCTGATCCTGTCTTCCACCGTTTCAAATCTGCTCCTCAGCCCTTCTATGACACTGTCCATTTCTGAAATCTTGTTGTTCATCTTTTGGATTTCTAATTGTTGTTTTTGTGTAATTTCTAGTTGTGAATTTATTTTGCCATTTTGCATGGCAGTTTCCAGTAGGCCGTACCTGTGCTGCTTGGGCATGTGATGTTCAGTGCACAGTGCAGATAATCAGGAAGGAGGGGGGAGATTGTGATGTATGGAGCTAAGATAGGTATGGGAAAGAGGAGAGAGTACCAGGAGCCAAAAAAAAACACACAAACAAGAAAGAGTTCTAAGGGAGCTTGCTGTTAGAGTGGAGAGTTGAGACACTGAGAAATCGAGAAAAACAAACATGAAAAAAAGGGTAAAAGGAAAAACGAATAAATCAAGAAACCAGAAATGAAGAAAGACAAAAAGTGAAAAAAGAGAGAGAAAAAAAATAAAAGAAAACAAAAAAAACAGAAGAAAAGAAAAAAAAAAAAGAAAGAAAGAAAAATGCCCCCAGGGATATCACTGTGCATTTGCACAGAGTAAGGGAGTATTCCCAAGCTGCATGGCAATGCCCAGCCAGAAGGGGCTCCCAAGCCGAGAAAAGAAAAAGAAACAATCAAACAAACAAATCAAAACAGAACTAATTCAGAACAAATAAAGAAAAAAAAAAAGCCCCGGGGGTCCCACCAGTGCAGCAGCACGAGCCAGGATGCAGTTCCACAGTCAAGCGGCACCTCGCAGCCCCCCAGGAAGAAGCAAAGATGGCCACGGAGCCAGGTATTTGAGAGAAAGTAGTGGGAAGGTGGTGAGAGGTAAGGAAGAAATCTAATGAAGCTGAAAAAAGCAAAACAAGCAGCCAACAAATGGCACTCAGGGAACCGGCCAGTATAAGCGGGTGGAATCCAAGCAACACTGGTGTTGAGCCAGTACTTCCTGGCCAAGAGAGGAGGCTGAGTTGGGGTGAAGAAAGGTGGGTGGTGGAAAAGCATATATCGTTGGTTAGTGGTTGTTCTGTCTCTTGCTGGAAGCTCCATGAAGCTGCTTTCTCGTACCCCATTTGCCAATCTCCAATAGGAGTCCAAGATGGCAGATCTGCGCTGTGGTAGCTGATAGGGGACCTCTGCATGTATCTCTCCTCACTCTCTGTTCTCAGTCAGTTTCTTATTCCATTCAGTGCTTGGCTGAGTTCTTTATCTTTTTATTTGATGCTTAGGGTTTCGGGACTGACGTGTGACTCTGTTTGACTTAGTTTTTCGGGTCTTTGCTGTGGAGGGATGGTGTGGTGCTTCTGACTATAGTGCCATGTTGCTTGGAAGTCCAACAACTTCAATCTTTTTTCCGTTTATCATGATGTTGTTTATTGGTCCAGTTAATGAGGATTTTTGTTTTCTTTTTGTTAAGGTGAAATCCATACTCAAGGCTGTAGTCTTTGTTCTTCATCAGTAAGCGCTTCAAGTTCTCTTCACTTTCAGCAAGCAAGGTTGTGTCATTTGCATAATGCAGGTTGTGTCATCTGCATAATTCAGGTTGTTAATGGATCTTCCTCCAGTCCTGATGCCATATTCTTCTTCATATAGTCCAGCTTCTTGGATTATTTGTTCAGCATACATACTGAATAAGTATGGTGAAAGGATACAACCCTGACACACACCTTTCCTGACTATAAACCATGCAGTATGCCCTTGTTCTGTTCAACCAACCACCTCTTAATCTACGTACAGGTTCCTCATGAGCAAAATTAAGTGTTCTGGAATTCCCATTCTTCGTAATGTTACCCATAGTTTGTTATGATCCACACGGTTGAATGCTTTTTCATGGTCAATAAAACACAGATAAACTTCTTTCTGATATTCTCTGCTTTCAGTCAGGATCCATTTGACATTAGTAATGTCATCCCTGGTTCTACATGCACTTCTGAATCCAGCTTGAATTTCTGGCAGTTCCCCATCAATGTACTGCTACAACCAGTTTTGAATGATTTTTAGCAAAATTTTACTTGTGTGTAATATTAATGATATTGTTTGATAATTTCTGTATTCAGTAATGTATTGAACAGATAAAAGCAGCATGAGCCCCCTATATCACTGAAGTGTTCTAAACAGATTATGGTCTGATTTTATTTATATTTTGAAAGATCGCTATGACATCTGTTTGCAGACTGAGGATAAGAAGGACAAGAATGGTATCCAATAATTGATTCAGAAAAGTAAGGGACTTATCTGTGCCTCAAATTTTATATATATTAATTTGCATATTTTAAAGTGAAGGCTCTGTTTTCCACATGGAGAACATGGTTCTAATTACCATTATTTTAAAATAGCAATAAATGTGCACTTTTATTTTAGAAATAATAATACATTATATACTTCATTTTCTAAATGTGTTTCAAACTATTTTTGCATATCCCAAATTATTTACAAGCTATGTGCTTCAGTGAAATGGGTTTCTGTTTATATATGGCCTTTCTTGCCCTGGGTTTGTAGTTCTGCCAAGATGATTTGATAGGCCACAATCTTGCAAAGGGATTGGACAGCTTACTATATAAATAGAGTAAGTAAAACCCTTGCAGGAATTGGACAATTTACTATTCAAAAAAGGTGACTGTGGCCTACATAGGGGATTGGTCAGTTCATGGTCTTGGTGGGAGGAGTAGGTTAATAAAAGTGCCAATCCCACAGAGGTTGAGGGGAATCTCACTACACTCAAGAAGAAGAACCTGGAGCAGAGTGAATCCTTTGGACCCGGGTTCCCTGAACTGAGAACCTCCTAGAACCCTGAGACAGAGAGCGCTGTAACACTGAAGATGGCACAAAATGGTGCAATACAGCCTGAGGTGGTAGTATCATTATGAGCTACGAGAACCAGAAGACCAGTGCAAGATCGTTGTTGTGGGCTTCCCAGCCCTTGGAGAACGGCAGCTTCAGAGGGCTTGCCAGCCCACAGAACTAAGGAGCTAAGCACATTTGGGCAGAAGAGTTTCCGGTAGAGTAGGATGTCTCTGGCCACTTGTCAGTGGAGCTGAAAAGAGTTGTAACACTTGCCTGAGCAAGGAAGAAGTAGAGAGAAGGGCTAAGAGAAGGTCCCTCTAGCCTGGGTGACAGGAGGCTAGCCCAGCTGAGAAGTATGGCCTGCCTGCAGGCAGGACCTAGAAGAAGCTGAGAGCTGTCTTTGTTGGGAGCTGTCCTGATTGACAAATTGTATCCTATGTCCTGAGTTGTAACCTTTTACTTCCTTAACAAACCCCATAACTGTGAGTATTGTCTGTGAGTTCTCTGTGACCATTGCCAACAATTACTGAACCCAGCAGAGAAATAGAGAGTGCTATGGGAAGGAGGGTTGGTGTCAGAATTAATAAAGAAGTTGGAGAGTGGAAGTATGTCTGATCTCCACCTTACGGGAATCAGCTTTGGGCTGATGTTTATTGTCTTCCCTCCTCTTCAAGTTAGACGAGTTCAGATGCCAGTAAGTTATAGATCCTACTGTACTATTTAAGGTCATTTTGATAATAGTTTACCAAATAATCTTGATGCTTGGTTGATTACGATTTTATTTGACTGCAATGAAATAAGAATTAAAATGTTATCAAGTGTTCATGAAGACTAGCATGAAAAAAGAGAAATGAATTCTGAACCTTTCATTTAAATCACACTGAATCATACTTTTATTAGATATAAAATCACCAATTTTAACTCATTTCAGTGCATTTCCATACTGAGAGATTCAAGTGAGACATGTGTTAGAGACACATAATAACCAAGATATTTAGAAATTGAATAAGCTTGAGAATAAATGTTTGTTTCAAGGTAGTGAATGTTTCAAGATAGTGACTTCCTTTTGAAAGGCTGAAATTTTCTGAAATGTAATAAGCACAAACAAGTTAAGCAACAGAAATATCTAAAGAATAATGTTCAGTGACACAATGAAGCTCTTACTTAAACATTAGAGGATTGGTCTTCATTTCTGGGAGTTGAAAACAAAACAGAAGAGTGCCAATGTAGCTAGAAATCTAACTCTTGGTTATTTACAATCAGTCTATGAATCAGAAAAACGGTGTGATAAATAGCCTCTGCCCTATTTCACTGTTGCTACAGCTGCTAACCACAGAACGAAGCATCTTATTTAGCAACTTATTTAAAAGGAACTGAAGGTCAATCACTGATGTATTCTGACATCTTTGTAAACAAAATCAGGAAGAGCAACCACAGCAGTTTCTACCATATCTGAGTTCTTAGAAAATAAACAAACATGGACCCAGGCAGCAATCAGTAATAATCCTTTCAAGATGTAAACCATTAGTTTATTTCTGGGGTCTGTCATTCTCAAGGACATTAAAAATACTAACATCTCTGATGCATCATTGTCTAGGATTTCCAGAAATAAATAAAAATTGAATTAATTCAGATAAATTCAGTGCTTCAAATAGTGAATATATTATAATTTAAACATCGCCATTTGGGAATGAGTAGATACAGTGGCTCTAAGATTCCAACTTGAAGGAAATGACAAATTGCTTCATTTCAAGATAGAAAGCAATGTTATCTGTGAAATATTAGTAGATTCATTTCCAATTATAGTAGACTAAGTGGTCCAATATTTCAACTGAGATTGATTAGAAAAGCAGTACAAAATATTAAAGATGATCTTTTGTAAGACAGATGTGGCTGGAATTTGGACAACTTTTCCCCTGGTGCATTTGCTGATTTCAGAAGAGGATGCTAGGAATCTGAGAAGTACATCCAAACTTTTGACAAATTCACAGTGCTAGGGTGACACACACCAGATTTCAGGGTCTCCTGGGGGGATATCTGCTAATCCTTCCTACACCCTGGCTTTGGGTTAGGTTACAAATGAACTAGACTCACTCTTACAAGGATCAAAGTAAAAATATCTCAATTATTGATTGGATTAAGTTGACTGGAATTTTCTAGAGTTCCTAATCACCTGTCAAAAGGAAAGATAAGTCCTCTCTGAAGGAAAATAACATCATCCTAGGTCACATATTATATCCAAAATATTCATAGTCATTGTCCATCAAAAATACATAAATCAGAGGAGATAAGAAAATATGATACGCAAGCAAAAGCAATAACAAAAAATAGAAATAAACTCACATGGGATCCAGATAAAAGAATTATCAGACAGGGCCTTTAAATAATTATGATTAATATGTTGAGGACTTTGAAGATAAGATTGAGAAAGGAAGAGAGAGAGAGAGAGAGTGGAGCAGAATTCTCAGACATTAGAATTACTATAAACCCCAAACTGAATAAATAAAATGAAAACTACATCTACTTACCCAGTAGTTAAAGTGCAAGGAGAAAAAAAGAAAAAAAAAAAAAAAACCCAAAGGACAGATTGCCTTTAAAAGACTAGAAATTATATTTATACCTAACTTCTTAACAGAACCATTGCTTTTGTTGTTGTTGGCTGCTGTTCAGTAGATTCTGACTCGGGGCATCTCCACATGTGCAGAGTAGAACTGCTCCATAGGGTTTTCAAAGGCTGTGAACTTTTGGAAGCAGATTACCAGGCCTGTCTCCGCAGGTGCCCCTTAGTGGGTTTGAATCACCAACCTTTCAACTAGTAGTCAAGAGCTTAACCATCTGCAGCACCCAGGGACTCCAACAGAAAAAATGGAAACTTGAAAACAATGATAAAAAATCCCCTGGTTAAGGGCAGTAGCTTTAGATGGTACCCTAGTTATACTCCATATGAAGAAGAAGTCAAAGCAATTTCAAGATATAACAGGCTGTTTTAAATTTAGGATGATAAATGTAAATTTCAGGGTAACCACAAAGAAAAGTAATAAATCTACTCACCAAAATAAAGAAGAAAATAAAAAATCTCAGTTAACTCAAAAACAACTGTAATGAATAAAAAGGAAAAGAAAAGCCATATACAAAAGGAACTCATCATAGAAAGTAAAGAAGAACAACAACAATAATAAAACCATTAACACCACAAAAGATACTGTAACAAATTGGCGGCAGCAAATCCATACTTATCAATAATCACACTGAATGTAAATGGATTAAATGCACAAGCCAAGAGGCAGAGAGTGGAAGAATGGATTTAAAAAACCACAAGCCATCAATATATTGTCTACAAGAGACACATCTGAGACACAAAGATATAAACAGGTTAAAAATCAAAGGATGGAAAAAAATATACCAAGCAAACAGTATCCAAAGAGAGTAGGAGTGGCATTATTAATATCTGACAAAGTAGACTTTAAGTCAAAATCCATTATAAGAGACAAAGAACATTGTATAATCATTAAAGGGCCATTTCACCAAGAAGACATAACAATTATAAATAGGTAGGCATCCAATGCCAGATCACCAAAATTTATAAAACAAACTTTAATAGAATTGAAGAGAGAAATAGACAGATCTACAATAATAGCAGATTTTAACACACCACTTTCAATGATGGATAGCAACTGGAAAGAAAATCAACAAAGATACAGAAGACCTAAACAACACTATCAAAAAAACTGGACCTCATAGATATATATAGAACACACAACCAGAATAATACATATTCTTTCCCAAAGCACATGGAACATTCTCCAGAGTAGACCATATTTTATACCATGAAGCAAGCCTTGACAAATTTAAAAAGATTTAAATAATGCAAAGCACCATCTCTAACCGTTTAAGAGTATGAAACTTGAAATCAATAACAAGAACAAATAAATTAAATACATAGAAACTAATTAACACATTACTAAAAAGTTATTAAATCATTGAATAAATGAAAAGTGAAATTAAAAGATTTTTAGAATTAAATAAAAACACAACATACCAGAACCTTTGGGGTGCAGCAAAAGCAGTGCTCAGAGAGAAATCTATAACAATAAATACATATGTTAGAAAAAGAAGGTCTCAAATCATAACTTAACAGGACAACTCAAACAAATAGAAAAGGAAGAGCAAAAGAAGATCAAAGCTAACAGAAGAAAGGAAATAATAAAGATCTGAACAGAAATAAATGATCTAGAAAACAGAAAACAATAGAATCAATAGGACTAGAGGTTGGTTCTTTGAAAGGATTAATAAAATAGACAAACTACTGGCCAAACTGACAAAGGAAAAAAATGAGATGAAGCAAATAACCAAAATGAGAAATGAAATTGGAGACATTACAACAGATCCAACTAAGAAGAAGATCATAACAGAATACTATGAAAAACTGTACTCCAACAAATTTGAAAATCTAAAAGAAATGGACAAATTTCTAGAAACTCACTAGCTACCTAAACTAACACAAATCGAGGCAAAAAATCTAAATAAACAGACCCATAGCAAAATAAGACATTGAAGATGTCATTTTAAAAAAGAAAAAAAAAAAAAAACCCCCCAAATTTAAACAAAAAAAAAAAAAATTCCCTGCCCAGATGGCTTCACTGGGGTATTTTACCAAACTTTCAGAGAAGAGTTGGCACCAATTTTACTCAAACTCTTCCAAAATATAAAAGGAAGGAATGCTCCTCACTCATTCTATGAAACCAGCATCACATTGATACCAGAACCAGGTAAAGACAGCCAAAGATAAGAAAATTACAGACCAACATCCCCCATGAATATAGAAGCAAAAATTTTCAATAAAATTCTAGCCAACATAATTCAACAGCATATCAAAAAAATCATACATCATGATCAGGTGGGATTCATACAAAAATGCAAGGATGGTTCAATGTTAGAAAATCAGTTAATATAATTCACCACATAAATAAAGCAAAGAAAAAGAATCACATGTTCATCTCAATTGATGCAAAAAAGACAACTGATAAAATACAACATCATTTTGATAAAAAGTCTCATAAAAACATAAATAGAAAGGAAATTCCTCAACCTAATTAAGGACATATATGCAAAATCAACAACAAACATTATTCTAAATGGAGAAAGACTGAGAGCATTCATTTTGAGAATAGGAATGAGACAAGCATGTCCACTATCACCACTCTTATTCAGTATTGTAATGAAAATCTGAACCAGAGACATAAGGCAAAAAAAGGACATAAAGTGTATCCAAATTGGAAAAGAAGTAAAACTATCCCTATTCATAGATGGCATAATCCCATACATATAAAATCCCAGTGAGTGCACAAGAAAGCTCTTCAGCAAAGTGGCAGGGTACAAGATCAACACACATAAGTCAGTTAGGTTCCTTTACACTAACAAGAACTCTGAAAAGGAAATCAAGAAAATAATACCATCTACAACAGCTCCAAAAAGGATAAAAGACCTAGGAATAAACCTAACCTACATGGATGTAAAAGATCTATACAATGAGAACTATAAAACTGTACTGCAAGAAACTAAAAGAGACCTTCATAAATGGAAAAACATTCCATGCTCATGGATTGGAAGACTTAACATCGTGAAAATGTCAATACTACCCAATGTGATCTATAGTTGTAATGCAATTCCAATCCAAATCTCAACAACATTCTTTACTGAAATGGAAAAAAACATATTACCAACTTTATATGGGAAGGAAAGAGACCCCAAATAGCCAGAGCAATACTGAAGAAGAACAAAGTAGGAGGCCTCACATTTCTCAATCTAAAAAGTATTATATAGCCACAGTAATCAAAATGGCCTGGTACTAGTTCAGTGACAGACACATAGACCAGTGGAATAGAATTGAGAATACAGAAGTAAACCTATCCACGTATGGGTAGCTGATTGTCGATGAAAGGTCAAGGTCCATTCAACAGGGAAGTGATAGTTTCTTTAACCAATGATGCTGGCAAAACTGGATAACTATTTGCAGAAGAATGAAACAGGATCCATACCTTACACCATACACAAAAACTAACGCAAAATGAATCAAAGATCTAAATGTTAAAACTAAAACTATGAAGTTCTGGAAGCTAACATAGGGATGAAACTATGGGACCTATTTATTTCCAGTTACAGGTTACCAAACACAACTACAAGTGCATGAGCAACAGAAGAAATATTAGATAACTGGGACCTAATAAAGATTAAATCATCATGCCCATCAAAAAATTTCATCAAAAGAATAAATAAAAACCCTACAGACTGGGAAAAAAAATATTTGAGAATGATATATCTGATAAGGGTCTGATCTCTAAAATATATACAAAACTTCAACAACAAAAAGACAAACAATTCAACTAAAAAGTGGGCAAAGGACATGAACACACACTTCACCAAAGAGGACATTCTAGAGGCCAACAAACACATATAAAGATGCTCCTGATGATTAACCATAGGAGAGGCAAATCAAAACTACAATGAGCTATCATCTAACCCTACAAAATGACACTGATCAAAAACAAAAGAAAACAATAAGTGCTGGTAAGGTTGTGGGGAGATTGGAACCCTTATCCACTGCTGGTGGGAATATAAAATGGTACAACCACTATGGAAAACATTATGGTGCTTCCTCAAAAAGAAATAGAAATATCCTATGATCCAGCAATCCCCCTCCTAGGTGTATACACTAGAGATCTAACAGCAGTGACACAAATAGACATATGTACACCTATGTTAATTTCAGCCTTATTCACAATAGCTAAAAGATGGAAAAAAATCCAAATACCCATCAATAGATGAATGGATAAACAAAATGTGGTACACACATACAATGGAATGTATAAAGAATATGCAGCTATAAAGAATAATGATGAATCAGCAAAACGTGAATGAATCTGGAGGACATCATGCTGAGTGAAATAAGCACAAAAGGACAAACATTGTAAAATTCTACTTTTATAAAAAGACAAAAAATAGGTATACACTTAGAAATCAACATTCTTTGGTGGTTACCAGGGATGGTAGGTAGAGGAAGGAGAAATCACTCTCTAGATACTAGACACTTGTTAGTTTTGATGATGGGAAGTTCAACACTGAATGTTGGTGAAGTGAGCACAACTTAACCAAGATAAAAGATGACACTAAGAAATACACAAAATAAGGGACATTATTGATAAATGCTGTGACATATGCAATTTGGAGCCTTGGTACTGTAGTGGTTAAGAGCTCAGCTGCTAACCAAAAGGTAGGTAGTTTGAATCCACCAGCCACTCCTTGGAAACCCTATGTGGGACAGTTCTACTCTGTCCTATAGGGTTGCTATGAGTCGGAATTGACTTGACGGTGAAGAATTTGGCATTTGGTATAAAATGTGGCAACAACAGCATAATAACCAAAAAATACTTGAGTAGTTACATAGACATGTATGCATCTATGTGTATAGGAAATTGTGTGTGTGTATATATGTTAGCATATATAGGTGTATCTGTAGGCATATCTATATACATGTTTGTGAGTGCTACACACATATTCATATGTAAAATAAGTCCCATAGGAGGCACAGTCACAGATATCTCCCAGACATAACCAAACACCTCACAGGATTGGCCTACTGGGTTTGAAGACTTAGGACCATTGTCTCATGGGATATCTTGGTCAACTGGCACAACATAGTCTATGAAGTTTATGTTCTACATCCTGGTTTGGTAAGTAGCACCTGGGGTCACAAAAGCTTGTGAGCGGCCACCTAATATATGACAATTGGTTTTTACTCGTCTAGAGCAAAAAAGAAAGAAGGAAGCCAAAGACTTAGTAAAGAAACCAGCCCACAGGACCAACTGCCTACACCAACCATGGCCTCACCTATGTAGAGACCAGAGGAACTAGATGGTACCCAGCTACCACTATTGATTATTCTGACTGGGCCACAATAGGTGATCCCAAATAGAACGAGAGAAAATTGTAGAACAAAATCAAAATCTTAAAAAAAAAAGCCAGAGTTACTGTATCAGCAGGCACCTGGGGAACCACCGACACTAAAGCCCTTAGATACACTTTAAATTTCGAATTGAAACTACTCCTGGGGGTCACCTTTCAACTAAACAACAGATGGGTTCATAAAATAAACAATATCACACATGGGGGGAAAAAATAAAGAGTTGATTGGAGCTTTAAGGGAGGCTGATGGATATGAAGTTACATTATAAACTATAAAATAATTTTTAATGAAAAAACTACTGTAAAACTATTACCTGTCTCAGCATTTTTTTAATAAATAATGCATTCCAGATGCTCAAAAAAAAAAAAAATCCCAGATGGAAGGTCAGAGATGCTGGAAGGAATAAAAAGAAAAAGAATTGGAAAATATAGAAATAATAGCACATACATAAAAAAGTGTATAAATGTAAACAAAACGGTCAAATGTCCTTAAATTTTCTGAAAAGAGGTAGAAAAAATAGTTCTTTATATGAATTTCATAAATAAAGAGTTCATGTTATAATCTCTACAGTAACAAATAAAACAACAATAAAGAGTGTATAATTACCAATATAAGGTAAACATTAGAATAATAAACAATACTCTTTCAATCCAAAAGAAGGTGAAAATTACAGAAAACAGACATAGAACAAGTGGGAAAAATAAAAAGCAAATGCATAAAGAGTATATGAAACACAAAAATAACAATTATCACATTATTTATAAATGTACTGTAAAAATAAAAGTTATCCAACTAAATTTAAAAATCCATATCTTCCTGAAAAATAAAAAAAGCTAAAATACGAAGACATAGAGATATTGGGAGAAAATAAACAGAAATAGATATGTACGAAAACAAACAAAAAGATAGATGTACTGTACTAATATACTGCATTAATATCAAAGTAAAATTTAATTTAAAAACATTATTAGACATAAAGAAGGAAATGTTCTAATAATAAATTGTAAATAGAATAAAGGGAATGATCTTATACAGAGAATTACAGATAATAATCATAGAAGGAATGAGGGAAATGAAAAAGCATCATTAGAACACCAAATAATAACTGTTGCAGGCAAGAACCACAGAGGAATGTCAAAATTAATGGCACAACCTTAAGAATTAGGATAATTACATAGCCCCAAAATATCTCCTCAACATTGTATTAATTCCTGTGGAGGTCTTATCATATTTCCACAAATTATTTGGTATTCTTTATCTCAAGCTAGTGATAAACTTCTAAAAAATAGAGTGTGGAAAGGGAAAAATACTAACCTTAGTGGGAGAAAACTGACAGTTACCACCTTAACCATGTGATCAAGGTTAACATCACTGGTAATAAGTCATGTTGATATCAGACACACCCTGATATGATGCAATGAGAAGGGCCCTTCCTCTCTGTGATACACTTACCAAAAAAAAAAAAAAAAAAAACATAGCTCCAATCTACTCATGTAAAAACATTAGACAACCCAAAATTGAGGGGGCATTCAACAAATCTTTCGCTTCAAACGTGTCTTTACTCTTCAAAATGTCAAGGTCATGAAAGACAAGGTAAAGATTGAGACTGTTACAAATGGGAAGAAACTCAGAAGACAGAACAACTACATGCAGTACAGTATCTTGGATTGGCTCCTGGCGCAGAAATACAGGTCATCAGTGGAAAAACTGGTGGAATCTGAGTAAAGTCAGTAGTTTAGTTAATAATATTGTACCAATGCTAATTGCTTAGTTTTGATAAATATACCATAGATATGAAAGATGATAATGTGTAAATGGTATACAGAAACTCTATATTATATGCTCAACTCTTCTGTATATCTAATTTGAAAATAAAAAGTTTTAAAGCAAAATAAATGAGTAAAAAAAGTTATTCAAAAATTACATCATAAATAAGCACACAATGGTATAGTAGAGTCAAATTAAGGATTTATCATTGCAGTTTCTGATTGAGTTTGTCTCTCTTTCATGGACTACATTTGGAGATGGAGCCTACTCTCTATACCCACAAAGGTATGCTAGGCATAGTATGCTACAAAGTTTACACATTTTTGTACATGGCATTATTAAATTTGAATTAAATTTTTGTTATTTCTTTTATATGTAAATTAGTGAAAATGGCCCAGATGAATTTATAAAATGAAATATCAGGTATTTTTATGAGAAAATATGAATGTGCTTATATTTTCCAGATTACTAAAACAAAAATCAAATAGTATCTCCTAAAATCCCTCATTTGTGAATGCCACAATTTTATAGATACGTGTATGAATATGTGTTACATAGTGAAATAGCTTATTTGTAATTTTAAATGTCCATTCTTGCTATTTATATTACAGATTTTTCATTCTAGGTACTCAGAGAATACATTTAATGTCTTGCATTTAATCAGTTGTCTTTTCTACTCTATTTTTACACTTGAAAATTTGAACTAAAATATTGATTCTTACATAGATAAAGGTTGTTTAGGTGAGTAAAACTCAAGTTACATTCTCAGATATATTTGGAACAAACTCTTCATCTCTGTAGTGATTATATGGGGAAAATTTCACATATAAGTGGGCATTTTTTTAAATTTTTTCAAGTATCATATCATGAGCATAATCTCCATGTGATGGTTACATTTATGTTTGCAATACATTTTTTCTTCAAAGTGTACGTATATTTGAAGATAAATTTTATTGCTAACATAATGTAACTATATATATATACACACATATCTATGTGTGTATATATATATATGTTGTATGTACTGTCCTATACGCAGAATATATTTCACAAAAGGGGGGGGAATATACTCAAATGATAAAAGGTCTTCAAATAAAGACATTTATTATCTTGATACTATATTAGAATTATTTTTAAAAGTCAGTTAAGGAGGACAATATTGTAAACCATATATCAATAATCACTAAATATTTTAAAACTTGGTCTAAACTTTCAAATGCATTATTTGTTAAGGGACTATATTTTTCAAAACACACAGATGTCCACATGCCCACATGCACACACACAGGCAAGCACACACCTGCACATATGCTCACATGTACAAATACACAAGCACACATGCAGATGCACACATATGCACATACACACTCATAGAAACTAGGATATTTCAATTGCATATTTCTATTTCTATTGTTTAAATAACTTTCAACTAAGTAATGTACTGACAATTTGGTAACCATTCGCCAATAAATCAGAGGATGTATACATATTAAAATATGAGTACGAATTAAAATACCACATTTTTCACTTTTGCATTTTGTGGAGAATGCACCATAAACACAGATGTAAAACACAAAGGTCTTTTTTCAGGTCTTTTCTGGTTGAAAGTTCCCAACGGCATCGTCATGTTTGGACAGGCTGTTGGCATACACCAAGCAGGCTGTCCAGGTATGTGACTTCCTATTTGTAACTAGTTGGAACCACTGATTAATTAAAAAAAAACAAAAAAAAACTTCTTTGTAGTTGATGAGTAGGAATCTTATGTCCATGTGATCCCAGAAATTGATACTTAGAAGACACCTTTGTCTTTTGTTTTTCATTTTGTTTTCATTTTGCATATTCAGCCAGTGCCTACATTCAGCAGGGTGGACAGGAAGACTGAAGGCTTCTGTGGTTCATTACTCATCCACTTACAGTCAATATTAGGAAGGGCCCTTGGCCTCTGCTGATAAGAAGGTCAATATGCAACACCTTCTAGCCTGACCCTGAAATCTGCTTTGCAGCTGGTTTTTAATAAGACCAATTTCTATCCCTCCTTATTTTTGGCACCTCTTCTGTTTCACCTTCCCTAACTTTCTCCCAAGTTACCCAGATGTTTCTTTCCTATCTAGGTCCCAATTTTAAGATCAGGAACAAAGCACACTTAATACATAATCTGTACGTGCTCTCTGACTCCAGTGCATTCCCATTGCTATTCCAAGGCTCCCAGGGCCACAGCTTTTAAATATAAATTCTGTAACTTGATAATAAATCGTTTGTCTGTTTTTAATTTTGTACCTGAGAACCCCCTCCTCCATGGTTACATTATAGTAAAGAAAGGGCTGGGAATTCAAATATCCATCACTCAACCATTCCTATCTCAGAAGCACTAACTCAAGAATCGAAAATGAGCTAAGTCAATTATTTTAAGACCCAAAAGCTTGAAAAAAACTGAGTGCAAAGCCAAATTCTCTTTATCTTAGTCAAAGAAGCCCTTTTTAACCTAAACTAACATTATTTCTAAAGTAGAAAAGGCAGTTATTTAGTGTTTTAATTACATTGTCTCAATACACTGAAATACTAGTATATTGAGGCAATATGCATCATCTTAAAGATGATAAAACTTTCTATGGGGCAAAATGGGGCTCTAGGCAGAAGCACCGTGCCGTCCCTCCACAACAAAGATCCGAAAAACTAAGCCGAACAGAGAATACACCAATCCTGAAACCCTAAAACATCAAATGAAGAGATAAAGAACTCAGCTAAGCACCAAATGGAGTGAGAAAACTGACAGAAAATGGAGAGTGAGGAGAGATTCATGCAGAGGTCCCCTACCAGCTAATGCAGCACAGATCCGTCATCTTGGACTCCTATCGGAGACCAGCAAACAGGGGGAGACAAAACAAACGGTAATTGGCGATATACGCTTTCCCACCCCCACCCTTCTTCACCCCAAAAAGCCTCCTCTGCTTCCCGCGGCCACAGTCTCTTGATCGGGAAACAGCAGCTAATTGGATTCCACACACCTGAACGGGCGCCTCTCTAAGTACCATTTGTTGGCTGCTGGTATTGCTTTTTTTCTGCTTTTTTTATTTCTTCCTTGCCTCTCCCCACCTCCCCCTCCTTTCGCTCGAGTACCTCGCTCCATGCGCCATCTTTGCTTCTTCCTGAGGGGCCACAGAACTCCGGTAATTTGTGATATACGCTTTCCCACTCTCTACCCTTCTTCACCCACACTCGGCCCCCTCTGCTTCCCATGGACACAGTCTCTTGTCCAGAACACCACCCCGCACTAGCTGGCTCTCTGAGTGCCATCTGTTGGCTGCTAGTGTTGCTTTTTTTTTTTTTTTTCTGCTTCTTTTGATTTCTTACTTGCCTCTTGCCACCTCCCCCTCCCTTCACTCAAGTACCTGGTTCCGTGCACCATCTTTGCTTCTTCCTGAGGGGCTGCGGAGCTCTGTTCGAGTGTGGAGCTGCTTCCTGGTTCGGGCTGCCACACTGGTGGGATACCGGGGCTTTTGTTCATTTGTTTGTTTTGAATTGTTTGTTTTTTTTCTTTTCCTTTCCCTGAGTTGGGAGCCCTTTCTGGCCAGGCTGAGCTGCGTGGCAGGGAGACTCCTCTTTGGCTTCCACAGACGTGCAGAGGGATCCCTGAGGGTGTTCTTTTTACACAGGTGTTTTTTTTTTTTTTTTTCTGTTTCTTTGGGGTACTATCTTGTTTTTGTTTTTTGTTTTTCTTTTTTTACTTTCCTTTGTTTTCTTTTTCCTCTTTTTCCCTTCTTGTCTTTCTTCATAGCTCAGTTTCTCATCTCTCTATATCTTCCTTCTATTTCTGTTCCCTGAATACCTGGTGTTGTATACCTCTATGCCTTCTAGCCAGGCTGTACTACAACACCTGAGAGCGACTTCCCCAGACCTCGTAGCTGCATCGGTGGGATCCCTGGGAACTTTGCTGTTCTTTAAACTTTCTGATTCTTATTTATTCATTCTTTTCTTTTCTTCCTCCTCCCCTTTCTGTTTTTCTCCATTTCATAGTCTCTCATCTCTCCACTCCAATGGCAAGCTCCCCTAGCATTCTTTTTTGTTTGTTTGTATGTTTTTGGCTC
>NW_004444050.1:8581967-8584214 GCF_000243295.1 Trichechus manatus latirostris | reverse complement strand
TCCCAGTAACTCCTCTTCAGCTAAACCTGCTCTGCCGAACCATATCTGATTGACTGACCCTGCCAGTTGAAGAAGGAGGTAAAAAGTATTGTGTCCACAGACGAGCAAACAACAAAGAACACACAGTCTGCCTGCTCAGACATAGTCAAATTTAAAAAAAAAAAAAGACAAAACAAACAAATCTACAATCAGTAAACAAGAAAAAAAACTACTTAATGCCCCGAAGACAGCAGACAATAACAAAAAAATTTACAAAAACAGGACAGGATGGTTCAGTAGGCATCCAAAATAAAACACCAGATGACTCTCCTCTGGAAGAAAATGCACTAGAACTATCTGATAGGGAATGAAAATCTCTAATATTCAGAATTCTCCAAGAACTGAGGCAAAAAGATAAGAAACATGAGGAAAAAATACACAAATTCATGAAAAATACAGACAAAAAATTGGAAGAATTGAGGATGATTATGCAGGAACAAAATGCCAAAATAAATTCACAACTAGAAATTATACAAAGACAACAATTAGAAATCCAAAAGCTAAACAATAAGATTTCAGAAATGGACGATGCCATAGAAGGGCTGAGAAGCAGATATGAAACGGTCGAAGACAGGATCAGTGGAATTGAAGACAAACACTTGGATACAACACTGTTTGAGGAAAACTCAGAAAAAAGAACAAAGAGAAATGAAGAGACCCTGAGAGTTATGTGGGACACAACTAAAAGCAAAAATTTACGAGTGATTGGCATTCCAGAACAGGGGGAGAAAATAGAAAACACAGAGAGGATCGTTGAGGAACTGCTGACAGAAAACTTCCCCAATATCATGAAATATGAAAAGCTGTCCATCCAAGAAGCTCAACGAACCCCATATAGAAGAGACCCCAAAAGAAAATCACCAAGGTATATCATATTCACACTCGTCAAAACCAAACACAAACAAAGAATCCTGAGAGCAGCTCGTGAAAAACAAGAAGTCACATACAGAGCAGAAGCAATAAGACTAAGCTCAGATTATTCGGCAGAAGCCATGCAGGCAAGAAGGCAATGGGGGAGTTCTGGCAAAATGGCGGTCTAGGCAGAAGCACCAAGCAGTCCCTCCACAGCAAACATCCAAAAAACTAAGCTGAACAGAGAATACAACCATCCTGAAACCCTAAAACATCAAATGAAGAGATAAAGAACTCAGCCAAACACCAAATGGAATGAGAACACTGACAGAGAATGGAGAGCAAGGAGAGATTCATGCAGAGGTCCCCTACCAGCTAACCCAGTGCAGATCCACAATCTTGGGCTCCTATAGGAGACCAGCAATTGGGGGAATGAGAAAGCAGCCTCATGGAGCGTCCAGTGGGAGACAAAAGAACCGTCTCTCATGTCTCCATTCCAACAGCAAGCTCCCCTAGCATTCTTTTTTGTTTGTTTTTATGTTTTTGGCTCCTGCTCCTCTCTCCTCTCTCCCATATCCATCTTAGCTCCACACGTAACAAACTCCCCGCTGCATCCTCCCTACCTGCACCGTGCACTTGACATCAACCACCAAGCAGCACAGGCACGGCCTACTGGAACCTTCCCTACACTGATTACCGACCCGTTCTGGTGGCTGTAGTAAGTGCCACAAACAACCCGTCCCAGTAACTCCTCTTCAGCTAGACCTGCCCTACTGTACCATATCTGAGTGACTGACCCTGCCTGTGGGAGAAGGAGGTGAAAAGTATTGAGCGCACAGATTAGCAAACAACAAAAAACACACAGTCCACCTGCTCAGATATAATCAATTTTTTTTAAAGGGACAAAATAAAAAAATCTACAATCAATAAACAAGAATAACCACTGAATGCCCCGAAAACAGCAGACAATATCAAAACACTTACAAAAACAGGACAGGATGATTCCAGTAGGCATCCAAAATAAAACACCAGATGACTCGCTTGTGGAAGAAAATGCACTAGAACTACCTGATAGGGAATGCAAATCTCTAATACTCAGAATTCTCCAATAACTGAGGCAAAAAGCTGGCAAACATGAGGAAAAAATAGACAAATTCATGGAAAATACAGACAAAAAAATGGAAGAATTCAGGAAGATGATGCAGGAACAAAATGCAAAAATAAATTCACAACTAGAAATTACACAAAAACAACAATAAGAAATCCAAAAGATAAACAACAAGATTTCAGAAATGGATGATGTCATAGAAGGGCTGAGAAGTAGATTTGAAACCGTGGAATACAGGATCAGTGGAA
>NW_004444050.1:8568198-8575919 GCF_000243295.1 Trichechus manatus latirostris | reverse complement strand
ACGGTTGATATGTTGTGGGGTTGTTAACCAATGTCATAAAACAACATGTGTACTTCTGTTTCATGAGAAACTATTTCTTCTGTAAGCCTTCACCTGAACTACAATAAATAAATAAATAAATAAAGTTGGAAAAAAAAAAAACTTACTATGATAATTTTTTCATGCATACTCACTGAAAACATGTACCTCCTTTCAAAATCAGTCAATACACGGAAAAACAATTGATAAAAATGCCTTTATTGTGCATTTTATCAGATAAGATCAATAAAAAGCATAAGTTTTAAATAAATATTTGTATCCTTTATAAAGATAGGTTTTAAGTCTAAAATCTTATTCATTTTCTCCTTAAAAGATGTCTAGTCCAAATAAACAATGAGTTCTGCATCTCTGTCGCTAAATACTTTTTAAAATCTGATTTATAAGGAAAAAAAAAACACATAGTCTGATTGTCAGAGATATATGGATGGATAAATATTTAGAGTACAGAATTTAAAGTAGAATCTCTCAATTAAGTTAATTTCATATGAACAGTAAAGGAGACTATTTTTCCCTTAGCCACTTTTCATCATTTTGCATAGATATTCTATATTGTTTAACTTTTTATCAAGCATAGCATTTTTGCATTTTTAACAGTAACATTACAAAATATTTTAACTACGTTATCATCACATCCACGATGTTAGATGGATCTTGGCTGAAAGTAGACAATACCAGGAAGATGTTTACCTGTGTTTTATTGGCTATGCAAAGGCATTCAACTGTGTGGATTAGAACAAATTATGGATAACATTTCAAAAAATGGGAATTCCAGAACACTTCACTGTGTTCATGATAAACCAGTACATAAAGTAAGAGGTATTTGTTTGAAAAGAACAAGGGGATACTGACTGGTTTAAAATCAGAAAAGCTGTGCATTAGGGTTGTATCTTTTCACTATACTTATTCAATCTGTATGCGGAGCAAATAATCTGAGAAGACAGACTATATGAAGAAGAATGCGGCATCAGGATTGGAGGACAACTCGTTGACAATTTGCGAAATGCAGATGAGACAACTTTGCTAGCTAAAAGCAAAGAGGACTTGAAGCGCTAACTGATGAGGATCAAAGACTATAGCCTTCATTATGGATTGCACTCAACATAAAACAAAAATCCTCACAACTGCACCAATATGCAACATCATGATAAATGGAGAAAAGATTGAAGCTGTCAAGGATTTCATTTTACTTGGATCAATGCCCATGGAAGCAGCAGTCAAGAAATCAAACAACATATTGCATTTGGAAAATCTGCTGCAAAAGATCTCTTGAAAGTGTTAAAAAGCAAAGATGTCACTTTGAAGACTAAGATGTTCCTGACCCAAGCCATGGTATATTCAGTCTCCTGACATGCAGGCGAAAACTGGACCATGAATAAGGAAGACAGAAGAACTGATGCATTTGAATTATGGTGTTGGCAAAGAATATTGAATATACCATGGTCAGCCAGAAGAACAAACAAATCTGTCTTGGAAGTAGTATAACCAGAAGGCTCCTTAGAAGCTAGGATGTGAGACTTCGTCTCACATCTTTTGGACACATAATCAGGTGGGACCAGCCCTGGAAAAGGACATCATGTTTGGTAAAGTACAGGGTCAGCAAAAAAGAAGAATACCCTCAACAAGATGGACTGACACAGTGGCTGCAGCAATGGGCTCAAACATAGCAATGATTGTAAGGATGGTGCAGGACCAGGCAGTGTTTCGTTCTATTGTACACAGGGTCAGTATGGGTTGGAACTGACTCAATGGCACCTAACAATTACATTATCACATACAAATAAACTGTTACTACTGGTGTTATAAAGATACTTTTCAAGAGTATTGTTAATATGCTGCTCACCTTAGGCCATAAGACCATAACTTTACTCAATATAATTAGGTTCAGCTATGCAACCCTAGACAAGTTACCCAAGATCTCTTTCTCTTATTCAGATGGTTTCACTATCTGAAGAAAAAAGACAAAAGGCTGCAGTTAGGAAAAGGGACTTAAAGCATACAAAGCACTAAGAACAGCATCTGTTACACATCGAGCACCTAATTGATGTTCATCGTTGTTATCATCATCATCATCCTCATCATCATCATATTATATGATGATATATATATTGTATTATATATTGCAAAAGTTCAAACATCTTTTTAGTCTAAATTTTATTCTTAACATAGCACCTATATTAGTTTCATGAGGTTGCTGTAACAAATTACCACAAACTTGAAGGCTTGTACAACAGAAATATATGCTCTCTCAGTTATAGAGTATCTATATTTTCTAATTTTATTTCTCAGTAACTGAAGCTAGATCTTTCCACAGAGGTCTTAGAATCAAGGAGCAACATGGCAATGAACATCCAAAGCATCTAGATGACAGACTCTAGATGCCATTTCTCACTAAAAATCACTAAAGCTCTGACACATAAACACAGACACACACAAACACATCCACCATAAACATGCACTCACTCATGCCCCTAATTTATTTTTTTCCATTTGGAGGATATATGCTAATCAATTCATTATTTAACACAATAAAGGAAAAGAAGCATTTAACTTGTCTTTCCTGTTCAAATTCTATGTCAGGGTAACCAGATAGTGAATAAGGAGGTGTTTCTTCTATAGAAATATTTCAGTGTATAAATTAAAAAAATGAAAGAGAATATTAGAGTATCCCCATTTGTAACCCCTATTGAACTAATGGATTTAGTCAATATTTATCAATAGCTGCTTATGCACAAACAAGTGAGGCAACCGTTCATCAGCTTCCTTCTTGGGAGAGGTAGAGGATATCAACTATGAAGTATGAGTGTAAAAATATTGAACTTGAATCCAATTAAGACTCTATATCTAATCATAAATTTATAACAATTATAGAGGGCTGAAGAACATGTGAAAAGTCACCACAGTAATGCAGTCAGCAAAATCCAGACTATGAAAAAACTACCAATTTCCATCCAGTGGATTCTTACTCATGGCAATCAACATGTGTTTAAGAGTATAAATGTACATAGGATTTTCGAATGGCTGTGAACTTTCAGAAGAAGATCCCCAGGCCTTTCTTCCCAGGCTTTTCTTGGTGGATTCGGACTGCCAACTCTTTAGTTATTAGCTGAGCACTTAACCATTTGTGCCACCCAAGGAACCACTTAAAAGCTATAGGACCCCAAAACACAGGAATTTTTCAATAAATAATTTAAAAAGAAAAAAAAAGGTAAATGCACAGATTAATAAAGACTTAAGAGACATGTCAACAATTTCAATACATAGACCTTATTTTAATAAGTTCTTGATTCAAATAAACTGTGAAAATAAACATAAGAAAAATTGGAAAACTTGAACAAAATATAAGGATATTTCAAGCAAGAATATTAATAAATTATTAATTTTTTTGTAGGATACTGCTTTTAAGTTTCAAAATTATTATATTTTGACATAAATTTTGAAATATTTACTGATGAAATGATATACTCTATGTTTTGAAATAATTCAGGGGGAGTGGAGAAGTTTTTAAAAATATAGTGGAAATGAGATTATCACGGTTTGATTATTGTCGAAGCTGGGAAAATAGCAGTTTATTATATTATTTTCTCTACTTTAAAATTTTTTTGACATTTTCCTTAATAAAAATGCTTTAAAAGACTGACCAGAATCTAATAACACTTTTTTAAGAAATTTGAGTGGTGAATGTGAGTACATTTTTACATTATTTAATTTGTTAAATTCAGTTACCAACACTAGACAACTTTTTTGATGAGTCACATTTATCAAGCCTTTCTCAAGTATTCAAATTAATTTTCATAAAGAACAGAACTATTTGCACACTATATTTTAGTAGTATAATTAAATTCTTTAATTATCCTAAAAATACAAGTAGAACAACTGTTTTAATATCTTAATAAATATGGCTGTCTCTTAGCAAGCAAAGAGCTCAGTTGCTAGTAAATTATGTAGGAAATTTAAAGGATATTCTATTAACCAAGGGCATTCACTTGCTGTGCTCTGGCCCGTCTGTTTTCTAGAAGGAAAAAAGATTGTTAGTCTGGTAAATTGATCAAACACAAGTTGCTTACTACTTTTAACTCCTTACAAATCCACAAAATGAGTTGGCATCCGTGCTTAATATGAACCTCTATGAAAATACAGGGCTACTGGATGCCAGAAGAGCCCAGTTAAGTGGTATTTTCAATTCTTCCTCTTATTTTCATCAACAAAAAAGGAGCAATAAGTGTCCAGCAACTATATTTGGTTAGCACATCCCTTGGGTTTACTCTAGATTCCTGACTTTCCTCCAGGACATAATTGACAGCTAGATTCTCTTTTAATGAAATATGATCCAACTCATTACTCTTCTTGGCCCAGCAGTTCATGTGGAATACATTAGTGTTAAGGCTTAGGGTCAGAACAGTAACTCCACAAAGAGGTTGCCAAGATGATAAATTCCTACAACCTTTTGGAACTTACATACTTGAAACGTAGCTTTAGACATATCCAACCTGCAAGACAGCAGGAGTAATCAAACTCCTCAAAGCCAGATTTAGAAAGGAAAGCATTCACGCAGCTCTTCCTAAAGGCTTCTTGCTAAGGTTACCCACTGAGCAAGTAGCCAGCTGGCAAAGTGAAATCAGCTTAGGATGTGATCAGGTGATCATTATCATATACAGCGCCAGGAGACAGGAGTTTGAAGCCTGCCAAAAGTGAAAAAAAAAAAGAAAGAAAAAAAAAAGAATGTGTACCCAAGTATAGTGAGAATTGGAAGTATATTTCATATCCCCATGGGATTTATGTTAGGAAATAGCTGTTTCTAGACCCTTATAATAACAGCCACATCATTTTTAAGATCTTTAGAAATGTCAACCAGGATCTAGTCCAGGTAGCTACTTTCTTGCTTTCTCCTTGTAAATGGTCTTGCAGATGCATATTTAATATCACCAACTCTGATAACCAAAAATCCATCTTATAAGGAGATGTGAGATAGGCAACACAGAGTAACAGGTGAACGTCACGATTCACTGCCCAGTCTTATCTCTGAATTTTAGCATGCATGATTGGTAAACAAAACCACTGTGTTACTAAAACTAACTTGAAGTATTCTAAGTACTTATGTATTTAATAATTCAAAAAGTTTTTCACTTGGTTTACTCAACTGTACAGAAAAGCTTCAAACTGGAAGCACTCATGTCAGATGTAAGAATAACAGTGCCAACATGCATTACCAGGAAGCAAAAGGTCAGAATGTAAACCGTTTGTTCATGGGAAGAATGTGTCAAGATGTAAACAATCTGTTTCTGGGAAAAATGTGTTCATGACTACAATCATGAACAACTGAACTAGCAGGCCACTCATCTAGGTGGTAACTCACTCCCTCCTAAGCAAGTGGCCCATCTTTACATTTCAAAGGATTTCAAGCTGAAGTTGATTGTAACCATTAACAATCATTAACCCCCTACTTTTCCTGTGTTCTCTACAGACTCCTCTCTCCACTTGATCTGCAGAGTACCTTGTCTTTTTATTAGTGCTACCCAGCTTGCACTGTATTATTCTTCAATAAAACTCTTTTTCTTTCACACTTAATAGAGTGCAGGATTTCCTTCTTTGACACAATCAATGATAAGCAATCATAATGTTAGACTTGCCTGTATAAAAATTAAAACTATCTGGTGGTCAACATGGCAGAGTAGTTAGATGCTTCCTATATCCCTCTTACAACAAAGACCTGGAAAAACAAGTGATTTGATTCTATGTGAACATCTGGTGGCCCTGAACAAGGCAAGGTTAAGAAATCCATCTGAGTCATACTGGAGAGGAAGACCGTTTGGAAGAGGTGAGGAGCGCTAGAGCCACAGCGGCAAAACTGCAGAGACAGAGCCACGCCGGTCCGTGATGAAGCAGGCAAACAGCTGTGCTGTGCGTGCACTCGGGAAGCAGTTTCCACATCGAGAGAGACCCGGCAGCAGAGATTCTGCTTGGACACTCTGAACTGGTGAAGAGCAGCTCCCAAGAGACTAGGATAAGTACATGTGTGCACCCTTTCACGGCGATTAAAAAAAAAAAAAAAAGCCCATTTGGGAAAAACCTCTCTCCCTTTTACCTCCTACCTCTGTGCTCTGCACCAGATTTGGGAAAAACCTCTCTCCCTTTTATCTCCTCCCTCCCCACACTGCACCTGGAGTCCACTGGGACAGAAGTAGATCCCAAAAGGCGCCCTGACCCATTCTTCTGGCCTTGGAGAGGGAACAAATAAGCTGCTGGCTCCCCTAGCCCAGGAACACAAGGTTGGCACAGCTCCTTTACTGGCCACAGAAATCAGGGGTCTGCAGACTCTGAGTGCCTTACACCCCTGTATAGACTTGTGGGGACCCATCTCAACAGCATTAGCCCTCACTGCCACAGTACAACAGGGCAAACATCTGAAGTTTAACTTCAACTGCTTCAGCTGTGAACGGGCAGATTTGTGACCCTTGAAACAGCCCTGCCCCTCAAGTAGGCACTTCTATCAATCTGCACCAGAGTCTTGAGGACTCGTGGTAGCTCCTAAAGTGCCTAGTCACCTGCTACAGGAGTTCAAGAAAAAGTGGTGCACTCGAGTCTTTGCAGCCAACAGAGTAGGGTACTCTTAGCCCGGCTGCAAAACTCACCTACCTATTCGTCCTAGAGAATAGGGACATGCTTTTCTTTCAGACTCTCAGGGGCTGCTGTCAGTCCCCTGCTTGGCTCAGCCTGTGATCCCCTAACACAGCCAGAGTCTAGTGCCAGCACCAATCACCCATGCCTCTCTAGGACTGGAGGTGAGAGCATGCATCACACACTTCGTGACTGACTGCCTACACACCTGAGCTGATCCCATATAGAAAAATTTAACGCACTCCGGTGTGCACATACTTAGAGAACTAACTACCTGGTGACAGGACATTAGAGATCCAAAGGTGTCAAAAATCAAACTACTGCACATGAGCAGCCTATTTGGGCATACCAAAAAAAAAAACAAAATAAGAAGCTAGGTCTCACTAAGCAAACACAAAATAAAATTATAATAAATTATTGATGGCTAGGAGACAACAGTCAATATCAAATCACATAAACAGGCAGTCCATGATGGCTTCATCAAGCTCCCAAAATAAAGAATCAACAAATTCTCTGGAGGAAGAGAACTTCTTAGAATTACCAGAGACAGAATACAAAAGATTAATATAAAGAACTCTTCTAGAAATAAGAAAGGAAATTCAACAGAATGCTGAAACAGCCAGGCAACATAAAGACACAGTAGTAGTGGAACTTAAAAAAGTTATTCAAGAACATAATGCCAAAATTAATAGGCTGCAATAATCCATAGACAGACAGCAATCACAAATCCAGAAGATTAATAATAAAATTTCAGAATTAGACAAATCAATAGAAAGTCATAGGAGCAGAATTGAGGCAGTAGAAGTTAGAATTAGTAACACTGAAGATAAAGCTGTTGATGCCAACTTATTTGAGGAAAAATCAGATAAAATAATTAAAAATAATGAAGAAACTCTAAGAGTCATGTGGGAGGCTATCAAGAGAAATAACATACGAATGAGTGGAGTACCAGAACAGGGGGGGATAACAGAAAATACAGAGAAAATTGTTGAAGATTTGTTGACAGAAAACTTCCCTGATATCATGAAAGATGAAAAGATATCTATCCAAGATGCTCATCGAACCCC
>NW_004444050.1:8565203-8566597 GCF_000243295.1 Trichechus manatus latirostris | reverse complement strand
TTCACCATAATCAAGCGGGATTTATACCAGGTATGCAGGGATGGTTCAACATTAGAAAAACAATCAATGTAATCCATCACATAAATAAAACAAAAGACAAGAATCACATGATCTTATCAATTGATGCAGAAAAGGCATTCAAAAAAGTCCAACGCCCATTCATGATAAAAGCTCTCAACAAAATAGGAATAGAAGGGAAATTACTCAGTATAATTAAGGGCATTTATATAAAACCAATAGCCAATATCATCCTGAATGGAGAGACTTTGAAAGCATTCCCCTTTAGAGCAGGAACCAGACAAGGATGCCCTTTATCACCTACTATTATTCAACATTGTGCTGGAGGTCCTAGCCAGAGCAGTTAGGGTAGAAAAAGAAATAAAGGGCATCCAAATATGTAGGGAAGAAGTCAAAGTATCTCTATTCGCAGATGATATGATCTTATACACGGAAAACCCCAAGGAATCCACAGGAAAACTACTGGAACTAATAGAAAATTTCTGCAAAGTTTCAGGATACAAGCTAAACGTACAAAAATCAATTGGATTCCTTTAGACCAACAAAGAGAACCTTGAAGAGGAAATCACTAAATCAATACCATTTACAATAACCCTCAAAAAGATAAAATACTCAGGAATAAATCTAACCAGAGATGTAAAAGATCTTTACAGAGAAAACTACAAGACACTACTGCAAGAAACTAAAAGAGACCCGCATAAGTGGAAAAATACACCTTGCTCATGGATAGGTAGACTCAACATAGTGAAAATGTCAATTCTACCCAAAGCGATCTACAGATACAATGCAATCCCGATCCAAATTCCAGCAGCATTTTTTAATGAGATGGAGAAACAAATCACCAACTTCATATGGAAAGGGAAGAGGCCCTGGGTAAAGAAAGCACTACTCAAGAAGAAGAACAAAGTGGGAGGCCTTACATTACCTGATTTTAGGATCTATTATACTGCCACAGTAGTCAAGACAGCCTGGTTCTGGTACAACAACAGATACATAGACCAATGGAACAGAGTTGAGAATCCAGATATAAGCTCATCCACCTATGAGCAGCTAATGTTTGACAAAGCCCCAAAGTACATTAATTGGGGAAAAGACAGTCTCTTTAACAAGCGGTGCTGGCATAATTGGATATCTATATGCAAAAAAACTGAAACAAGACCCATATCTCACACCATGTACAAAAACTAACTAATATAGATCAAAGGCTTAAATACAAAATCAAAAACGATAAAGATCATGGAAGAAAAAATAGGGACAATGCTAGGAGCCCTTATACATGGCATAAACACAATACAAACCATAAGTAACAATGCACAACCACCAGAAGAGAGACTAGATAAATGGGAGCTCCTAAAAATCAAACACTTATGCTCATC
>NW_004444050.1:8561384-8565077 GCF_000243295.1 Trichechus manatus latirostris | reverse complement strand
TGTAAAATGGTACAACCACTTTGGAAATTGATTTGGCACTTCCTTAAAAAGCTAGAAATAGAAGTACCATACGATCCAGCTATCCCGCTCCTTGGAATATATCCTAGAGATAGTAGATAAGAAAGCCTACAGGTCATGTGGGACACCATCAAGAGGAATTAATATATGCATACTAGGAATCCTGAAAGGAGAAGAGAGAAAAAAAAGAAGATAGAGACAATTTTTTAAGATATAATGGTAGAAAACGTCCCAAATGTCATGAAAGACGAGAAGATTTCCATCCAAGAAGCTCAGCGAACCCCATACAGGTTAGACCCCAAAAGAAATTCACCAAGACATATCATAATCAAATTTCCAGAATCAAAGACAAAGAGAGAATTTTGAGAGCAGCTCTTGAAAAGTGAAATATCACTTACAAAACCCCAAATCCAGTGCCATTGAGTTGATTTCAATCCATAACAACCGAATAGGACAGAGTAGAACTAACCCGTAGGGTTTCCAAGGCTGTAAATCTTTACTGAAGCAGACTGTCACACCTTTCTCCCATGGAATGGCTGGTGGCTTCAAACTGCTGACCTTTCAGTAGGCACCTGAGTACTTTATCCACTGCATCACCAGGGCTCCTAACAAAGGGACTGCAATAAAACTAAACATGTATTTCTCGTCAGAAGTCATACAGGCAAGAAGGCAATGGGATGAAATATACAAAGCCCTGAAATAAAGGAACTGCCAACCAAGAATCATATATCCAGGAAAATTGCTTCTAAAAAATAAGGATGAAATTGGAACATCCCCAAATAAGCAGAAATTCAGGAAATCTAACCACCAGATCAGCCCTACAAGAAATATTAAAGGGAGTCCTTAGGATAGAAAAGTAACAACATCAGACAACAACCTCAGAAAATTACACATGGCAGCATCTCCCAGATACCAAGCCAGATAAAGATTTCACAAAAGTAAAATAAAGCTACAAAATTGATTACTGGGAACCAGAGGTATAAAGACATTATCAATGACAGCTTCAGAACAAAATGAGGAATGAATGGTGTAGTTATATAACATCCATATGGAGAGGAAGTCTAGGCGATTTCAAGATATACTAGATTGTTTAAAATACAAGATGATAAATGTAAACTTTAGGGTAACCACAAGAAAAATTAATAAATCTACTCACAAAAATAAACACAACTAAAAATGCACAAATGACAGAAGATAAATTAGATAACTGGGATCTCCTAAAATCTAAATACTTATGCACATCACAAGATTCTACAAAGAGTAAAAAGACAACCTACAGACTGGGAAAAATTTGGGGGAATGACATATCTAAAAAATGATCTAATCTCTAAAAGATATAGAAACAGCTATTCAACAGCTCAACAACAAAAAGACAATTCAATTAAAAAACGGGCAAAGGACATGAACAGACATTTCACCAAAGAGGACATTCAAGTAGCCAAAAAACACATGAGAAGATGCTCACCATCATTAGGCATTAGAGAGATGCAAATCCAACTATAATGGAATACCATCTCACACCAGCAAAATGGTGCTGGTAAAAAAAAAAAAAAAAAAAGACAAAAGAAAAACAGAAACCAACAAATGCTGGTGAGGTTGTGGGGAGATTAAAACCCTCATCCACTGCTGTTGGAATTGTAAAATGATATAACCACTATCCCCATACATCTGTCATTTTCTCATACTGTGACGGCTTTTGTGTAAACTGTAATGCTGGAAGCTATGCCATAGGTATTTCAAATACAAAAAGGGTAACCCATGATCAGGAGGTTTCAGGAGAACTTCCAAACTAAGACAGACTAGGAAGAATAACCTGGAGTCTACTTCTGAAAAAATTGGCCAGTGAAAACCTTATGAATAGCAGTGGAACATTGTCTGGTATAATTCTGGAAGATGAGCCCCTCAGGTTGGAAGGCACTCAGAATATGACTGGGGAAAGAGCTGCCTCTCCAAAGTAGGGTAAAGTTTACCTTAATGACACAGAGAGATTAAAGTTTTGGGGACCTTCATTTGCTGAGGTGGCATGACTCCAAATGAGAAGAAACAGGTGCACACATCCATTTAATAACTGGACCAAGGAATGTATGACGTGAACCTAGGAAAATCGGAAGTCATCAAAAATGAAATGTGCTGCATAATGATATTCCAGGCTTTAGTGAGCTGAAATGGACTGTTATTGGCCATTTTGAATCAATCATATGGTCTTCTATGCCTAGAATGACAAATTGAAGAGGAATGGTGTTGCATTCATCCTCAACAAGAACATTTCAGAATCTATCCTGAAGTACAATGCTGTCAGTGATAGGATAATATCCATACACCTAAAAGGAAGACCAGTTAATAGAATTATTATTCAAATTTGCACACCAATCACTAATGCCAAAGATGAGGAATTTGAAGATTTTTACCAATGACTGCAGTCTGAAATTGATCAAACATGCAATCAAGATGCATTGATAATTACTGGTGATTGGAACATGAAGGCTGGAAACAAAAAAGGATTGGGGGTTGGAAAGTGTGGCCTTGGTGATAGAAGGACATCAGCGATCGCATGATAGAATTTTGCAAGACCAGTGACTTCATTACAAATATCTGTTATCAACAATATAAACATCAACTATACACATGGACCTCACTGAATGGAAAACACAGGAATCAAATTGACTGCATCTGTAAAAAGAGACAATGGAGAAGGTCAATATCGTCAATCAGAACAAGGCCAGGGGTGGACCGCAGAACAGACAATCAATTGCTCATATGCAAGTCCAAGCTGAAGCTAAAGAAAATTACAGCAAGTTCACGAGAGCCAAAATATGACCTTGAGTATATTCCAACTGAAATTAGAGATCATCTCAAGAATATATTTGACACAGCAAACACTACTAATTACCTAAGACCAGACGAGTTGAGTGATGACATCAAGGACATCATAAATGAAGAAAGTAAAAGGTCATTAAAAAAAGAAAGAAAAGAAAAAACAGAATAGATGTCAGAAAAGACTCTGAAACTCACTCTTAAACATCGAGTAGCTAAAGAGAAAGGAAGAAACGATGAAGTCAAAGAGGGAAACAGAAGATTTCAAAGGGCGACTCGAGAAGACAATGTAAAATACTATAATGAAATGTGCAAAGACCTGGAGTTAGAAAACCAAAAGGGAAGAACATGATCCACAATTCTCAAGCTGAAAGAACTGAAGAAAAAATTCAAGCCTTGAGATGCAATATTGAGGATTCTACAGAGAAATTGTTGATTGATGTGGAAAGCATCAAAGTCTTTTATTTATTTATTTTTATTTTTTCCCATACATACATTGTTACGTGACTCTAATTGCTCTCCCCATACTGTGACAGCACACTCCTCCTTTCCACCCCTGATTCCCCATGTCCGTTCAATCAGCTCCTAACCCTCTCTGCCTTCACATCTCACCTCCGGACAGAAGCTGCCTGTTTAGTCACTTGTGTCTACTTGAGCTAAGAGGCACAGTCCTCATGAGTATCACTTTATGTGCCACAGTCCAGTTCAATCCCTCTCTGAAGAGTTGGCCTTGGAAATTGTTTTAGTTCTGGACTGATAGAGAATCCAGGTGCCATGATTTCCGGGGTTCCTCGAATCTCAGTCACACCATTAAGTCTGGTCTTCTTACTAGAATTTGAGTTCTACGCCCCACCTTTCTCC
>NW_004444050.1:8558529-8560945 GCF_000243295.1 Trichechus manatus latirostris | reverse complement strand
GCTGACTTCCCCTGTAGTGTGTGCTGTCCTTCCCTTCACCTAAGATAATTCTTATCTACTATCTAGTTAGTAAATAACCCTCACCCTCCCTCCCCACCCTCTCAACCATAAAAGAATGTTTTCTTCTATGTTTAAACGTTTTCTTGAGTTCTTGCAATAGTGGTCTTATACAATATTTGTCCATCTGTGACTGACTAAATTCACTCAGCATAATGACCTCCAGCTTCCTCCATGTTATGTTTCACGGCTTCATTGTTCTTCTTTATCATTGCATAGTATTCCATTGTGCGATGTACCATAATTTGATTATCCATTCATCCATTGATGGGAACCTAGGTTGTTTCCATCTTTTTGCTATTGTGAACAGTGCTGCAGTCAACATGGGTGTGCATGTATCTATTTATGTGACAGCTCTTATTTCTCTAGGATATATTCCAAGGAGTGGGATAGCTGGATAGTATTGTACTTCTATTTCTAGCTTTTTAAGGAAGTGCCAAATCAATTTCCAAAGTGGTTGTACCATTTTACATTCCCACCAACAATGTTTAAGCGTTCTCCACAACCTCTCCAGCATTTATTATTTTGTGTTTTTTGGATTAATGTTATCCTTGTTGGGGTGAAATGATATCTCATTGTAATTTTTGATCTGCAATTCTCTAATGGCTAATGATCATGAGCATTTCTTCACGTGTCTGTTAGCAGCCTGAATATCTACTTTGGCGAAGTGACTGTTATGTACTTTGCCCATTTTTTAATTAGTTTTTTTGTCTTTTTGTTGTTCAGGTTTTGCAGTATCTTGTATATTTTAGAGATTAGACACTGATCGGATTTGTCATAGCCAAAATTTTTTTTTTCCAGTCTGTAGGTTGTCTTTTTACTCTTTTGATGAAGTCTTTTGATGAGCATAAGCGTTTGATTCTTAGGAGCTCCCTTCTATGTAGTCTGTCTTCTGGTGCTTGTGCATTGTTACTTAAGATTCATATTGTGTTTATGTCATGTATCAGGGCTCCTAGCATGCTCCCTATTTTTTATTCCGTGATCTTTATCACTTTCGATTTTATATTTAAGTATTCGATCTATTTTGAGTTAGTTTTTGTACATGGTGTGAGGTATGGGTCTTTTATCAGTTTTTTGCAGACGGATATCCAGTTATGCCAGCACCATTTGTTAAAGAGACTGTCTTTTCCCGAATTCACGGACTTTAGGACTTTGTCAAATATCAGCTGTTCATAGGTGGATGAATTTATCTCTCGATTCTCAATTCTGTTCCATTGGTCTATGTATCTGTTGCTGTATCAGCAACAGGCTGTTTTGACTACTGTGGCAGTATAATAGGTTCTAAAATCAGGTAGTGTGAGGCCTCCCACTTTGTACTTCTTGAGTAATGCTTTACTTATTTAGGCCTCTTCCCTTTCTATATGAAGTTGGTGATTTGTTTCTCCATCTCATTAAAAAACGCCAGTGGGATTTGGATCGGGATTACATTGTATCTGTAGATTGCTTTGGGTAGAATTGACATTTTCACAGTTTTGAGTATTCCCATCCATGAGCAAGGTATGTTTTCCCACTTATGCGGTCTCTTTTGGTTTCTTGCAGTAGTGTCTTGTAGTTTTCATTGTACAGGTCTTTTATGTCTCTGGTTAGCTTTATTCCTAAGTCTTTTATCTTCTTGGGGGCTATTGTAAATGGTATTGATTTGGTGATTTCCTCTTCAAGGTTCTCTTTGTTGTTATAAATGTATCCAACTGATTTTTGTATGTTTATCTTGTATCCTGAAACTTCGCTGAAATCTATTAGTTCCAGTAGTTTTGTTGTGGATTCTTCGGGGTTTTCTGTGTATAAGATCATATCATCTGCAAATAGAGATCACTGACTTGTTCCCTACCAATTTGGATGCACTTTATTTCTTTTTTTAGTCTAATTGCTCTTGCTAGGACCTCCAGCACAATGTTGAATAAGAGTGGTGATAAAGGGCATCCTAACCTGGTTCCCATTCTCAAAGGGAATGCTTTCAAAGTCTTTCCATTTAGGATGATGTTGGCTGTTGTCTTTGTATAAATGCCCTTTATTATATTGAGGAATTTCCCTTTTATTCCTATTTTGTTGAGAGTTTTTATCACGAATGGGTGTTGGACTTTGTCGAATATCTTTTCTGCATCGATTGATAAGATCATGTGGCTCTTGTCTTATTTTGTATTTATGTGATGGATTACGTTGATTATTTTTCTAATGTTGAACCATCCCTGCATACCTGGTATAAATCCACTTGATCATGGTGTATTATTTTTTGGATATATTGCTGAATTCTTTTGGCTATAATTTTGTTGAGGATTTTTGCATCAATGTTCATGAGGGATATTGGTCTGTAATTTTCTTTTTTTGTGGTGTCTTTACCTGGTTTTGGTATCAGGGTTAT
>NW_004444050.1:8550483-8557763 GCF_000243295.1 Trichechus manatus latirostris | reverse complement strand
CTTTATGGTCAGAAAAGGTGTTTTGTAATATTTTGATGTTTTGGATTTTGTTAAGGCTTGCTTTATGGTCTAATATGTGGTCTATTCTGGAGAATGTTCCATGTGCATTGGAAAAGAAAGTAAACTTGGCTGCTGTTGGGTGGAGTGTTCGGTATATATCTATGAGATCAAGTTGGTTGATGGTTGCATTTAGCTCTTCCGTGTCTTTGTTGAGCTTCTTTCTGGATGTTCTGTCCTTCACTGAAAGTGGTGTGTTGAAGTCACCTTCTACTATTGTGGAGCTGTCAATCTCTCTGTTCAGTGCGGTTAGAGTTTGTTTTATGTATTTTGAAGCCCAGTTGTTGGATGTATAAATATTTATTATAGTTACGTCCTCCTGGTGTATTGACCATTTAATCATTATATAGTGTCCTTCCTTATCCTTTGTGGTAGACTTTACTTTAAAGTCTATTTTGTCAGAGATTAATATTGCCACTCCTGCTCTTTTTAAGTGTTGTTTGCTTGATATAGTCTTTCCATCCTTTGAGTTTTAGTTTGTTTGTGTCTTTAAGTCTAAGGTGTGTCTCTTGTAAGCAGCATACAGACAGATCATATTTTTTTATCCAACCTACCACTCTCTGTCTCTTCATTGGTGCATTTAGTCCATTTACATTCCGCCTAATTATTTATAGGTATAAGTTTAGTGCTGTCATTTTGATGTCGTTTTTTTGTGTGTTTTTCACAGTTTCTTTGTTCCACTTAATTTTCTGTGCTGAGTCGTTTTTCTTTATGTATTTTCTTTTTGTCTTTTTCATTGTTGTTGATTTTGTGTTTACTGAGTGTTCATATTTTTCTAGTTTTTTATTTTGACTTACAAGATTGTTACTTTCCTTTGTGGTTACCTTAATATTTACCCCTATTTGTCTAAGTTTATACCAGTCTTTTATTTCTTTATATTCCTTGACTTCCTCTCCATATGAAAACTCTATGTCTACATTTTTAAGTCCCTCTTTTTGGTTTTAGTGTTGTCATCTTTTACATATTGACATCTGTTTTCCTATTTTCAGTGTTTTAGCTTTGATTTACTTTTGTGTCTTCCCTATCTGGGTTGATATCTAGTTGCTCTGTCCTGTGTTCTAGTCTTGGGTTGTTAGCTGATGTTATTGATTTTCTAACTGGAGGCTTCCCTTTAGTATTTTTTGTAATTTTGGTTTGGTTTTTGCAAATTCTCTGATCTTCTGTTTAACTGGAAATGCCCTAATTTTGCCATCATATTTGAGAGACAGTTTTGCTGGATATATAACTCCTGGCTGGCAGTTTTTTTTTCCTTCAAGGCTTTATATATGTCATCCCATTGCCTTCTTGCCTGGGTGGTTTCTGCTGAGTAGTCTGAGCTTATTCTTATTGACTCTCCTTTGTAGATGACTTTTCATTTATCCCTTGCCGCTGTTAAAATTCTCTCTTTATCTTTCGTTTTGGAAAGTTTTATTATAATATGTCTTGGTGACTTTCTTTTGTGATCTACCTTATGTGGGGTCGATGAGCATCTTGGATAGATACTTGTCATCTTTCACAATATCGGGGAATTTTTTTGCCAACAAATCATCAACAACTCTCTCTGTATTTACTGTTATCCCCCTGTTCTCATATTCCAATCACTCGTAGGTTATTCCTCTTGATAGAGACCCACATAATTCTTAGGTTTTCTTCATTTTTTAAAATCCTTTTATTTGATTTTTCCTCAAATTAGTTGGTGTCAAGTGCTTTATCTTCAGTCTCACTAATTCTGACTTCCATTGCCTCAATTCTGCTCCTCTGACTTTCTATTGAGTTGTCTAATTCTGAAATTTTATTGTTAATCCTCTGGATTTCTGATTGCTGTCTCTCTATGGATTCTTGCAGCCTGTTAAATTTGTCATGATGCTCTTCTCTAATCTTTTTAATTTCCTCTATTGTGTGTTCTGGGTTTTGCTTAATTTCTTTCTTAATTTCTTGAAGAGTTCTGTATATTAATCTTTTGTATTCTGCCTCTGGTAATTCCAAGAAATTTTCCTCCTCTGGAAAATTTCTAGATTATTTATTTTGGGAGCTTGCTGAAGCCATCATGGATTGCCTCTTTATGTAATTTGATATTGAGTGTTGTCTCTGAGCCATCAATAATTTATTATATTTATTTATTTTATGTTTGCTTACTATGTCCAAGCTTCTTGTTTTCTTTTGATATGCCCAAATAGGCTGCTCTTATGAGCTAGTTTGATTATTGGCACTTTTGAAGCTCTAATGTCCTGTCACCAGGTGGTTAGATCTGTTACTAGGTATGTGAGCTCAGGATTCCGCCCACTCCTCCTGTATCTATTCAGCTCAGGTGCCCAGATAGCCAGAAAGTGTGTGGTGTAGGCTCTCACTTACAGTCCTAGACAGGCATGGATGGTTGGTTTAGGCACAGGCATCTGGCTGCAGCCGGGGGACACACTTTGAGCAAGGCAGGGGGCTGATGGCCACCCCTGAGTGTCCAGGAGGTAGGCAGGTCCCTGTTCCATAGAGCTCGTAGGTGGGTGGGTTTTGCAGCCGGACTATGAGCAGCTAATACTCTTGGCTGTAAGGACTGGGGGGAACCTCTTATTCATGGTCCTCTATTGCAGGTGGCTAAGTGGTGTGGATGGAGCTAACAGTCCCCAGGCCCCTGATGTGGGTAGGTGAAGACCTTGTTTAATGGGCAGAGCAGTGTCAAATGTCAAGTACCTGCCACTTCACAGCTGAAACAGTTGAACTTATACTTCTGGTATATACCCTGTTGTACTGTGGTAATGAGGGCCTATGCTGTTGAAATGGATGCACGCAAATCTATTCAGGGGGAAAGGCACTCAAAGTCCGTGGATCTCTTATGCCTGTGCCTAGGCATAGGAGCTGTGCCTATCCTATATTTCTGGCTTAGGGGAGCCAGCAGTTTATTTTTACCCCTGTTAGTTAATTTGTTCAGTCTCCAAGGCAGGGAGAATGGCTCTGGGCGTGTGAAAGATCCTACTTCCAGCCCAGGGAACTTAATAATTGCTGAAGCCACCCGGGACCCAGTGCAGAGCAGGGAGCGGGAAGGTGAATGGGAGAGAGATTTTTCCCTAAGGGGGGTGTTTTTGATCTGCACGGTAAGTTGTAAACAAGTACTTATCTTTCGTCAAGGGCTGCTTCTCACTGGTTCTGTGTGGCCAAATAGACTCTCAGTGGGTGGGTCTCTCCTGGTGCGGAATACATCTCCCAATTACCAGTGCTTGCCTGCCTCACTGTTCACCCCTGAGCTGACCAGGCCTGAAGGGCTCAGGCTCTCGCTGGGCCAGGTCTGGCAACTCCTCACTGCTTCTGAACCATCTCTCCCTCACCCTGCCACTCAGTCCAGTTCCTCAACTCTGTCTTTGATGTTCAGGGCTCCCAGATTGCCATATATAATTCAATCACTTGTTTTTTTTGGGGGGTCTTTGTTGTAAGAGGGTCCACCGGAAACATCTGACTCTCCTTCATCTTGGTCCTGGCCTCAGATTCTTAAAAAGGCCACTCTAGAGGTAGCTATGAGACTATCACCCTGAGATACTCTTTAAACCTTCACCTGAAACCACTTCCAGAGGTCACTTTCATGTAAATAACATATTGGCTCATAAAATAAATAATATCACCTGTGAGTACTGTGTTCCTTTAAAAAAATCATCTATATGTGCCCAAACAGTTAACATTTATCCTAAAGCAAATTTCTGAACGTAAGGGAGTGGCAGGGAAGCTAGCTTAATGGAATCAGAACAACCAGAACAGAAATAATGAAAATGTTGACACATTGTGAAAAATGTAACTAATGTCACTGAACAATATGTATAAAAATTGTTAAATGAGAACCTGATTTGCTGTGTAAACTTTAACCAAAACACTACAAAATATTATATAAAATTAAAAAAACTCGCTTGGCAAATCAAGAAGCACTATAAAAATTTAAACAATTTGACTAAATCATTTATCCTCTTCCTTTCTTTGCCAGCAGAGAATCTTGACTGGCTTTTAAGTGTCTAGTTTATTTTTTTTCTTCACAGTATAAGTGAATCTGCTAGAAGATTAGTTTCAAGTAACTACAGTTTCAAAGTTTAAGTCTCACTGAAACACGAACAGAGTGTCTCGATGCAGTGGGGATATGTCAAGTAAATGATATGCTTTTCAAAGTTAGTAAAATTCCATAAAATGAATGACATCCAAATATGTATATACATACATATATAACCTAGTTAGCTGTGAGCTCTTTACATGTTTCTGAGATTCATAACATAATAGTTGAAGTTAATGAAAAGTCTGAAATACACAGTTTCTCTTTCTTAAAACATTTGTAGAATTTAAGCAGATGGTAATATGTAGGGTGTTGGGAATGATGTGAAAAAGCATGTACTGTAGATGACAGTATATAGTTATTACATAGATAGAGGACAACCTAAATTGAATTCCAAAATATATTCATACTTTAAGACACTTTTAGGAATTCATTCTGCAGAAAAAAATTATATGAATGCACAAAAAAGTGCAAAGATACACATATAATGTGTTGTTAAAAAATAAATATGTAAACAGAGCCAGTTGCCTTTAGATAAGTTATTCCTTATCCCTTTCTCCCTTCCCCTCCTCTCACTCTTTAAAATTGACAATGTGATACTTGATTTCCAAGCATCCCTTGCAGCTCTGACTGGCCATTTGAGAAAATATTCTTCTACCACAAAACATTCAGTGTTATTTCCTGATTGTAAGGCAACTCTATGAGCATATGATACATGAAACTGCAGGAACTATCCAGGAACTATAAAGGAGGAAGCCAATATACTGAACATATCATGGAGAAGTATGGAAAGAACTGGGTCCCTGATACTACCAGTAAGTCCCTATACAAACTCTAGGACTCCCCACCTTTGGACTTCTTACATATCATATTTTTATGCAGATGACACTGGCCTTCTATGTTTGTTTTCCAACAGCACCCTCTCCCCACGTGATATTTTCATAAGCGTCTCTATGCCATAAAAATTGCAAAAAAAAATTAGCATAGCAGAACTTAGAAAATACCTTGGGGTGGTGGGTGGGGAGGTGCTGTTGTAGAAGGCACTTGTAATTTGTATTAAAATATGGTAAATAATACATATGGTTATTTTAAGTCATCAAGAGTCGATTATTCTTTTACTTGTAGTCAAATGCACTCCTATCAATTGCACAACATGAATACCTATAAATAAAATAATGTAAAGCATATTATGGAACAGTAATATCCAGTAAATACAAGCAGCTGTAAAAAATAATAAGCTGAATAAGAAATTAATCCAAAACCTAACCAAACCCATTGCCACTGAGTCGATTCCGACTCATAGTGACGTTATAGGACAAAGTAGAACTGCCCGATAGGGTTTCCAAGAAGAAGCTGGCGGATTTGAACTGCTGACCTTTTGGTTATCAGCTAAGGTCTTAACCACTGCACCACCAGGGCTCTGAAACTAAACCTTATTATATCATTTACAGAAAAAAAAATATGTTCTAGAATATGTATTTAATGACTCAATTTTTGTAATTATCTATTTTATACTATCTGATTATTATACTGTATTACACCATATCTTATGAAACTATATATCCATATATTTATGAATAGAAAGGGGATATTTTTATGCTGATAATAGTGGTTAAGTCTGTATAGAAGAATTAGTACAGTGAAGGGACACTCATCATTTTTTCCTCTTATATCTGCATTGTTGATTATTTTGCAATGGAGATGTATTATTTATGTGATGTTTAAACATAAAAGGGAAAAGAAGAGTGTACAATGACTCTACCTTATTAATAAACAAATACATGTAAATTAAAATGATAATTTGGAATTTTAATGCCTAGTACTTAGAAAAATACTAAAAGCATGATATTGTTGCATGCAAATTTTTGAACAAATCAAATATTCAATCATAACTCTTTTCTTTCAGAAAGGAGATTGTCAATAAATATTTTTAAATGCACTTTGTCCAAGCAATTTCATTCTTAAGAAATTGTGAAATTTAAAACATCTGTATTTAATTTGTTGGCTGCTGGTGTTGCTTTTTTCTGCTTCTTTTGATTTCTTCCTTACCTCTCACCACCTCCTCCTTCTCTTGCTCAAATACCTGACTCTTGGCGTCATCTTTGCTTCTTCCTAAGGGGCTGCGGAACTCTGTTCGAGTGTAGAACTGCTTCCTGGTCTGTGCTGCCACGCTGGTGGGATCCCGGGCCTTTGTTTGTTTGTTTGTTTTGAATTGTTTGTTTGCTTTCTTTTTCTTTTCTCGAGTTGGGAGCCTGTTCTGGCTGAGCAGTGTTACACGGCTTGGTACCTACCCCCTCAGCTAGCGCAGATGTGCAGAGGGATCCCTGAAACCATTTCTTTTTTTGTTTTTTTTTTCTTTTCTGTATTTTGGGGGCTTTTCTTATTCTTTTTTTTTTAATTTGTTTTGTTTTCTTTTCCCTCTTTTTCCCTTTTTGTCTCTCTTCATGACTCAGTTTCTCATCTGTCTATACCTTCCTTCTCTTCTTGTTCCCTGAATATCTGGCGCTGCATACCTCTACGCCTTCTAGCCAGGCTGTACTTCAATACCTGGGAACAACTTCCCCAGACCTCATAGCTGCACCAGTGGGATCCCTGGGAGATTTGCTGTTTCGTTTTCTTTCTAATTTTTATTTATTCATTCTTTTCTTTTTTTTCTCTTCTTCCCCTTTTTGTTCTTCTCCATTTCATAGTCTCTCATCTCTCCACTCCAATAGCAAGCTACCCTAGCACTATTATTTTGTTTGTTTGTATCTTGTTGACTCCTGTTCCTCTATCCTCTCCCCTATACCCATATTAGATCCACACATCACAATCTCCCCCTCCATCCTGCCTACCTGCACCGTGCGCTTAACATCTCACCAACAAGCAGCACAGGCACGGCCTACCAGAACCTGCCCTGCACTGATTACCGACCCGCCCTGGTGGCCGTAGTAAGTGCCACAAACACTCCACCCCAGCAACTCCTCTTCAGCTAGACCTGCCCTGTTGTACCATATCTGAGTGACTGACCCTCCCAGTTGGAGAAGGAGGTGAAAAGTATTGTGCCCACAGATGAGCAAACAACAAAGAACACACAGCCTGCCTGCTCAGACATACACAAATTAAAAGAAAAAAAGATGAAACAAACAAATCTACAATCAATAAATGAGGAAAGTAACTACTGAATTCCCAGAAGGCAGCAAACAATATCAAAACATTTACAAAAACAGGACAGGATGGTTCC
>NW_004444050.1:8526726-8548755 GCF_000243295.1 Trichechus manatus latirostris | reverse complement strand
AAGATATTTCACTGGTCTCACCCCTTTGGGAGGAAGGGAGAATGAAGAGAACAGGATACAAGGAAAAGATTAGTCCAAAGGACTAATGGACCACAGCTACTAAGGCCTCCACCAGACTGAGTCCAGTACAGCTAGATGGTGCCCGGCTACCACCACTGACTGCTCTGACGGGGATCAGAATAGAGGGCCCTGGACACAGTTGGAAACGGATATAGAACAGAATTGTAACTCACAAAAAAAGACCAGATTTACTGGCCTGACAGACTTGAGAAACCCCGAGAATATGGGCCCCAGACACCCTTTTAGCTCAGTGGTGAAGCCTCTCCCGAAGTTCACCATTCAACCAGGGATTGGACAGCCTGATAAAACAAAATAGGACTACTGAGGCACAGCAGTCCAGGGACAAGGACTGGACGGCAGGAGGGGATAGGAAAGCTGGTGATAGGGAACCCAAGGTTGAGAAGGGACAGTGTTGTCATGTCATGGGGTTGTTAACCAATGTCATAAAACAATATGTGTACTGACTGTTTAATGAGAAACTATTTGTTCTTAAACCTTCATCTAAAGTATGATAAAAAAATTTAAAAAAAAATCTATATCTATAACTACACTTATTGCTACATCTAGATACACAATTGTTACAACTGCAACACAAATCATATATTTCATGGTAAGGAAGTGGTTACATAAATTAAGTTTATAAATCCAATGAGCTGTTTTTCACGTTAAGATTATGAGTATTTGGACTTATAAATCTAACCGTGAATGAGCTCTTGCTATATGTCATGTATTTCCTAGGCTATTTAATATTATTTTTCCCTGTTTTATAGAGGAGAAGTCTGGAGTATAGAGAGTTCAACTCACCTGTCCAAGGTCACAGAGGCGGTGAGGAGCAGAGTTTGAATTTATGACCCATTCTATCTCAACATATAATATTAAATAATAATAATATGTTATGGTAAAGAAATAATTATTTTGTAAAATTAGTAACTAGAAAAACTAATTGTTACACATCCAATGCTGTCTTTCTGTGTATTTGCGTAATTTAAGTGGCTATAGTCTAGTGTATTATATATAAGAAAAGAATAAAAGGATATAATAATTTTCAGATAAATGTCTTAGTTGTCTAGTGCCGCTATAACAGAATACCATAAGTGAATGGCTTTAACAAAGAGAAATTTATTCTCTCACAGTTTAGGAGGCTAGAAGTCCAAATTTAGGCTGCTGGCTCCAGAAGGAAAATTTTGCTCTCTGTTGGCTCTGGGGGAAGGCCCTTGTCATCAGCCTTGCCCTGGTCTAAGAGCTCCCTAGCACAGGGGACCTCTTTGGATGTGATCCCCTCCTGGTTCCTATTTCTGGTGGTATGAAGTCCTTCTACTCTCTGCTTGCTTCTCTTTTTTTACATTTCAGAAGAGATTGATTCAAGATACAACCTAATCTTGTGGATTGAATCCTGCCTCATTAACATAACTGCTTCTAATACCGCCTCATTACCATCACAGAGGTGGGATTTACAACCTACAGGAAAATCACATCAGATGACAAAATGGTGGACAATCACACAGTGGGAATCATGGCCTGGCCAAGTTGATACACATTTTTGGGGGACACAATTCAATCCATAACAGTAAGTAAAAAATAAAATTTTTCATCTGAGACTATTCCTATCAGGCCCCTGCATGGAACACTGAATCTTCTGAATTATCTTTGAACGTTAGAGCAAATTCAGGGTATTTAAAACATCTCATGCCCTTGTGTAGACCCACCTGATTCTTCACTCTCTGCACAGGTTTCCTCACCCAGGAAACAGGTCCATAACCATGCCCTCGACACACACAAGGGGACTGGAAACTTTCTTTGAAGTGAAAATAAGCCCTTATATGTTAAATATTTATCTGAAGTTTTAGTATGCATGATCAAACATAATCCTTGAATTGTATAAAAAACCAAATTTGGAATATTTTGATTTTTGAATGACATTTCCATGTGAAGTATAATCATTTATATCTTCTAATGTGCCCCCAAAAGAGAGGCACATGCCCAGGATTTCTTTTTCCCCTGGTTTTGTAAAGAGTCCTTAGCTAGGAAAATTTGGCCTTTAATTAATCTCTGCAAACTGTGTAAATAGTACCTTGCTCATTTGTGCCTTACTCACAAAGAAATTCAGGTAGAATTCCATTTAATTATAGAAGCTTTCTTTAACCTTGATATTCAAATATTATTCCACCATCTCCCCTTTTCACATGTCTCTTATCATTTTATTCTCGGGTTATTGTTTTTAATTATATTAAATATATAATACTGTATCTCTAATCATCTTGATTCATTTGGGGATTCCTTGTGGTATATGCATGCTTTGAAATCCTATCTTTCTATTTTCTGAACATTATTAAGAGGGCTAACAGAGTAAATCACAACTTTTAATTTTAAAACATACTTTGTTTCATTATTTTAGAAGACAGAATAAATACCATTGCTGAACATCCCTTTAAATACTATACATTTTTCAAAAATATATATAAGTATCAAGATTTTAATGATAGAAAATACGTGGAGTTCTTGCTATGCACAATTGGCAGAATTTGAAAAGACAGTCATCCACTTTTACAATAATTTCAGTAAATGCAGACTTTCTTTCTGACATCACTTCCTGCACTGATTTATCTGTAGCAGGTATACGTATGCATGTGTACACACACACACACACACACACACACACCACACACACTGCCTTTTTTACATGTATGCATGTATAATGCCACACTTATTCAGACAAGCCATGCAACCCGTAGTGAGTAAGTTAAAGGATAAGGGAATTTGTTTATAAATACTAAAAAAAACAAAAAACAAAAAACAAATCTGTTGTCGTCGAGTCGATTCCGACTCATAACAACGCTATTGGATAGAGCAGAACTGCCCAATAGAGTTTCCAAGGAGCAGCTGGTGGATTCAAACTGCCGACCTTTTGGTTAGCAGCCATAGCGCTTAACCACTACATCCCCAGGGTTTCCTATAAACGCTAAGGTCCGTGGTAAGTTCCCTGAGGCAATGTGGTCTATTAGAAACACAGATACACGCAAACACACATAGACTGCAGATCCCGAGACATCTTAAAAGCCTGACTCTGTTGCTCACTTCAGGGAAGCTAGGTTCCAAATTCTATCTGTTCTCATTTGTAAAATGAAAGGGATAATACATGCAGCACAGGATTGCTGTGAGGATTCAGTATTGCAACATTTGCAGGGGTGTCTGCAGGAGACGCTGAATAGATGTTATTTTCCTCTGGTATTTATTGACCTCTTTTTTTAGTTTGACATTAGCTGTGTATGTGTGTGTGTCTTAGTTATCTCTGTATTTGTTTGTGATGTATTATGATGTGAGACGTTTTATTCCTTGAAAATCAAGCTTTATGGTTTAGTAATGGAAAGACGAGTTATATGTAACTAAAGTGATTGAGTTTCCATCTAAAGAGAGAGGAAGACCTTATTAAATGGACATCAGGGCCCTAGTGGTAGAAAATTAAGCATATGTGTGTTTTGTATATAGAGGATACAGAGTAGGGGCATGTCCCGGCTATGTCCTGAGAGGGATTCTGTCACAAAAGAGGTGCCAAGGTGAGCAGATCCACCTATGGCAACCTGGCCAGGATGCTGTGAGAGGGCCTCGGAGCCTCACCAGGTAACATGACCGGCAACCAGATAATCATGGCCCGACTGTGAACGCCATACCATCTGCACCCTGAAAACCTACTGATGACATTTCAATTACTTAGAAAAGGGAGCTAAGCCCTGTGCCTGCCATTAGATGGTGTTTCTCACAAAATCTCTAGGACAATTAGTCAAAGAGGCTCCCACTTGTCTAGGGGGTCTTGAAGAGATTGCATCCACTCATATTTGGTGATTGAAATAAGCATGAGAAAAACCTCCTGAGCTGTAATAATTAGAAGATACCGTAAGAATTAGACCTGTCAAATATCTACCAATCATATACAAGGATAATATTAATGACAACTGTGTTATAGACGGAGCCCTGATGGTGCTGTCACTAAGAGCTCAGCTGCTAACCAAAAGGTCGGCGGTTTGATCCACCAGCTGCTCCTTGGAAACCCTTTGGGGCAGTTCTAGACACGTGTGCACAGTAGGAAGTCACCATGATTACATTCATTTTTCTACTAATGTAAATATATGCCTGACTCTAAGCTTTCAAGATACCCTTTAATTAAAGGATTAAATTATTGTTTTATTTATGTAAGATGACTGCCTTTCATTATGCAAATTATGAAAACGTAAATAATCACACATCATATCATATCTATGATACCAGGTTTTTCTGTGTCCTTTTTGCTTCCATAGATCTGTCATTATGTCCACACATAGCCTCTTGATTTATCTGTCAAAGGTGTATATATATACATGCTATAGCTCTGCTTCTCTGCTTACGTGATAATTCACAACAATATTATGCTATCTCAGCAGGAAGATTTTGCTTTGATGGCTCTTGAAGGTTTAACAGATTTCAAAATATTTATCCCACAACTTCTTCAGAAGCTTTTATTTTCTTTAATTTTGTTTAAAATTCCAGATAAACCGCTATTGATTTCAAGACACCTCAGTCACTGAGTTTTTAAAATATGATTCAATTTAAATGTTTTTCTTCTTTAATTTTAAACTTGTCCGCAACTCACCTTGTTGAATTTGTTTCATAACTTTCCACTGTTTATGACTGAGTAGGAGGTGTTTCAGGGGAGCATAAATAACCATTACCTTCTCATCTGTTTTAGTTTTCTATTCTTGTCAGTTACCTTTTCCTGGCTATCCATGGAAATTCATAAACATTAAAGTTGGTTCATTTGTATTCTTGTTTCCAAACATCAAATAAAGTCATCCATAAATTAATTTTATGAGCAATTAAGTTCTTCCAAGTCAATACTTTCTAAATTGATTTCTCTTTTACAATCAAGAGACAGCTTAGTCCCATTTTATGACACTAGGCACAGCTCTCAGATAGTTCGCCATTTTCTTTCGTGTTGCCCCTTCAAATTTTTTTTATTATAAGAATAAGACAGAGATAAAGAGAGAGTTATAGGAAATTTTTAAAGGGTTGGAAAAGGAGAGTGCTGATGCTGAGATGACCCCAAAGAAATGGGGTCATGGCAGATTAAAACCACCTGGCAGCACAGGAGGAGTCCCTGGGTGGTGCAAACCGTCCCTGCTAACTGCATGGTTGGAGGTTCAAGGCCACCCAGAGGTATCTTGGAAGAAAGGTCTGGTGATCTACTTCTGAAAAATCGGCCATTGAAAATCCCATGGAGCACAGTTCTCCTCTGACACACATGGTCTCATCAGGAATTTAAACTGACTCAACTGCAACTGACAACTGGTAACAGCACAGGAACTAGAGACAGGATGGACGGCATTAGGCACATTGCAAGGATGTGAGTAAATGTGATTTTCAAGTAAAGATTTGGTCATCCAGCAGAAATTTTCAGAGAACATGGAAGGCTTTAATTCCAAGAGTTTTTGAAGCAATACTAGAAAATAAGGAAGAAAAATGGGTAAGTTCCATCAGACTGGATGCCACAGCTGAGGAAAATAAATAGGCCCAAGGAGAAGTAGAAAGTCAAACATTACTTCAAATGTTCACTATGGAGATTAAATAAAATGAGATGTTGATGGGTTTAGCACAGTGCCTGTTACATAGTAAATATACGATGCTCATTAGCTATTATATTTATGACTGTGTTCATCGTTACTATCTATATCATTATTTTTAATTGCAGTGGTCTTTTATTTTCATTTCCATTCTCATTGAACTTTATCTCTGATCTTCATCTCTCCTCATTTCAGGAAAGCAGTGCATTGTAGATTACTACGACCTTTTGGTCTGATCCCCCATGGGGAATGATGTGTAGATCTAAGCAACAGCTGAGCTGTGAGAATTCTGTCTGTGTTACAAGATGGAGTCCCATGATTGTCAACTAAAATCAGGCAAATCTGCAGGCCAGAGCATGGCAGAGAGCATTAGATCAATTTGCTGAAGAAAGGAAAGCTGAAATCATTGTCAACAAGGAGTTTCAACAGCATATAATATTGCTGAGAATAAAAGCCAGAAAGGAACAAATCAGATACATGGGAGAAAAAAAAAACAAAAAAACAGTCCATACAGATAGGTCCATAGATGTCACTGAAGTTGTTGTTGTTAGTTACTGTTATGGATTGAATTGTGTCTCCTGAAAATGTATGTTGTAAATTCTAACTTCTATGCCTGTGGTTATACTCCGTTTGGGGAATGGGTTGTCTTTGTTATGTTAATGAGGAAGGATTAGTGTGGGGTGTGTTTTGAGTCAATACCTTACAATATATAAAAGGAGCAGATTAAGCAAGCAGAGATGAGGGAAGATAGATGCCAGACCACATGGAGATCTCCAAGAAACCAGGAAACAGAAACTGAAAAGACAAGGACCTTCTCAAGAGTAGACAGAGAGAAAAAGCCTTCCCCTAGAGCTGGCACCCTGAATTCAGACTTCTAGCCTCCTAAACTATGAGAAAATAAATTTCTGTTTCAAAAGCCATCTACTTATAGTATTTCTTTAGTAGCAGCACTAGATAACTAAGACAGTTACCTTGGAGTTGGCTTCCAATTCACAGCAAACTTACATTGCCCGGTGCTGTGTCATCTTCATAATCATTGGTATTGAGTCCATTGTTGCAGCCATTATGTCAAACCATGTCTTCCAGGGTTTTCTTTGCCTTCACTCGTACTCTACTTTACGAAACATAATGTCCTTTTTCTGTGATTGGTCCCTCTGAGGACAGCTCCAAAGTAAGTGAGTCAAAGTCTTGGACAATATTCTGTGATCCATAAGGTTTTCAGTGGCTAATTTTCAGAAGTAGATAGCCAGCCTTTCTTCCTAGTCTGTCTTAGTCTGGAAGCTCCACTGAAACCCGTCCATCATGGATGACCCTGCTAGTATCACACCAACATGCAAGCCACCACAGTATGACAAACCAAAGACAGAGCATTAATAGAGTGTGAAAGAACTTGTGAAATCCAGGGGCCAGAGAATGACAGTAAGGAGAAACAAGGTCATTCTCTGCCTGGGAATCGCTTTTATGTACAAACCAGGGCATGGTATTTGGCCAGGCCAGTAGTACATAAGCACTGGGGATGAAGCAGACAGTTTCTTCCCTTTCTCATACCCTTTAGCCTAGATTGAGCATGGCCAGTGATCCTGAGTTCACTCACTAGAGCTGCACTGTCCAATTTCATGGCCACTAGTGGCAAGTGGCTGGTGAGCACTTGAAACACCCAAATAAAGATGTGCTGTAACTTAAAATAGAAGTCTCAGGATGGTGGAAATGGTCAGTGTGCTTGTCTGCTAATGGAAGTTTGAAGATTCAAGGCCACCCAGAGATGCCTCAGAAGAAAGGCCTGGTGATCTATTTCTGAAAAAATTAGCCATTGAGCACAGTTCTACTCTGACACACATGACATTGCCCTGAATCAGAGTTAACCTGACAGCAACTGTTTACTGGTAACCGTAAAATGCACTTCATATTTTGAAGACGTAGCGCGCACACACGTACACGCACACACACACACACACACACAATGTGAAACATCCCATTAACAAGCTTTATATTATTTACATGTTGAAATGGTAGTATTTTGGATGCACTTTGTTGAATAAAAATACATTATGAAAATTAATGCTATCAATTTTCTTTCATTATGTAAATGGGGCCATTAGAAAACGTAAAAGTTCATCTATGGTTTGTATTACATGTCTAACAGGCAGCACTGCTCTAGAGGTCTTGCTGTACTCTGACAGATTCTTAAATAAATGGAATATCGTGACTACTTTCCTAGCCCTGACTTTTTAAAATTTGTGAATTATTGGGGTTGACTATGGAGTTATCAGGAGAGCAGTGTTTGTCTTAATACATCCATGCTCAGATGTTGTGCCTCGTGTTGGTAGGTGTGGTCTTCAGGGCATGGTCTGGGTAAGCCTGGGAAACTGACGCTTAGAAAGAAGACATTTACGTGAAGTTAGACAGGCCATGAATTTTCTACTCTGTTTTCATCATTAGCTTCTAACATATCCTTCTGCAAGTATATTCTTATATTTAGTCCTCACAAATCTGCTATAAGCCTGATACTATTATTATCATCTTTTTGCATATGAGCAAATGTTTGCTTATAGAAGTTCAGTAACTTGCCCAAAGTCCCAATTTTGGCACTGGAGCTGGAATTTTGACCGAATTCCATTCTAACCTCAGCTCACTTCACCTGGCTCAATAATACAGAAGAGTAATACCTAGAAAGTGAAAAGGCTGAAAATTTCTCCTGAAAAAGACGGCAAAAGGACTCAATAGGTGTCCAAATCCATATGTGTCTTTATTTTTTAAAACTATCCTGATACTAAATGAAGGGATCAAGAGTCTCTGAATAAATTCTGATTTTAAAGAAAAAAAGAAAAAGTCATACGCAATCCAACAAATTAAATATTCAACCAGAATCAATCCAAGTAAAATTCAATACCTACTTGTGTTTTGAATGTTTTAATGTGAACATTGTTAGATGTAAAAAAAAAAAAAAAAAGTGATCTTTATACTCGTTAGTAAACACAAAGTGTTTTGTGCTTAGCTAGTATCTTAGTTTCCCCACGCTGCTGTAATAGAAACACCACAAGTGGGTGGCTTTAAAGAACAGAAATTTATTTTCTTACAGTTCTGGGGGCTTAAAGTCCACATTAGGGTCCCTGCTGTGTCAGTTCCTTCCCTGTAGTTAGTTCAGAGTGTTCCTTGGTGTTCAGACTATCCTCATGTGGCATCTGTCTTCCCCTGCGTGTGCACCTATCTCTGTGTCTAATCTACTCTTTTTATAACTAAGATGTGATTCAATTTAGAACACACCCTACTAGGGCATGGTCTAATTAACATAACAGAGAAAGCCCTTTTTCCAAAAAGGATTACATCGACAGGTATAGGGGTCAGGATTCCATCACATATTTTGGGGGGTTCAGATTTAATCCATAACAGGTACTAAGGAAACGAAGATGGTTAAGAAATAGTTTCTGTTATCTTGAAATGGACAGTTTGTAAAGAGGGAGAGATGCAGGAAGAAATGATTGCAGTGGATTTTTAACAGACTATATAATGTGTACAAGGTAGAAAACTGATACAAAGTTTAAATATTAAAGTCTATTTGAAGAGGGTAGGAAAGGCTTCGTGATAGACTATTTGTTCTGGGACTGGAAAGAATAAAGAACATGTGTAATAAGACAGAGATGTGAAACAACAATGTATAGTCAAGAAACCTTAAGATCCTGATATTACCTTTTTCCCACCTCCCAATAACGTTTGACAGAGAAGCACAGACTGGTATCAGAGTAGGAGTTTTTAAAGAGTGTAGAATATTTCTAATCATAACTGTGAGGAAAATGACACTGAGAGGAAAATGACACTGAGGAGAGACCCAACAATGGATTAAAGGATTGTTGAGTGGCTTATGGTCTCTGATCATCTTGGTTGTGGACTCTCCTTTACTCAGGTGCTATTTTGTAACAGCAGAAAAGACAGAAGCATGGTTGATACTACAATAACAATTATACAATGGCAAATGCTCTCCTGTGAGAGCAGGAGACAATAAGGAGAACAGATTTTAAGGGTTTTAACCGAGTAGTTAAAATGGCATTGCTAAAACTTGATAAGGAGTAAAGGCAAGAAAGCGTTGAAGAAATGGAGATAATGGGTGAGATCAAGAGCCTGAAAATCTCTAAATTCTGACTGGACAAGTGGAGTGAGTTAAATGAAGGACACAACAAGAAGAATTCATGGATCAGTTAAAAAAATTGATTGTTAAAATTAATACCTTATCAGTTTATTGGTTTTTAAATTGCTGCCTTAAAAATCCATAAAAAAACATTGCTTAAGTAGTGGTGTTGGCAAAGAATATTAAAAATGCCATGGACTTCCAGAAGAATGAATAAATCAGTTTTTGAAGAGATACAACAGAATACTCCTTAGAAGCAAGAATGACAAGACTTCGTCTTGTTTGTTTTGGATAAGTCATCAGGAAAGACCAATCACTGGAAAAGGACATCATGTTTGGTAAAGAGGGTCTGTGAAAACACAGAAAAACCTATGTGAGATGAATTGACACAACAGTTGCAACAATGGGCTCAAATATAGCAATAATTGTGAGGATGGCACAGGACCCGGGGTCATTTCATTCCGTTGTATATAAAGTCACCATGAGTCGGAGTCAACTCGATGGCAACTAACAACAAAGTAGTACAATGTTTATAATCTGAAAAGGCACACAGCTAATATTTCTTTCTTTAATTTTATCTGAGGAAGGTAATTAAAATACAAATAAACATAAAATATAATAGTCAAATGGTCTGACATTGTGATATATCTGTGCCCATACTCATTGTTGTCAAGTCGATTCCAACCCATAGAGACCCTATAGGACAGAGTAGAACTGCCCCATAGCTTTTCCAAGGAGCACCTGGAGGATTTGAACTGCCAACCTTTTGGTTAACCTCTGAACTCTTAACCACTATGCCACCAGGGTTTCCATGCAGGTAGTATAAAATGGCAATATACCATTAGCTGACAATAAAAGAAGATTAAAGATCCTATATTTTCTTAAAGATATTGTCTAGGCATTTTTAAAAGTCTCTCTCTCTCTATATATAGATATATGTATATACACACATTATATGTATATATATATTTTTATAATATATGTGTGTGTGTACTCAAAGGTTTTTTGGTGGTGCAAATTTTTAATGTTCTTGCCAGCTAACTAAAAGTTTGGTGGTTGGATTATACCCAGAAGCAACTTGTAAGAAAGCCCTGGTCATCTACTTCTGGATTAAGCCATTAGAAACTCTATGGATCACAGTTCTACTCTGACTCACATGAGGTTGCCATGAGTCAGCCATATATACATATGTACATATGTATATATACATATACATATATACATACATATATATATATGGCCCTGATGGCACAGTGGTTAAGTACTACAGTTGCTGACCAAAAGGTCAGCAGTTCGAATGCATCAACCATTCCTTGGAAACCCTATGAGGCAGTCCTACTCTATCCTATAGGGTCACTATGTGTCCAAATCAACTTGTCGGCAACAGTTTTGTGCATGTATATATATAAATACATACGTATGTATGTACACATATTCTAAAAGTTTCAGTTTCATCCCATTTTATTTTTTAACTGTTGATATATATGCAAACAATCTATGCCTTTTTGTTAAAAAGGAAATACTCTTCTAGATTAACAGAAATGCAGTGCAGAAGTTTTTGTGCAAATTTAAGGAAAACTCACATTGTTGGTGGGATTAAGACAGCAGTCCTTCCTCTTTCCCTTCGTCTGAGGAGAGTGGGCCTTGTGTCTTCTGCTGCAGATGCATAAGGTTGATTTCTCTCATGTTAGGGGCATTAAGCAATATCCAAGTCCAGACCTGGTTTCAAAAATAAAGAGTTTTGAATAATTTTGTCAGCCCCAAAATTTCAATAAAGTCACATTTCTCTTCCCAGTTCTTTTTCCCCCACTACACAATGCTGTAATCACACACGTCCTTAATGCAAGAGCCTTGAGTGAAAATAAGCTTAACAGAAAAATGAGACTGCTATTCATTCTCTTCTCAGTTCTCCATACTTGACTAGGTTCAGTATACACTCATCACAATGAAGAATTAAGATTTTAACAGATACCATGGTACCTGGGTTCCTGCCCTATGTCTACCTTAATGATCTACAAGAAAATACATAGTATTATATAAATTCTGCTTACTGACCATGGGAAAAGTGCTAAATTAGAAGTTATTCCAGTGCAGTTCTGTTCACTAAATACAAAACCAGGAGCTGAGTGCTAAGTAGTATCTAATCCTGAAACAGCTGTGAGTTCAGGAGCCTAACACCAGCTCTCTCAGGTTTTAATCTTTTTCAGATTTGATCTCATTTATGAATCCCTTCAATGCAATGAGTTCCTTCCATCCTTGATGTCTTGCAATCCATTGTAGTCATCTATTAGTAATGGGGGCACCGTTTTAGGAAAAGGAAGGAGAAGGAGAAAGTTGCAATAAGTAAAATAATTCACTGGCATGATGGAATTCAGGGCATAAAGTGGGGGGAGGCTGAATGCAAGTTCAAATAGAAACCAGGAGAATACAGGTGTGCGGGAACAGTCTTTGAAACACAGTCACCATGAAAAAGCTAAGCACTGATTATAGTATCTTTTTCTGTGCCTATAATTTAATAGGGAGCCCTGGTGGCTCAATGATTAAGTGTTTGGCTGTTAACCAAAAGGTCAGTGGTTTGAAACCACCAGGCACTTCGAGGTAGAAAGATGTGGAAGTCTGCTTCCATAACGATTACAGCAGTTCTACTCTGTCCTATAGGGTCAATATGAGTCGGAACCGACTTGATGGCAACAGGGTTTGTAATTTAATAGATTTTAATTTATTTCTCATTTATTGAACATTTAAACTTACTGATCCAAAAAACCATTTTTTTAAGATTCTATGATTTATTATTATAATTGGTGAATATATATTATTCTAAAATCAAAATATGTCCATATATACACATCTGTATAAATGTATCTATGAATATAAAGATGAATTTGTGAACTTCTGAAATTTATTAGGTAATGAAAACTGAAGAACATTATTTAGTCATGCATTGGCACATTTTGTTTGTTGACACAGTAATAAAGCATGCTTTAATGTGTAAAATTAATTTTTGAGATCTATGTTCAGGGCATAAGGAAAAAAATGTTTTCAAGAAGTGAGAAACGATTTACATTTTTAAATAATGGACTTTGCCAAGCAAAACCTTTTTCAAGGACCAGACTGTTATCAATATTCCTAAAATAAAAGCTCCTCATTTCATAATGACATTGAATTTTATAGAACAAGATCAAATAGAATGTGTTATGAAAACATTTTGAGAAATCAATCAATATTTCAACTAAAATCAGCTTAAATTTATATTAATAGCCACATTCTGTTAAACACTTACCGTAATGACATCTGTAGTGCTAGGTGTTTTTGATGTATTATTTCATTAATATAAGAGTTATATGAAAGAGGTAATATTAGCCCCATCATAGAGATAAAGAGGGGAGTTCTGAGGCATTAAATAACTTCCCAGTGTCACACTTAGGACTGGAAATCCAGAGTAGATCTTTGGTCTCCAAAGCCCTTGCTGTGAACCTCCATGTTCTTCTCCACCTCAACCTTGTTATTAAAGCAAGTCAAGGGAACTTAATACTATATACATATGTGTGAAATTAAGTGACAAGTCAACCCAGAAATTCCTTGGAAAAAAGGCTTGGTGATCTACTTTCCAAAAATTAGCCACTGAAAATCCTGTGGGGCACAGTTCTATCCTGGCATGCATGGAATCACCATGAGTCGGAATTGACTTGATGGCAACTGGTTTGTTTAAATTAAGTAGTGCATATATTTTTGCACTGGTGCATTTTGGAGGAATTTTAAGTTAGTTAAAACTTTTTAACAAAGGTATGAATCATAAAATGTTACAGATACATAAACAACACCCACAATCCCATTCCCAAACATGTGCATACACAAATATGTACACCTGTGTGCACACACTTGCATATATACACACATACAATACTTCTTCCTATACTCAGCTCATAAGATGATAAATTTACAGCTCACCAGAGATCTGGGTATAGCCTCAATGGAAGTGAGAGGCCATTTTAATTATATATATAATGGGTCTTTGTATGCCTTCCAGTGATTTGCACTAAAGCTCCTGTTTAGGTTCCTGTTGTGCTTTTACACTGAAGCTTCCTTTGCTAGTCAGGGTTGAAGATCTGTGGTCCATGCTGACATCTAATTATCCATGAATACCAGGAATTCTCTTTTCAGTATAGCAGAATTTTGAATACTTTTTTCCTTCTGAAGAGATTCATATTTGAATAATCAGTTCTACTGAAACTTTATTTTTTTAGGTTTTCAATTGGCAACAGCGTAAATTTACATTCCCTTTTCACACAGGCCTTTGCAAATCTTTTCCTCTATGACCAGCAAATAATAATGATAATAAAAATCAATTTTTATTTCAGTATTTCAGTCATCATTGCATGCATAAAAAATCATTAAATACTAAAATCATTACTGCAAAGAGTGCACATCCTTCCCCCTGAAACTCCATTGTTCTTCCTTTCTAATTTTCTCTGATTTAAGGGCAACCATCAAGATCTACCTCTTAAAGAGGAAGTCAAAGCGATACCAAGTAATTAAAGACTGATTCAAACTTAGGGAGATAAAGGTAAATTTCAAGGTAACCACAAAGAAAGTTAACAAACCTACTCATCAAAATAAAGAAGAAAAACTTAAACTCTCAGTAAATACAAAATCTGTAAAAACAAAAAAAAGAAAAAAAATCAACAAATAAAAGGAATTCAGCACAGGAGAGTAAAAAGAACACAGAAAATGTCAGCACCACAAAAAAAAAAAAAAAAGCCATACAAAATGACAGCAGTAAACTCACACCTATCAATCAATTACGCTGAACTTAAATGGTCTAAATGCACCCATAAAGAGACAGACAGGGACAGAATGGATTAAAAAACAGGATCCATCAATATACTGCCTATAAGAGACACACTTTAGAAACAAAGACATGAATTTATTAAAAATCAAATGGTGGAAAAAAAATGCATCAAGCAAATAGCTACCAAAAAAGAGCAGGAGTGGCAATACCAATCTCAGATAAAATAGACTTTAAAACAAAACCCACCATAAAAGACAAAGAAGGGAATTATATAATATCTAAAGGGACAAGCCATCATGAAGATATAACCATAATAAATATCTATGCACCCGATGACAGGGCTCCAAAATACATAAAAAAAAAAAAAAAACTCTAATGGCATTGAAAAGAGAAAATAACAGTTCCACAATAATAGTGGGAGACTTCAACACACCACTCTCGGTAAAGGACACAACATCTATAAGGAAACTTTTCAAAGACACAGAAGATCTAAAAGACAAAATCAGCCAACCTGAACTCATAGACATATATAGAACAATCCATCCAACAGCTGCAAAGTACACGTTCTTTTCCAATGCACGTGAAATTTTCTCCAAAATAGACCACATCTTAGGCCACAGAGCAACCCTCAACAAAATCAAAAACATGGAGATAATTCAAAGTATCATCTCTGATCATAACACCATCAAAGCAGAAATTAACAACAGGAAGAGCAAGGAAAAAAAATCAATTACATGGAAACTGAACACACCCTGCTTAGAAACCACTGGGTAATAGAAAAAATCAAAGATGGAATAAAAAAATTCCTAGAATTAAATGAGAATGAAAATGCAGCATACCAAAACCTTTGGGACACAGCAAAGGCAGTGCTCAGAGGTCAATTTATAGCAATAGATGTAGACATCAAAAAAAAAATAAAATAAAAAAGAAAGGGACAAAATCAAAACATTAGCTACACAACTGGAACAAATAGAAAGAGAACAGCAAAAGAAGCAAACTGCCACCATAAGAAAGGAAATAATAAAGAACAGAGCAGAAATAAATGAAATAGAGAATAGAAAAACAATAGAAAGAATCAACAAAACCAAAAGTTGGTTCTTTGAAAGGATCAACAAAATTGACAAACCATTGGCAAAATTGACAAAATAAAAACAGGAGAGGATGCAAATAACCCAAATAAGAAATGAAATGGGGGACATTACAACAGACTCAACTGAAATAAAAAGAATCTTAACAGAGTACTATGAAAAAATATACTGCAACAAATTTGAAAACCTAGAGTAAATGGACAAATTTCTAGAAACAGACTACCTACCTGTGATGGTTAAGATTGTGTGTCAGCTTGACTGGGCCATGACTCTCAGTGTTTTAATGTGATCACTCCCATGATTGAATATACTGTGAGTAGCCAGTCAGATGAAAGGGAGTCTCCTTAGGTGTGTGGCCTGCATCTGAATATAAGAAGACATTCTGGCTTTTTGCTCACTCTGGATCCTGCAGCTGCCTCCTGTCATCTCATCTCCAGTTCTTGGGACTTGAGCTGTCAGCTTATCTGCCAAACTTGGGATTCATCGACCTTCACAGCCTGTGAGCGGGGCCCTGCTCTCTGACCTGCTGATCTTGGGTTCGCCAGCCCCTGCAGCAACATGAATCAGAAGAAACCTTGTGGTCTTTCCTGCCAAACTTGGAATTTGTCAACCTTCACAGCCTGTGAGTGGGAGCCCTTGTCTCTGAACTTCCGATCTTGGGCTCGCCAGCTTCTGCGGCTGTGTGACTTGGGAGAGGTCTCTACTCTGATCCACGAACTTGGGACGTTCTGGCCTCTACAATCAAGTGAGTTGTTTCCTTGATGTAAATCTCTCTCTACATATATATATTTATATGCTTTACTGCTTTTGCTTCTCTAGAGAACCCAGCCAAGACATTTGGCACCGGGAGTGGTTCTAGAGAAATAAAATTGTGAGGATGAGTTCTCTAAATTTGTTCTCAAGTCTGGTTAGTTTTAAAGATGTTGATGACTCTGCTCCCAAAAGTAAAGAGGCCACTGCTAGTCTATGGAGTGAGGTGGTGATACAAATACACAAAATATTACCACCAACAGATCAGGTATTTGTGAAAGATGAGGCTCAGGGTGAACACATGTGTGATGTCTTTCTACAGCTTTGTCAGAATGAGAAGTATAAGGAAGCTGGTTGATTTGTCCTACTTTCACTAGACAAACTGGTGAAAGAAAGATGCACACAGGGCTTCAGAATCAAAGCTCAAGCTCTGCATACATGACCTCAAGGCTTCCACTTGTGCTTTGAAAGAAAGCCTTATTTGTGGTAGTAACAAAGCTGAAATTGCCGAAAACCAAACCCAGAGTCTTATTGTAAGAGTGGCTGAATTACAATACCAGCTCAATTGCCAATATTGAGAGGTGTCTGAAGTTAAAGTAAGGGCTTTGATTGGGAAGAAATGGGGTGGGAATGAAACTTGATATGGGGCATATGGGCAGATAATCAGGAAGCTGGGGACACTGAGCCCATAAATTACATTGAATCACTCCTGCCAGTAGAACCAGTCCCATCTAAAGAGATTACTTCACGTTTGTCTGCTAAACCACCCTGCCCAGAAAAACCATTAGCCCCTCCACTCCCATCTAATGAGATTAGCCCTAGCCCAGCTGCCTCTAAAGAGCCCTTGCCTGAGCCCTTGCCTGAGTCATTGCCTGGGGTATCGCCTGAGGCAGATGCTTTACACGACAATGCTGAATGTTCTTAAAACAATTTCACACTACTGATTCTGGCTTTTAGACCTATAACTAGGCTTAAGTCCCAGCAAGGCCCAAGAGGTGAAGTACAAAGTGACCCAGGAGGAGGTAGGCTACACTCCAAAAGAACTACTTGACTTTTCTAATACGTACAAACAGAAAGCTGGGGAATATGTGTGGGAGTGGTTATTAAGGGTGTGGGATAATGGTGCAAGGAACATAGAGATAGATCAGTCTGAGTTTATTGATATGGGTCCACTAAGCATAGATTTTTCATTCAATGTTTCAGCTAAAGAAGTTAGGAAAGGATCTAATAGTTTATTTGGTTGGGTTGCTAAATCATGGATTACGAGGTGGCCTACACTAAATCAAGTTGAAGTACCAGACCTGCCTTTGTATACTGTAGAAGAAGATATCCAAAGGCTTAGGGAAATTGGCATGCTAGAGTGGATTTATGTTAGACCTACAGACCCACACATGGAGTGCCCAGGGGACACACCTTTTATCACAACTGTGAGGAACAAATTTGTGATGGGAGCTCCAGTATCCTTGAAGACTGCTGTGACTGCTATTTTATGTAAATCAGATTTGACAGTGGGAACTGCCCTAATTGAATTAAGACATCTAACTACAATGGGGCTGATTGGACCCCGTGGTTGTAGGCACCACGTGGCTGCACTCAATCGACAAAGACAAGGTGGGTGTGGTTACACTAATGGACAGAGGAGTCAAAGCAGTAATCAGAATAGTTTGACAAGTGTGGACTTATGGCGTTGGCTACTTAGTCATGGTGTCCCTGGGAGTGAAATATCTGGGAAATCTACTAAATATATACTTGATCTATACAAATGGATGAATTTTAGGTCAGGTGAACAGCAGTCTAACTTGAATCACAAGAATAGAGACTCACAGTCCCTCAATCAATTCCCAGATTTGAGCAAGTTTAAAGACCCACTTGAATGAAGAGAAGGCCGAGTCCCCTTGAGGAAGGACTCCAATAAACTGCCAAAAATTTTTACTGTTAATCTTTCTCCCAGCCTTCCTCAAAGAGATCTATGGCCTCTTACGACAGTGACTGTTCATTTGGATAAAGGAAATAATCAGACTTTTTGGGGATTCCTGGATACTGGCTCTGAACTGACACCAATTCTAGGAGACCCAAAACGTCACTGTGGCCCACCAGTCAGAGTAGGGGCATATGGAGGTCACATTTCCCCAGTTCCAGAATGCATAATTGAAATAGATATACTTATCAACTGGAAGAACCCTCACATTGGATCTCTGACAAATAGAGTAAGGGCTATTACAGTAGGAAAAGCCAAGTGGAAGCCATTAGAACTACCCCTGCCTAGGAAAATAGTAAACCAAAAACAATACCGCATTCCTGGAGGGATTACAGAGATTACTGCCACCATCAAGGACTTGAAAGATGCAGGGGTGGTGATTCCCACCACATCCCCATTCATCTCACCTATTTGGCCTGTGCAAAAAACAGATGGATCTTGGAGAATGACAGTAGACTATTGAAAACTTAACCAGGTGGTGACTCCAATTGCAGCTGCTGTTCCAGACGTAGTTTCACTGCCTGAGCAGATTAATACATCCCCTGGTACCTGGTATGCAGTTATTGATCTGGCTAATGACTTTTTCTCCATACCTGTTTCAAAGGACCACCAGAAGCAGTTTGCCTTCAGCTGGCAAGGCCAGCAATACATATTCACTTGCCTACCTCAGAGCTACATCACCTCTCCAGCCATATGTCATAATTTAGTCCACAGGGACACTGATCACCTTCCCTTCCACAAGACGAAACACTAGACCATTACATTGATGACATTATGCTAATTGGACCTAGTAAGGAAGAAGCGTCAATGACTCTGGACTTATTGGTAAAACATTTGCGTGCTAGAGGGTGGGAAATTAATCCCACAAAAATTCAAGCACCGTCCACTTCAGTGAAATTTCTAGGGGTCCAGTGGTGTGGGGCGTGTCGAGACATTCCTTCCAAAGTGAAGGATAAGTTATTGCATCTGGCTCCTCCCACAACTGAAAAGGATGCACAATTCCTAGTGGGCCTCTTTGGATTTTGGAGGCAACATATTCCTCATTTGGGTGTGCTTCTCTGGCCTATTTATCAAGTGACTCAAAAAGCTGCTAGTTTTGAGTGGGGACCAGAACAAGAGAAGGCTCTGCAACAGGTTCAGGCTGCTGTGCAGGCCACTCTGCCACTTGGACCATATGATCCAGCTGATGCAATGGTGCTTGAAGTGTCAGTGGCAGATAGAGATGCTGTTTGAAGTCTTTGGCAGGCCCCTATTGGTGAATCACAGCACAGACCCTTAGGATTTTCGAGCAAAGCTCTGCCATCCTCTGCAGATGACTACTCTCCTTTTGAGAAACAACTTTTGGCTTGTTCCTGGACCTCAGTAGAGACTGAATGCTTAACCATGGAACACAAAGTCACCCTGTGACCTGAGCTGCCCTTCATGAACTGGGTGTTGTCTGACCCACAGAGTCATAAAGTTGGACGTGCACAGCAGCACTCCATCATTAAATGGAAGTGGTATATTCAAAATCGGGCCTGAGCTGGACCCGAAGGCACAAGTAAGTTGCGTGAGGAAGTGGCTGAAATGCCCATGGTCTCCACTTCTGTCACATTACCTTCCATCTCCCAGTCTGCACCTATGGCCTCATGGGGAGTTCCTTATCATCAGTTGACTGAAAAAGAGAAAACCCATGCCTGGTTTACAGATAGTTCTGCGCAATATGCAGGCACCACTCCATAGTGGACTGCAGCAGCACTACAACCCCTTTCTGGGACTTCCCTAAAGGACAGTGGTGAAGGGAAATCCTCTCAATGGGCAGAACTTTGAGCAGTGCACCTGGTTGTTCACTTTGCTTGGAAGAAGAAATGACCAGATGTGCAATTATATATTGATTCATGGGCTGTGGCTAATGGTTTGGCTGGATGGTCAGGGACTTAGAAAGAACATGATTGGAAAATTGGAGACAAGGATTTATGGGGAAGAGGTATGTGGATAGACCTCTCTGAATGGGTCAAAGAAGTGAAGATATTTGTGTCTCATGTGAATGCTCACCAAAGGGTGACCTCAGCAGAGGATACTTTTAACAATCAAGTGGATAGGATGACGCATTCTGTGGAAACCAGTCATCCTCTTTCCCCAGCTACTCTCATCATTGCTCAATGGGCTCATGAACAAAGTGGCCATGGTGGCAGGGATGGAGGTTATGCATGGCCCAGCAGCATGGACTTCCACTCACCAAGACTGACTTGGCTACAGCCACTGCTGAGTGCCCAATCCGTCAGCAGCAGAGACCAACACTGAATCCCTGAAATGGCACCATCCCTCAAGGTGATCAGCCAGCAACCTGGTGGCAAGTTGATTACATTGGAACACTTCCATCATGGAAAGGGCAGTGTTTTGTCCTTACTGGAATAGACACTTACTCTGGATATGGATTCGCCTTCACTGCATGCAATGCTTCTGCCAAAACTACCATCTGTGGACTTACAGAATGCCTTATCCACTGTCATGGTATCCCACACAGCATTGCCTCAGATCAAGGGACTCACTTCACAGCAAATGAAGTGTGGCAGTGGGCCCATGCTCATGGAATTCACTGGTCTTACCATGTTCCCCATCATCCTGAAGCAGCTGGCTTGATAGAATGATGGAATGGCCTTCTAAAGACACAATTACAGCGCCAGCTAGGTGGCAATACCTTGCAGGGTTTGGGCAATGCTCTTCAGGAGGCTATATATGCTCTAAACCAGCGTCCAATATATGGTGCTCTTTCTCCCATAGCCAGTATTCATGGGTCCAGGAATTAAGAGGTGGAAATGGGAGTGGCACCACTCACTATTACCCCTATTGACCCCCTGGCAATATTTTGCCTCCTGTCTCCTTGACATTATGCTCTGCTGGCCTGGAGGTCTTAGTGCCAAAGGGAGGAATGATCCCACCAGGAGACACATCACTGATTCCACTGAACTGGAAGTTAAGAATGCCACCTGGCCACTTTGGGCTCCTTACGCCTCTGGACCAACAGGCAAAGAAGGAAGTTACCATACTGGCTGGTGTGATTGATCCTGATTACCAAGAGGAAATCAGATTGATATTATATAATGGAAGTAAAGAAGAGGATGTCTGGAATGCAGGAGATTCCTTAGGGCATCTCTTAGTACTACCATGCCCTGTGATTAAAGTCAATGGAAAACTACAGCAACCTAATTCCGACATGGCTGCTAATGACCCAGACACTTCAGGATGAGAGTTTGGGTCACCCTACCAGGCAAAGAACCATGACCAGCCGAGGTGCTTGCTGAGGGCAAAGGGAATACGGAATGGGTGGTGGAAGAAGGTAGTTCTAAATATCAGTTATGGCCACATGACCAGTTGCAGAAAAGGGGACTGTAATTGTTATGAGTATTTCTGCTTTGTATGTGTGCATCAGATATTTTTGTTTCCTTCACTTATAAAATATAACATGTAAACAAGGCTAGTGTGTTTTCTATTGTACCCGTGTTAGTTGTATCAAGTCAGGCACAAGTATGACTTTCTAATTGTCTTTATTCAGAGATTATGTATGGTTTGAAGAGATGTGTATAGGTGCCAAGTTGACAAGGGGTGGACTGTGATGGTTAAGATCATGTGTCAACTTGGCTGGGCCATGATTCTCAGTGTTTTAATGT
>NW_004444050.1:8508382-8526248 GCF_000243295.1 Trichechus manatus latirostris | reverse complement strand
TGATGTTGAAAATCTGAACAGACCCTTAACAAGAGAAAAGATTATAAAAGTAATAATAATTAAAAACAACAACAACAACAAAATAGCCCTGACCCAGATGGCTTCACTGGAGAATTCTCCAAAACATTCAGAGAAGAGCTTGCAACAGTACTACTCCAACTATTTCAGAACACAGAAAAGGAAAGGATACTTCCAAATTCATTCCATGAAGCCAACATAACCCTGATACCAAACTACATAAAGACACCACAAAAAAAGAAAATATGGACCAATATCTTTAATGAATATAAATGCAAAAATTCTCAACAAATTCTAGCCAGAGAATCCCGCATCATATCAAAAAAGTAACACAGCATGACAAAGTGGGATTCATATCAGGTATGCAAGGGTGGTTCAACATTAGAAAATCAGTCAACATAATCCACGACATAAACAAAAGGAAAGAAAAGAGTCACATGATCATCTCAATAGATGCAAAAAAGGCATTTGACAAAATCCAACACCATTGTTGATAAAAACTCTCAATAAAACAGGTAAGGAAGGGAAGGGAAATTCCTCAACATAATAAAGGGCATCTCTACAAAACCAACAGCCAACATCAATCTTAATGGAGAGAGGCTGAAACATTCCCCTTGAGAACAGGAACAAGACAAGGATGTCTGTTATCACAGCTCTGATTTGACATTGTGCTGGAAGTCCTAGCTAAAGCAATAAGGTAAGAAAAAGAAATACCCCATAAAGCAAAAAGGGACTAACGAGGCACAGCAGTCCAGGTACAAGTACTAGAAGGCAGGAGGGGACAGGAAAGCTGGTGATGGGGAAGCTATGGTTGAGAAAGGACAGTGTTGACATGTTGTGGGGTTTTTAACCATTGTCATAGGGCAATATGTGCACTGTTTAATGAGAAATTGTTCTGTAAAACTTCATTTAAAGTACAAAAAAAAAAAAAGAGAATTATCTATGTGAGATCAAATTGACAACAGCAACTCAAAAGTTTTGATGGGAAGCCTGGGGGCAGTGAGTTGAAGATAATGGTGATGGAATAATTTACGAAAGGACAGTGAGAATAGCAGCACAAGTGGAAGAACGTAATTGATGTCACTGAATTGTACATGTAGAAATTTTTGAAATAGTGTGTCTTTGGTTACATATATTTTCACCAAAAAGAAAAAAGGCCCTCCATGTGTCAGAAGGGAGAGTGTTGACATGTTATGGATTTGTTAACCAATGTAATAAAACAATATGCCTACTGACTGTCTAATGAGAAACTGTTTGTTCTGTAAACTTTCACCTAAATTATAATAAAAAAAATTTTTTTTAAAGAAAAAGAAATAAAGGGCATCCAAACTGGTAATGAAGACACAAAACTGTCGCTATTTGCAGATGATATGATACTATACAAAGGAAATCCAAAAGACTCCATGAGAAAACTACTGGAACTAATAGAAAGATTTAGCAGAGTAGCAGGCTATAAGATAAACATATAAAAGTCAGTTGGATTCCTATACACCAATAAAGAGAACAAGGAAAAAGAAATCAGGAAAATAATACTATTTGTAATAGCCCCCTCCACCCTGTCCAGAAAATGCTTAGGAATAAATCTAACCAGAGATGTAAAAGAACTATACAAAGTAAACTAAAAACACTACTGCAAGAAAATAAAAGAGATCTACATAAATGGAAAAACATACCATGCTCATGGATAGGTAGACTCAACATTGTGAAAATGTCAATTCTACCCACAGCCATCTACAAATACAGTGCAATCTCGATCGAAATACTAACAACGTTCTTTAAAGAGATGGAAAAAATAATCATGAACATCATATGGGAAGGGAAGAGGCTCCAGATAAGTAAAGTACTAGTGAAGAACAAAGTAGAAGGACTCACACTACCTGACCTCAGAACCTACTAACAGCTATGGTAGTCAAAACAGCCTGTTATTGGTACAACAAGAGATACACTGACCAATGGAACAAAATGAGAACCCAGATGTAAATCCATCCACCTATGGTCACCTGATCTTCGACAAGAGCCCAAAGTCCATCAAATGGGGAAAAGATAGTCTTTTTAACAAATGGTGCTGGCAAAACTGGATGTCCATCTGCAAAAAACTGAAACAGGACCTATACCTCACACCATACACAAAACCTAATTCAAAATGGATCAAAGATCTAAATATAAATCCAAATACTAAAAAATCATAGAAGAAAAAATAGAATCAACACTAGAGGCCTGCATACACCACATTAATAGGATACAAACCATAACTAATAACACAAAAACTCCAGAAGATAAGCTAGGTAACTTGGATCTTCTGAAAATTAAACACTTATGCTCATCAAGACTTCAGCAGAAGAATAAAAAGAGAGTCTACAGACTGGGAAAACATTTTTGGCTATTACAAATCTGACAAGGTCTAATCTCTAAAATCTACAGGAAAATCCAAAAGCTCTACAACAAAAAGACAAATAATCCAATTAAAAAATGGGCAAAGGATATGAACAACACTTCACCAAGGAAGACATTCAATCGGCTAACAGACACATGAGGAAATGCTCATGACCACTAGCCAGTAGAGAAATGCAAATCATAACCACAATGAGATATCATCTCACCCCGACTTTGCTGGCATGAATCAAAAAAACAGAAAATAACAAATGTTGGAGAGGTGGTGGGGAGATTGGAACTCTTATACACTGCTGGTGGAAATGCAGTATGGTACAACCATTTTGGAAAATGATATGGTGCTTCCTTAGAAAGCTGGAAATAGAACTTCCATATGATCCAGGAATCCCACTCTTTTTTGTTTTGTCTATTTTTTTTATTGTTGTGCTTTAAGATAAAGTTTATAGTTGAAGATAGTCTCTCATACAAAAATTTATACATACATTGTTATGGGATCCTAGTTGCTCTCCCTATACTGTGACTGCACACTCCTCCTTTCCACCCCTGATTTCCCGTGTCCATTCAACCAGCTCCTGACCCTCTCTGCCTTCTCATCTTGCCTCCAGACAGGAGCTGCCCATTTAGTCTCATGTATCTACTTGAGATAAGAAGCACACTCTTCATGAGTATCATTTTATGTGTCATAGTCCAGTCTAATATTTGTCTGAAGAGTTGACCTCAGGAATGGTTTTAGTTTTGGGCTAACAGAAAGTCAGGGAGCCATGTCTTCCGTGGTCTCCCAGTCTCAGTCAAACCATTAAGTCTGGTCTTTTCACTAGAATTTGAGTTCTGCACCGCACTTTTCTCCTACTCCTTCAGGGACTCTCTGTTGTGTTTTCTCTATCAGGGTGGTCATTGGTGGTAGATGGGCACCATCTGGTTCTTCTGGTCTCAGGCTGATGAAGTCTCTGGGTTATGTGGCCCATTCTGTCTCTTGGGCTAACACTTTCCTTATGTCTTTGGTGTACTTCATTCTCCTTTGCTCTAGGTGGTTAGGACCAATTGATGCATCTTAGACGGTCACTCACTAGCTCTTAAGACCCCTGACAGCACTCACCAAAGTGAGATGCAGCACATTTTCTTAATAGACTCTATTATACCAATTAACCTAGATGTTGCCTGAAAGCATGGTCCGCAGACCCTTGCCACTGCTACTCTGTCGCTTGAAGTGTTTGGTTGTATTCAGGAAACTTCTTAGCTTTGGTTTAGTCCAGTTGTGCTGACTTCTCCTATAGTGTATGTTGTCCTTCCCTTCACTTGTCTACTATCTAGTTAGAGAATACCCGTTTCCCTCCCTCCCCACCCTTGTAACCATCAAAGAATGTTTTCTTCTGTGTTTAAACTTTTTCTTGAGTTCTTATATTGGAGGTCTTATACAATATTTGTCCTTTTGCGACTGACTAAATTCACTCAGCATAATGCCTCCCAGATTCCTCTATGTTAGTTTCATGGATTCATCATTGTTCTTCATCCATTGTGTAATATTCCATTGTGTGAATTTACCATAATTTGTTTATCCATTCATCCATTGTTTCCATCTTTTTGCTATTGTGAATGGTGCTGCAATGAACATGGGTGTGCATGTATCTATTTGTTTGGTGGCTGTTACTTCTCTAGGATATATTACAAGGAATGGGATCCAGCAATCCCACTCTTAGGAATATATCCTAGAGAAATAAGAACTATCACACAACTGGACATATGCATATCCACATTCATTGCAGCATTGGTCACAATAACAAGAAGATGAAAACAATCCAGATGCCCATTAACAGGTGAATGGATAAACAAACTATGGTACATACACACAATGGAGTGCTAACAACGATAAAGAACAATGATGAATCTGCAAAGCGTCTCTCAACATGGATGAATCTGGAGGGCACTATGCTAAGTGAAATAAATCGATTAGAAAAGAACAAATATTGTATGAGAACACTACTATGAAAACTCATGAAAAGGTTTACACACAAAAAGAAACAATCTTTGATGGTTATGAGGGAGGGGAGGGGTGGAATGGAAAAACACTAAATAGACAATAAATAAGTGGTAAATTTAGTGAAAGGTGAGACAGTACGCAATACTGGGGAAGCCAGCACAACTTGTCCAAGGCAAGGTCATGGAAGCTCCATAGACACATCAAACTCCCAGAGGGACTGAATTACTGTGATGAGGGATGTGGCGACCAGTCTCGGGGAACATCTAGTTCAACTGGCATAACATAGTTTATAAAGAAAATGTTCCACATTCTACTTTGATGAGTAGCATCTGGGGACTTAAAAGCTTGTGAGCAGCCATCTAAGATAATCCACTGGTCTCACCCCATCTGGAGCAAGGGAGAATGAAGAAAACCAAAGACATAAGGGAAAGATTAGTCCAAATGACTGATGGACAACAAGTACTACACCCTCCACCAGACTGAGTACAGTACAACTAGATGGTGCCTGTCTACCACCACTGACGGCTCTGACAGGTATCACAATAGAGAAGGTCTGGGACAGAGCTGGAGAAAAGTGTAGAACAAAATTCTAACTCACAAAAAAAAAAAAAAAAAGACCAGACTTACTGGTCTGACAGAGACAGGAAAAACCCTGAGATTATGGTCCCCTGATACTCTTGGCTCAGTAATGAAGTCACTCCTAAGGTTCACCCTTCAGCCAAGGATTAGACAGGCCCATAAAACAAAAGGAGACTAAAGGGGCACACCAGCCCAGGGACAAAGACTAGAAGGCAGGAGGAGATTGGAAAGCTAGTAATAGGGAACCCAAGGTCAAGAAGGGGAGAGTGTTGGCATGTTGTGAGATTGGTAACAAATGTCACAAAACAATATGTATACTGATTTTTTAATGTAAAGCAAGTTTGTTCTGTAAACCTTCATCTAAAGTACAATTTAAAAAAAAAAAAAAAAAGATCTATCTGCTGAACCTCCTCTGCCATTCCTTCTCCAAGAGGATCCGGGATCAGGGACCAATTTCTCTCAGTTCTCGTAGTACATATAACTGGTATTGTTCACTGGCATTTTTGAGAAAGGCCAAGTTCTGTATGGGTGTAAAGTTGTTAGTTTTTCCTACAAACAACTGCTTGTTGCAACAAACCAGAGATTTCCCGGAATTTCTTTCCTAATGTGGAATAATGTCCTTCTAGTATTTTATCATTTTACCTGGAAGTATCTTTGCAGAAGATTTTTTTTTGGTCTGATAGTGGCACTAAGCAGTGGTTAAGGCGATACCATTGAGGAGGAGCTATAAAATGATGACACTTGATGAAAGTAGAATAGCTAACCCTGGGTCTAGGTTCTAACTCCATCTTGCCTTCTCTGCTTAAATAGACATCTGTTTACTTTTAACCTAAATTTCTACCTGTAACAGAGTGTAAATACAGAAGTGTTTTCCCTGTGGTTAGGGCTATACTCTTCCTGCAGATATATTCCCAGAGGGGGTTGGGACATAAAAGATTATCTGAAACCCCCTTTGTAGTATGTTCTCAGGGAATATGCAGCCACAAGCAAGTTATTTTAGACTTAGCTTGTTTACCATGTTAAAACAATACAGTTTGACTTATGCGTAATTTTCTCAAGAAACGCTTGCACTATCTAATCTCAGAAAATGCATGTGTTAAGACAATTAATCAATACCTAGCAAACTTGTTTGCAATCAGATTATGGGAACAGGTCCTATCCTATCATTGTTTTGTGACCAGTCTGCAGACCCAGCTATAAGCCTCATTCTTTGTCTAAACCTTATAAAACTGTCTTGGTAATTATCATGCCTCGGATTTCTTGGGTTCGTTTTCATGAGACGCAAGATTCCCAGTTTGAACTGTCTTGAACACTTAATAAACCTCTTTGTTTTACTTTCAAATAGGGTATGAGTTTTCTCTACTACACCATCTTTAATGTCACCAAAATTACCTAGCTAAGAAGTGGTGTCACTTTAAAATGTAAGATATTCTCTCTATTGAAAAGCATTTAGCAAACTCCTCAGAGCTCCTGTCATAGTATATAAAGAATATGTTCAGCAAATGTTCCTATTAAATTAATGTTTACTAAAAGACTGATAAATAAAAATACGCACTTTTAAGAAAAATATACTCTTATATAATAAGACTGTTCACATTCCACTGTTTATTTTGATATTTCAGAACTTTTTTCCTGAATTTGTATTGATAACTAGGCTTCTAACACACTATTTTTGTTCCCATAACATTTTAAAAATGTCTTACTGATTTCATTAAAAACCTGACATTTTATGAACTATACCCATTACCCGTAGCCATTGACTCCGACTTACAGCGATGCTTTAGGACAGAGTAGAACTGCCCCATAGGGTTTCCAGGTAGTAGGTGGTAGATTCGAACTGCAGACCTTTGGGTTAGCAGCAGATTTCTTAACCACTATGCCACCAGGGCTCCTTTTATGAACTATAGGACTTTCTTAAATCTATTGTCAGTGTCATGGATTGACTTGTGTCCCCCAAAAATGTCTGTCAACTTGGCTAGGTCCTGATTTCCAGTATCGTATGAATGTCTACCATTTTATCATCTAATGTGACTTCCCTATGTGTTGTAAATTCTATCAGTATGATGTAATAAGATGGATTAGCGGCAGTTATATTGATGAGATCTACAAGGTTAGATAGTGTCTTAAGCCAATCTCTTTTGAGATATAAAAAGAGAGAAGCGAGCAGAGAGACAGGGGGACCTCCTACCACCAAGAAAGCAGCGCCGGGAGCGGAACACGTCCTTTGGACCTGAGGTTCCTGTGCTGAGATGCTCCCAAATCAAGGGACGACTGATGACAAGGACCTTTCTCCAGAGCCGACAGAGAGAGAAAGCCTTCTCCTGGAGCCAGCGCCCTGAATTGAGACTTCTAGCCTACTGGACTGTGAGAGAATAAATTTCTCTTTGTTAAAGGCATCCACTTGTGGTATTTCTATTATAGCAGCACTAGATGACTAAGACAATCAGTTACAGTAAATAGTGAATATACATTTTAAATTATTGTATCTGAATATTTAAATTTGTTCTTTTTTAGAATTTGTTTCATGTGAATTTAATCTTTTTCTTTTTGCAAATGACATTTCAAAATATCACACCAGTAAATTACATATTGATCTGTAAAGTTATAGATTCCTTCCTTTAAATTTATATTTTCTAAGAGCTTCTTATACACATTCATATTTATTTTAGGATAGGAAGAAAATTTCAGGATCATCTAATATGTTTTTTTCTGTCACAGATGATAATCTGAGGTGAAGGGTGAAAAGTGGTTCATGGATTGTGGCAGCTTGCGCATGGCAGTGAGCCTGGGTCTACTCCAGGGCTTCACCTCCCACAGCGCCAAACTACATTCACAATGCAATTTAACCCATAAAAAAAAAAAAAAAAAGTAGAATGTCAAAACTATCATATATATATATTTGTTATTATATACATGTAGATATATGTGTATGTATGTGTATGGGTGTGTGCATGTGTATATATACATATATATGTATGTATGTAAACACATAGTCCCCAATTTAAGATCAGGTTCTGTGGCAACTACTCACTTGTTAGTTGGTTCTGACTTAAGTCGAGACTTCTTTTTTTTAGTTTTCATTATTATTGTCTTTTATTATCAGCATCTTTATAAATCTGATATTTATTTGTTTTTGGGAGTTGAAAACATTAAGTATAGACTTGCAGATATATTTTAATACATGCATACACAAAAAATACACAAATTATAAAAATTTACTCAGGCAATGAAGAAGAGTTGGACAACATTGACATTTTGTCAGCTGCGGTAATAACTCCAATTGTGGAAGGTTCTGAATCATCAGGATTATCCCTGGAAATGGGGAGGTGGTTTTTACTCAGAAAATTACTGAGAGTTGTCTGTATGGTCCTTTTCTTTTTTTCTTCGTATATTTCGTCATAACCTCTCACTGCTTCTTGAATCTGCCTATCAACTTTAGCAAAGCAGTGAGCATTTCAGTCCATGTTTTCAAGTATCTGAAGCCTCTGATTTAGTTTAGAAAAAATTCCAGCTAATCCTTTCACTGTAAAATTTTTTGACAACTTGTCTCCTTCCTCTTTCTCGTTATTCCTTTCTTCTTCAAGCATTTCTTTCCTGTTCAAACTCTGGTAAGTCCTGATCTGTCAGTTCTCCTTCTTCATGATCTAGGAACTGTCCCACATCATGATATCAAGTTCTCAATTCAGCCTTCTTGCCATAGGGACGATTTTTCCACCAACCTCTTCCATCAAATTATCCTGATCAAATGCTTGGAGCCGTGTTCACATAACTCAGCAATTTTTTCCATATCCCCTGCATGCATTTTCCCATAACTTCCTTCCAGGAAGATGTACTAGTAAAAGATGTCCAAAGAAAAAAGATAACGTAAGTGTGGTTTGTCATAAACTTGAATACATCATAAGTCGGGGACTACCTGTATATGTGTTATGGATTGAATTGTGTTCTCCAAAAATATGTTCTGTAAATCCTAACCCCTATTCCTGTGGTTATAACCTCATTTGAGAGTGGGTTTTTTGTTATGTTAATGAGGCAGGGTTAGTGTAGAGTGTGTCTTAAATCAATCTCTTTTGAGTAGTAAAACAGACTAAGCAAGCAAGAAATCACAAGTGGAGGGGAAAATACATGCCGCATGATTGCCAAGGAACCTAGGAATAGAAGTGGAAAAGAGACAAGGATCTTCTCCCAGAGTGAACAGAGACAGAGATCCTTCCCCTAGAGTCAGCATGCTGAATTTGGACTTCAAACCTCCTAAACTGTGAGAAAATAAATTTTTGTTCATTAAAGTCACCCACTTGTGGTATTTCTGTTATAGCAGCACTTGATAACTAAGATAATATGTGTGTGTATATAAATATATATATATGTTTATATATATGATCCTAATGCTCTTTCTTATTTATGTTTTGTGATTTAGGAAGGACAAAAAAAAATGTGCAAATGCCTGAGCTGCATAATAAGTTTACTTAATGATAAAAGGAGAAGAACATTACAGGCATATGCAGTGTATATACAGTGTGAATGAGAGCCTGAATACATCTGTTCAGAGGATATATGTGACTCAGTATGCCTGGTTTTCCAGAGCCTGTGGGGAGACGGTGTAGTGTTAGCATTGAAGGTGTGGTGAGCCATGCAACACCATAGTTTTCCTAATTCTGTAGTTTAAAGGGAGTCATTAATCAAATTTGAACGGGAGAGATTTTGAAAATGTAATGCAAAGCAGAGCGGAGACAGGACAATAAATGTTTCAGAGCTGGAACAAGAAATGAAATTATTCAGGAAAAGGAAAAAATTATGCATGGATGCAAAATGATGGAAAGATGAGTCAGTCAAACTCAGGGACTTACTGAGTTGGGGAGTGAAAAAAATGTGAGTATGGTCGGCAGTCAGGCATAAGGTTTTTGTTCCTGGAATGAATCCAGGAGGCACTCGACAAGATATGATCTAGAAGTGTTGAGGATGGCATAGATAGATAGATAGGTAGGTAGGTAGATAGATAGATAGACAGGCAGATAGGTAGATAGGTAGGTAGATAAGTAGGTAGGTAGATAGGTAGATAGGTAGACAGGTAGATAGGTAGGTAGGTAGATAGGTAGGTAGTAGATAGATAGACAAACACACAGATAGCTAGAGAGAGAGAGAGACAGAAAACACTTGTTTTTCTTAACAAAAATATTTAAATTTTCCTTTGGAAAGTTAACATAGAAACATCTGATCTCAAAATTGGGAAAGGACTTGTAGGTATGCAAATATTAACCTACAGATGTATCCTCTCTACAACCTTCTCCCCACTAGCTTCCCCCCAAAATCCAGTAATCTAATGTCCATTTTAACAACTGTAGTGATCAGAGTAGCATAGTAGAATTTTAACTACATCTCGCATTTCATTTTACACTAAGACCCATCTAGTTCTCTTTGTTCCAAACTTGCTGTTCTTTCTTCATTTCTTCTTATGCTTCATAACCCTCACATCACAGGATATTTGCTCCTACTCTTCTCTCTGAATGGAATGTGCTTACTTCGCTTGCATTGTCCACTTAACTCTACTTATCTTTTATATTTCAGCTTAACTGATACTTCTCAGAAAAATCTTGCTGAATTTCTCTAAATAAGCCAATCATTTTATTTTATAATTATCAGAAACCCTTATTACAGTAGCTAGTTACATTTTTCTGATAATTCAATAATCTTTCTCACCAGTCTATGAGATTTCTGAAGTCCCAGACCATATCTATTTATTCACAATTGTATCTGCAGTACATAGCACAGTGCCTGGCACAGAGAAATTGTTCAGTAAGTGTGTTTTGGGCAAACTTACAAAGTAGTTCTAAGCCTTGATAGCTACACTTCCTTAAATTTGATCAGTAAGGATCAAATGAGCAAAAATGACTATAGACCATGTATTACTCATGACACAACTTGTTTGCATTGGTTCTCCTTACCCACCACGTTCTATGAGAATGACGTGGAGTAAGCTTAGGTCGAACACTGTACACACGAGTCTGTGCCACAGCCCAGGAACGCTGAGCTGAGCAAATAACTTGATTTAACGGGGGCTGCTGGTAAACCTGCTCATCCTATTCTCCTAAGAAAAAACTAGGTTTATTACCCTGGAATGTAAGCAAAAGGGAGATTTTACTATCCCGAAATGTCTCCAGAATTCTCTACATTTATGAAGACATTATCTCTAGCTTCCATGTCTGTCTGCTATGCAGATTCTCTTGTATTTCCTCAGAAAACCTGCAGAATTACGAGAATTACAAGGAATCATCCTCCAATAAAACTACAGTACATTCTGCGTTTAAATATAGTAATTCCCTCTTTCTAATAAGCAGGTGTCTATTTTCTTACAACGTCCAACCTTTAGTTTCAATGATAGCATTCACGATCACTTAGCAATAAGTTTAAGTTAGTGTTCTTATACAACAGATCTTTGTACTTAAAAACAAACAAATAAAAAATAGTTTTTATTGCTTTACGTGTTCTGCTACATTGTCAGTTATTCCAACAAAGATTGCCACTCTCCATAGGAGAATTGCAACGGCCATATCTATCTTGAATTCCATCTTCCAGGAGTTAAGTAAGCTATTTTTATTAGAACTCATTTAGGAACAAAAACATTTGCTACTTTTGCACACACACACAAAAAGAATAAGTAAAAATGTTTTGTGATATAAATGTTATGGTTTACTTTGTAAATTTTATTCCATTTAGTAGAAGTTATTATCTATATTATCAATTTTGTGTGTGTGTTTCTTTGTAAAACAATCAAATGATAACAAATATAACAGAAATCAAAGGTAGTTCTTGGAAAAATAAAGCAAAACAAAAATGATATCTAAGGATCCCTATGCTATATATAGGACCAAAACTTCTACTCACAGATTTTCTGATCAACAATGTTTAGTATAATTTCCTTATTAGGGAAATAAATATTGTAAGTAGTCAAAATACGTGCGAAGACATCTTTCAAATCTGAAATTCTGTAATTTACACAATGATTTTAATAAATTTATATTATTTTTATAAACTAACATAGATTATATCATATCTAATTGTGCATATATTACCATAGCAACAAGAGGCTATATATATATATATAGATAGATAGATATACTGGTATGCTTATTTGATGTATAATGTTTAAATAAATGTATATTGGGAAGCATTGCATCATAAATGAGTAATGGGAAATTCGAAATAACATCACTCAGTCAAAAATGACTTGAAGCAAATGAGAAATGATGTCTCTATATTGGTTTGTGAAATAAAGACACTGCAAATAATGATTTGCCCCCAGTTTCACTGAAAATATTTTCTTTTGTGTTAATTTATTACACAGTAAGTGGAAGATGGAAGGTAAAATTCACTTTTCCTGGGGAATAGTCAAATCATTGCCATGCTGAATTGTGATGGAAGATTATTGTTCACAGTAGTACTTGAAACATAATCATTGCTTTGTGAATTGTTTTTTTCTTGGTGGGATAGGGAGAGGGCATTTACTTACATCTTGAGACATTGTACCTTTCTATTTTTAAGAATGTGAAACGCAAATGTGTCAACCCAGAAGATATTTATTATATTTAGAAAATATTGTAATATTCTGGGCTTTAAACAAAGTAGGTCAAAATACTGCATGTTCCCTGAAAAAGTTCCAGTAAGTAATTTCATTTTCATATATCATCTGAAACCATTTAAAGAGGCTACCAGAAATTTTATGTTGGAGCTAGAGAAGCAAGACAAGGAATTATTACTAAATAAAGAAAAGACAGAGAGTCTTTGATTTCTGGGCATTAACTGCCAAGATATTCCAAGTAGAAGTAAAAAATATGAGTGAAAAACATAAATTCCAAAGGGTTCTTCACTCTCCAAGCTTCCAGGCCTCATTATTATTATATGCTGCCGACTGCTATTTAGAGAATCCTGAAGAATATATGTGGAGTGGCATAAAAGCTGCTAGCTTGTCTTCTATAATGAAATTTACATTTTTCGTTGTAAAAAATGCACGTAGAAATGTTAAAATGTGCAGAAACTATGAAGGTTAGGGGAAAGAGTAACTCATAATCATATCTACCAAAAGTGTTATTTCTAATCATCTTATTGTTCATATTTTAAATTAAGAATTACCATTAAAAGAAAAAAAAATACAACTGAACCTATTGCCATTGAGTTGATTCTGACTCATAGCAACCCTATATGATAGAGTGGAACTGACAGTTTACAAGGCTGTAAATCTTTAAGGAAGCAGACTGTCACATCTTTCTTTTTTGTTGTTTTTGTTTTATTATTATTGTACTTTAGATGAAGGTTTTCAGAACAAACTATCTTCTCATTAAACAATTAGTAAACATATTGTTTTGTAGCATTGGTTACCAACCCCACGACATGTCAACACTCTCCCTTCTCGATCTTGGGTTCCCTATTACCAGCTTTCCTGTCCCCTCCTGCCTTCTAGTCCTTGTCCCTGGTCTGGTGTGCCCCTTCAGTCTCCTTTTGTTTTATGGGTCTGTCTAATCTTTAGGTGAAGGGTGAACCTCAGGAGTGACTATTACTGAGCTAAAAGGGTGTCTGGGGGCCATACTCTTGGGGTTTCTCCGGTTTCTGTCAGGCCAGTAAGTCCTGATGTTTTTTATGTTTGTGAGTTAGAATTTTGTTCTACATTTTTCTTCAGCTCTGTCCCAAACCATCTATTGTGATCATTGGCAGAGCAGTCAGTGGTGGTAGCCATGCATCATCTAGTTGTGCTGGACTCAGTCTGGTGGAGGTCGTGGTAGTTGTGGTCCATTAGTCCTTTGGACTAGTCTTTCCCTTGTGTCTTTAGTTTTCTTCATTCTCCCTTGCTCCCAAAGGAGTGAGAACAGTGGAGTATCTTAGACGGCTGCTCACAAGCTTTTAAGACCCCAGACGCTACTCACCAAAGTAGAACGTAGAACATTTTCTTTATAAACTATGTTATGCCAATTGAGCTAGATTTTCCCCCAAGACCATGGTCCCCACAGCACTCAGCCCAGTAATTCAGTCCTTCAGGGAGTTGGGATGTGCTTTCATGACCTTGCCTTGAACAAGTTGTGCTAGGCTTCCCCAGTACTGTGTACTGTCTTACCTTTTACCAAAGTTACCACTTATCTATTATCTATTTAGTGTTTTTCCATCTTATCTTCTGGAGTTTGTGTCTTGTTGGTTATGGTTTGTATCCTGTTAATGCCGTGTATTAGGGCCTCTAGCATTGATCCTTTTTTTTTCTTCTATGAACTTTATAGTTTTTGGCTTTATATTTAGGTCTTTGATCCATTTTGAGTTAGTTTTTTTATATGGTGTGAGGTATGGGTCCTGTTTCTTTTTTTTTTTTTTTTTGCAGATGGACATCCAGTTTTGCCAGTACCATTTGTTAAAAAGACTGTCTTTTCCACGTCTGATGGACTTTGGACCTTTGTCTAAAATCAGGTGACTGTAGGTGGATGGATTTACATCTGGGTTCTCAATTCTGTTCCATTGGTCAATGTTTCTGTCATAGTACCAGTACCAGGCTGTTTTGACTACCGTAGCTGTATACTCGGTTCTGAAGTCAGGTAGTGCGAGTCCTCCTACTTTATTCTTCATCTTCAATAGTGCTTTACTTATCCAGGTCCTCTTCCCTTTCCATATAAAGTTAATGATTAGTTTTTCCATTTCTTTAAAGAATACTGTTGGGTATTTAGATCAGGGTTGTATTGTATTTGTAGAATGCCTTGGGTAGAATTGACATTTTCACAATGTTGAATCTACCTATCCATGAGCATGGTATGTTTTTCCATTTATGTAGATCTCTTTTGGTTTCTTGCAGAAGTGTTTTGTTGTTTTCTTTGTATAGGTCTTTTACATCCCTGGTTAAATTTATTCCTAAGTATTTTGTTTTTTTACAGGCTATTATAAAAGTTATTGTTTTCCTGATTTCCTTTTCTTCATTCTCTTTATTGGCATATAGGAATCCAACTGATTTTTGTATGTTTATCTTGTATCCTGCTCCTCTGCTGAATCTTTCTATTCAGACCATCACATCTTTCTTGCAGAATGGGTGGTGGGTTCCAACTACCAAACTTTCAGTTAGCAGCCAAGTGCTTTAACCACTGCACCACCAAGGTACCTTAAATATAACCGTAGATACATACAATTTTACATGATGATATTAAATGGATCTTTTTTCTCTATCAATTATATGTCATTGTAGAAAGCTGGAGAAATATAAAAATTAAGGAGCAATTAAGTAAGAAAATCAGCTAAAATTCACCTCTTAGAGATGATCATTTTTAGCATTTTGCATTTGAGTATGTTTAATCTTCTTTATTTTTTTACCTTAATGTTTGAGTGTGTTTAATATAAATATATTCAGAAATACCAGATAGAATAAAATAAATAGGATGGCTTAATAATAGATTACATCAATTACCAACTTGGATACAATTTTGTTCACTTTTTTCAGTTTTTTCTAATAGTTGTCTGCACATGTTGAGTGAAATCTTTTCTACTCCACATTCTGAGGTGAATTGTACCTTCACCAGGGCCTCAGTTGCTCTAAAGAGAAGGCCCACTATTTCCAAATGCCCAGAGGAAAGCAACAAGTGTGATAAGGCCAGCATTGCATTGGCTGTATAGATTGAAAGGAGAAGTTATGTTAGAGGAGGGAAACTTGTGGTTATTAATTAGCAAAAATGGAATATGTGAAGTCAGTAAATTAAAATGAATCAGTATGAGTTACTCTGATGATGTGGGAGGACAAAATATAAAAATACAGCTACATGTTGGCATTACTACCATGAAATTAGGTGAGCCAGGAAAAGTTGGGTTTTAAGAAAATGAAGCAGGGAGTCAAAATGAGGTTGAACTGCTTACACTCTACTCTGGTTATCTCAGAAATAGGTCCCCACTTTCAGATGATGATAACACAAAAAGTTCCCCTTTAGGAGCCCTAGAACCCTTTTTTGCTAGCAGGTCTTGATTATGGCCACTCCAAAAGTCTTCTCAAATTTTTATTCTCAGAGATACGAACTGGGTTCTCAGTGGTATACCCAAGTAGATGGAATTAATTTGCCCTAGAAATCCTTTCTTCAATCTAAGGAATATTCCAAAGTGTCAATAGTGTAGGAACATTTCAAATCTCATTCATTTGCAATAAAAAAGAAGCAACCAAGTGACTCCTCCTACATGGTTAGTCTTTTCTAGAAGACTTGATAGTTTCAAGAAGGCAAAGAAGTAGAGACAGAATTAAAGAAGTCATCCATTGGCCCCCATTTTACCAATTTATTTGAAGTATGATTATTCTAAAGTATGATTTTAAATTATGGAAAACTTCATTAGTCAAGTTCCTTAACAACAGCAAAGGCTTTGTTGTCTTACCATACGACTCTTCTTTAGTTGGGATATAGGGAACTTTTTTGTATCCCGTGTGAGTTTCTTCTCTTGTGACTAAAAGTTAGTTTAGATCGTATATGAAGTTTGTTAACAGGAAAAACAAAAACAAAAAACCCATGACAAGATTTTTCCATCTGAACTTTTGGGAGAAGGATATGCTCCAAGAGATACATTTCCTTTTATGGATAAGAGCTGAAAAATGGAGAGCAGAGGGAAAAAATTGAATTTAAAAAAATTATGGAATCTACATGAAACTTTAATATCCTACAAAATTCCTGAAATGTCTAAATTCCATCAAAGCCTACTTTTAAGTCTTCTTTAAATCACTTTCTTAGCTTTTAATTATTAAATATTAATCAGTTTCCATTAAGTTAAAGGTTTCATGCAAATTTTTCAATAGTGGTGCAAGGATACTCTAACATTTGGGTTTAGGCTTAACTATGAGTAATAGAGGCCCTAAAAATAGCGGCTTAAGCAAGGTAGAAGTCTTGGTGGCATAGTGGTTAAGATCTTAGCTCTTAACCAAAAGGTCTACAGTTCAAAACCACTAGCTGCTCCTTGGAAACCCTATGAGGGCAGTTCTACTCTGTCTTACAGGGTCGCTATGAGTTGTAATCGACTCAACGGCAACAGGTTTGGTTTTTCTTTTGGTTTTTAAGCAAGATATTGAACTGCCATTGAGTCAGTCCCAACTCACAGTGACCTTATGTACAACAGAACAAAACGCTGCCTGGTCTTATGCCATCCTCACAATTGTTTTGTTTGAGCCCACTGTTGCAGCCACTATGTCAATCCATCTCATTGAAGGTCTTCCTGTTTTTAGCTGACCCTCTATTTCACCAAGCAAGATGTCCTTCTCCTGGGACAGATCCCTCCTGATAACATTTCCAAAGTATGTGAGATGCAGTCTCATCATCTTTGCTTCTAAGGAGCATCCTGGTAGTACCTCTTCCAAGATAGATTTTTTGTTCTTTTGGCAGTCCATGGTATATTCAATATTCTTTGCCAAAACCACAATTCAATGGCATCAATTCTTCTTCAGGCTTCCTTATTCATTGTTCAGCTTTTGCATGCATATAAGGTGATTGAAAACAACATGACTTGGGTCAGGAGCACCCAAGGTGTCTTCAAGGTGACATATTTGCTTTTCAACACTTTAAAGAGGCCTTGTGCAACATATTTGCCCAATGCAATGCATCTTTTGATTTCTTTTTTTTTTTTTTTTATATTTTATTGTACTTCAGGTGAAGGCTTACAGAACAAATAGTTTCTCATGAAACAGTAGTACACATTGTCTTATGACATTGCTGAACAACCCCACAACATTTTAACCCTCTAAATTCTCAACCTTTTTTTTTTTTTGATGAAAATACACATAGCCAAAGATACACCGTTTCAAAAATTTCTACATACAAAGTTCAGTTACATTGACTATGCTCTTCCAATTGTGCTGTTATTCTCACTTAAGATGAAGGCTTACAGAACAAAATAGTTTCTCATTTAACAGTTACTACA
>NW_004444050.1:8494072-8498741 GCF_000243295.1 Trichechus manatus latirostris | reverse complement strand
AAGAGGGGTGGGGGGTGGGAAAGCGCACACTTCAAGTTACCGGCTGTTTTGTCTCCCACTGGACGCTCCGTGAGGCTGCTCTCTCGTACCCCCATTTGCTGGTCTCCGATAGGAGTCCAAGATGGTGGATCCACGCTGCGTTAGCTGCTAGGGGACCTCTGCATGAATCTCTCCTTGCTCTCCATTCTCTGTCAGTATTCTCACTCCGTTTGGTGCTTGGCTGAGTTCTTTATCTCTTCATTTGATGTTCTAGGGTTTCAGGATTGTTGATTCTCTGTTTGGCTTAGTTTTTTGGATCTTTGCTGTGGAGGGATGGCGTGGTGCTTCTGCCTAGAGCGCCATCTGGCCGGACCTGTGTCTCTTTTGATTTCTTGACTGCTGCTTCCATGGGTGTTGATTGTGGATCCAAGTAACATGAAATCCTTTACAACATCAATCTTTTCTCCAGTTGTGAGGATTTTTGTTTTCTTTATGTTGAGGTGTAATCTATAGTGAAGACTGTGGTCTGTGGTCTTTGATCTTCATCAGTAAGTGTTTGAAGTCCTCTCCACTTTCATCAAGTAAGGTTGTGTCATCTGCATAACTCAGGTTATTAATGAGTTTTTCTCCAATCCCGTTGCCCCTTTCTTCTCATATAGCATATAGGCCAGCTTCTCAGATTCTTTGCTGAGCATATAAATTGAATAAGTATGGTGAAAGGCTACAACTCTGACACACACCTTTCCTGTCTTTAAACCACACAGTATCCCCTTGTTCTCTTCCAAAGGCTACCTCTTGGTCTATGGACAGGTTCCTCATGAGCACAATTAAGTGTTCTGGAATTCCCATTCTTCACAATATTATCCATAATTTGTTATGATCCACCCAGTTGAATGACTTTGCATAGTCAATAAATACAGGTAAGCATCTTTCTGGTATTCTCTGCTTTCAGCCAGTATCCATCTGACATCAGCAATGATATCCCTGGTTTCGAATCCTCTTCTAAATCCAGCTTGAATTTCTGACGCTTCCCTGTCGATATACTGCTGCATCCGCTTTTGAATGATCTTCAGCAAAATTTTACTTGCATGTGATATTAATGATATTGTTTGATAATTTCCACATTTGGTCGGATCACTTTTCTTTGGAATGGGCATAAATATGGATCTGTTCCAGTCAGTTGGCCAGGTAGCTGTCTTCCAAATTTTTTGACATAGACGAGTGAGCGCTGCCAGGGCTGCATCTGATTGTTGAAATATCTCAATTGGTATTCCATCAATTCCTGGAGCCCTATTTTTTGCCAATGCCTTCAGTGCAACTTGGAATTCTTCTTTCAGTATCATTGGTTCCTAATCGTATGCTACCTCCTGAAAAGGCTGAACATCAACCAATTCTTTTTGGTATGGTGACTCTGTGTATTCCTTCTTTCTTCTTTTGATACTTCCTGGGTCATTTAATATTTTCCCCGTACAATCCTTCAGTATTACAACTCAAGGCTTGAATTTTTTCTTCACTTCTTTCAGCTTGAGAAATGCTGAGCGTGTTCTTCCCTTATGGTTTTCTATCTCCAGGTCTTTCCACATGTAATTATAATACTTTCTTTTGTCTTCTCGAGCTGACCTTTGAAATCTTCTGTTCAGCTCTTTTACTTCATCATTTCTTCCTTTTGTTTTAGCTACTCGACTTTCAAGAGCAAGTTTCAGAGTCTCTTCTGACATCCATTTTGGTGTTTTCTTTCTTTCTTTTTCTTTTTAGTGACCTCTTTCTTCATGTATGATGTTCTTGATATCATTTTACAACTTGTTGGGTCTTCAGTCATTAGTGTTCAATGCGTCAAATCTACTTCTGAGATGGTCTCTAAATTCAGGTGGGATATACTCAAGGTCGTATTTTGGCTCTTGTGGACTTGTTCTAATTTTCTTCATTTTCAACTTGAACTTTCATATGAGCAGTTGATGGTTTGTTCTGCAGTTGGCCCCTGGCCTTGTTCTGACTGATGATATGGAGCTTTTCCATTGTTTCTTTCTACATATGTAGTCAATTTTATTCCTGTTTATTCCATCTGGCGAGGTCCATGTGTATAGTTGCCATTTAGGTTGGTTCAAATAGTTATTTGCAATGAAGTTGTTGGTCTCACAAAATTCTGTCATTCGATCTCTGCCATCGTTTCTATCACCAAGGTCACATTTTCCAATTACTGATCCTTCTTTGTTTCCAACTTTTGCCTTGCAATTCAATCACCAGTAACTATCAATGCTCCCTGATCGCATGTTCCATCAATTTCAGACTGCAAAAGTTGGTAAAAATCTTCAATTTACTCATCTTTGGCCTATTGGTTGGTGTGTAAATTTGAATAATAGTCATATTAACTGGTCTTCCTTGTAAGCCTATGGCTATTATCCTATCACTGACAGTATTGTGCCTCAGGATAGATCTTGAAATGTTCTTTTTAACGATGAATGCAATGTCATTCCTCTTCAAGTTGTTATTCCCGGCAGAGAAGACCATATGATTGTCAGATTAAAAATGGCCAATACCAGTCCATTTCAGCTCACTAATGCTTAAGATATCAATGTTTATATGTTCCATTTCATTTTGACAATTTTCAATTTTCTTACATTCATACTTCATACATTCCATGTTCCGATTATTAATGGATGTTTGTAGCTGTTGCTTCTCATTTTGAGTTGTGCCAAAATGAGCAAGACAGAAATCTTTAAAGGAAGGGCATGATGACTCCAGGAATTCTCCAGGATCTTGAGTTCCCTCCAGCAATCTGTGCCTTTATCTTTCTTGGAAAAAGTACAGCCAGAATGCTCATTAGAAACAAGAATGGTGAGAGTTTATCTTATGTACTTTGGACATGTTATCAGGAGGGACCAATCCCTGGAGAAGGACATCTTCTTGGTAAAGTAGGGGGTCAGCAAAAAGGAGGAAGTCTCTCAAAGAAATGGATTGACATAGTTGCTACAACAATGGGCACAAGCATAACAATGATTGTAAGGATGGTACAAAACCGGGCAGTGTTTCTTTTTGTTGTACGTAGGGTCGCTATGAGTCAAAATTGATTTGATGGCACTTAATAATAATAATAATGTATAGCATATATTTATCAATATAAAGACCTGCCAATCTTTTCTAAAAATTTGTCATTTTATTTTAAAAGCCCAACAACAGTGTATGAGAGTTGATTGTTCCACCTTCTCATCAACTTTTGGACTTCTCAAAATTTCTAGTTATCTCTAGTTTGTGGCCCTTCTTCTAAAGTTCAAAATGGTAATTGGAGGTCCATCTAACAGGTCTACTTTGCAGATTAATAAATAGAATACTGAACAAAGGAAAAAAAGTCTAAATAACAAAGATTATGGAGATAACGACTGTTTTGTGGCCCTAAGCTCTAGCCCAGGCCCTTTCAGAGAAGAAAAAAAAAAAGTGCAAATAATTTGGCCAGTGTTTCAGGCAATGCCACAGTCCACCTGGGTGAAGACTTCTCTGATGGATGCACTAGTAACATCAGGCAGTGGTTCAAAGGTCCTGCTTCATAAGAACTTTATGTTGACAAGTTGACATATTGATTTCTAATTTTAAGTCTACATGTTCAAAGACCTTTGTATGCAATTGATTGTTGTTTATTGTAAATTTCCCTCAAGCCAAGTATGTAGGCAATTTCTATAAATATTTCAATGTGCTCTTCACATTTACATCTTCACTTCCTCTGAAAATCATATTGGTATCATGTGATAGAGAGACCTTATATGTTGACAATTTTTATATGTCGATAATCACTTTCCTCTGCATTATTCATAATTTTCTATTCATAGAGCTGAACATTTTTTCATTACAGACTTTTAACAACACTTCATCTCATATATACAAGTTCTGAATATTCATAGTCCTGTTTGCGGGATCTCTGTCTTGCTTCTTTATTCTATTTATTTGCTCTGCATGGATACTATACAGTCTTAAGTAGTTTGTTGTTGTTTTTAGGTGTTGTCAAATCGATTCTGACTCATAGTGACCCAATGTACAACAGAATGAAAGATTACATGGTCCTGTGCCTACCTCACAATCATTGTTGCAGCCACTATGTCAATCTATCTCACTGAAGCTCTTTTTCTCTTTCACTGACCCTCTACTTTACCAAGCATGATGTCCTTCTCCAGGGATTGATCCCTCCTGATAACATGACCAAAGCATGTGAGACTAGTCTCACCATCCTTGCTTCTAAAATAATAGTGCTTTAAAGTATGTCTTGATATGTGATATGGAAGGTCTCCTTAATTGGTTCTCCTTCAAATCTTTTATATTAAAAGCCCAACTTCCATATTAAATTTTTAAGTACCTTATCTAATTATATTAAACACCCTTTTGGAAATATGATTAAAATTTTATTAAGTTTTTTAACAATTTGGGAACGTTTGGCAACTTGAAAAACTTGAGACATTCTCTCTACAATCATTGATTATTCTCCATTTATTTGGATCTTATTTATTATTTTCAATTTTTAAAAATATTCCCAAAGTACTCTTTTTTTTATTGCTGTTTGTGTATGTATACATATGTGTGTGTAGTATAACTAGACCAAAAAACAAAAACCCATTGCTGTCAAGAGGATTTCGACTCATAGCATCCCTTTAGGACAGAAAGAACTTCCCTACAGGGTTTCCAAGGCTGTAAATCCTTATGGAAG
>NW_004444050.1:8428427-8493852 GCF_000243295.1 Trichechus manatus latirostris | reverse complement strand
TATATAAGCCGTATAAGTTACATATTGTCTTAGTCATCTAGTGCAGCTACAACAGAAATACCACAAGTGGATGGCTTTAACAAAGAGAAATTTATTTCTTCACAGTAAAGTAGGCTAAAAGTCCAAATTCAGGGCGTCAGCTCCAGGGGAAGTCTTTGTCTGTCGGCCTTCTCATTAATGTTCCCCCGGACTAGGAGCTTCTCCGCACTGGGACTGCGGGTCCGAAGGATGCGCTCTGCTCCTGGCACTGCTTTCTTGTTGGTATGAGGTCCCCCGTCTCTCTGCTCACTTCTCTCTTTTATATATCAAGAGATTGCCTCAGGACACAATCCAGTCTTGTAGATTGAGTCCTGCCTTACTATCACAACTGCCACCCATCCTCCCTCATTAACATCATAGAGGCAGGATTTACAACATATAAGAAAATTACACAGTACAAGGAATCATGGCCCAACCAAACTTTCACACACATTTTCTGGGGGACATAATGCAATCCATGACACACATATATAACTATTTTAGATTATGTCATTACTCTTTATGTTATATTTTTAAAATACATTTTCTTGATATGTTAAAGATGCCAACTTTGTATGTGTTTAATAATTTCTCTGAGCTAGTCTCCTAACTCTACTATGTCCAAATGTTTGGTATACCAGTTCTTTTTTTTTTTTTTTTCCACTCACTTGTTCTCATGGTGAACATTTCATCCTTGGGTTTAGTGTGTTTGGAGGATCCTACATGGTTAGGGTTAAACATTATCTCTGCAGGTTTACTATTGCCAGGCTTTAAGTTTTAAACAAGTTCCTTAGTTTATTAATTTCCTCTCCAGACAGGTAATATAAATTCAGACATCATAACAACTGAAAGTACAAGACCAGGGTTTAGATTTCCCATTTAGAGCTTATTACTATTATTTTTTAACTCCTTGGAAGAAGGAACATTCTCTGTTATTTTGAGTGGGCAGGCTGACTTTTATCTACAACAGAAACAACTCATTGCCATTGAGTTGGTTCCAACTAATAGTGACCCTGCAGGACAGAGTAGAACTTCCCCATAAGGTTTCCAAGTCTTTACATCTTTAAGGAAACAAACTGCCATGTCTTTCTCCCATGGTGTGGGTTAGAACCATCGACCTTTTGGTTAGCAGCCAAGTGGTTAACCACTGCACCACAAGGGCTCCTTAACTCTAATTCTCCTGGATTTATACCCTTCTTTCTCCATTATTTCCCATTTATGAAAATGACACCCAACTTTTCAATTAGGAAGCCTAGCTTTCATACAGGTATCTCAGCTCCACCTTCCAGGCACATGTTTCCTTTCATTGGTATGTTAAATCAAGTTCATAGCCATAGCTCTTTATGATCCATTCCACTCCATACCCAGTAGTTTTCAGTTATCTCCTTGTTTCTAACAAACAAGAATGTCTCTTTCTTCTTTACAAGCTTAAGTGTGCATTTTTTAAAAAAAAAAAAAGCTTGCAGTTACTCAGTATTTCCAGATCTTGGTACAGTAAAAAAAAAAAAAAAAAACCTGCAATAATTTTGTCCCATTTTGCCTGAACCTGAAAGATTGTTATTGACTCTTCAACCTACTCCCATCTGTGCCCATCCTGAGCAGTCCACTGGAGATGTTGCTGTCGCCTGTGATTCCAGTCACCTATGACTCCAAACTGTCACATTCAATAGTAAATTTTATGCTCTCCTATTACTAGATCTCTCAACAACAAACCATTTTCTCCTTCTTAAGTGTGTCTTTTCTTCTCTGCCATTATCTCTTATTATTCTTTTATTTCTGATTGCTCTTTTTCATTTTTTTCCAGATTCTCTTTCAATAATCCTTCATTATTAAGAGTTTTTTTTTTTTTTTTTTTTTTTACTGGATTCTTTTCATTTTTTACTCTATATTATCTTCCTAGGTATTCTCAAACATTTTTATAACTTCAATTACTATCTACATTCAAATAATTCCTCTTTTATTTCAAATCATGCAAACAATTTCTTCTTTTTTATTCCAAATATCTATGCGACATTGTTACTTGATGCCTTAAGGAATTTCAAAACAAATATTTCCAAATATGAATGGTTGTTTTCCCTACTTTAAACCATTATCTTTCTATTCTTCGTTTTTATAAATACCGAATCTTATCTACTCAGTTGCTCAAGTTAGAAACTTGGGAAGAATCATTTACTCCTCCCTCTCCCTCTTGCTTTCACTCTTTCTTAAACATCAGTAAACCTTTTCTTTTCTACCTTCAAGATATATCTTGATTTCTTTTACTTCTCTGCATCTTCACTGTCATCATCTAAATTTGAAACACTACCCTTTATCACTGACGTAGTGCAATTTTTTTTAATTCTTCATGATTTCACTCCTTCCTATGTCATAAAAATCGGCTAGATGAACCAAGAACTCTCCTAAAATGAAAACAAGATCCTGACACTTCTCTGATCAGAATTAATCAGTGGTTTCTCACTATATAAGGTGAAAGAAGAAACAGAAAATGAAAAAGAGAGCAGAGAAAATAATAAAATGGCAGACTTAAATGGCAGACTTAAATCTTAATATATTAGTCATTGCATTAAATACAAATGGTCTAAGCATACTAAATAAAGACAAAGAATGGCAAAATGAATTAAAAAATAAAAGAGATCCAACTACATGCTCTCTACAAGAAACCCACTTCTACTATAGCAAATAATCCTGAAACTACACATTAAGCTATAAAAAAAATTAAAAAATAGCCATTGCCATTGAGCCGATTCCAACTCATAGTGACCTTATAGGACAGAGTAGAACTTCCTCATAGGGTTTCCAAGCTGAAATCTTTATGGAAGCAGACTGCCACATCTTTCTCCCATGGAGCGGCTAGTGGGTTCGGACTACTGACCTTTTGGTTAGCAGCTGAGTGCTTAACCACTGTGCCACCAGGGGTCCTTCACTTTAACCTATAGGGGACAAAAATGAACATTTACTTATTCCTCCCACCGCACACAAAATTTAATTCAAGATGTATAATAGTCTTAAATATAAAAAATTAAAACTATAAAGCTTTTAAAAAATCATAGGATAATATCATCACCATTTTGTGATGCAAAGTAGTGCAAAGATTACTAAAAACACAAAAAACATTAAAACAAAAGAGAAAAAATAAATTAGACTTTATCAAAATTAACACTTTTGTGTCTAGCAGTACATATGGATTTTTCAGCCTCTGGGTTTTATCAGGAAGCTGCTGTACCACTGACAGTGCATGCTGCTGCAAGGCAGGTACCTTTATGACTCGTACAAACCAAATAAATAGGCATGTGCCACAAATTACTGTTTCGACAGGGTATTGTATGAGGTGTCTGAATTTTTGGTAGGAAAAATAGAAATTTGGAACATTTTTATTTGTTACACATATATACCAATAGACCCCAGTGAGGACTCTGAGGTATAAATAGTGGTATTCATATGTACCATTAAACACTTAGAGTAGGCTTTTGGGAGAGGCAAGAAAAAAAAATCTGTACTACCTACCAAAAATTCAGACACATTCAATGATTAACATGCTTCCACTAATGAAAACATATGGTAATGACACAAAACTCAAAGCAGAAAACAATTGGATCACCAAAGGATTAAAAAAGGTTGTTAATCAAAACAACTAAAAAAACAAAAAGGTAAGCAGCATAGTCAGTGTATATATTGTATTTCTATAGAGATGTTTATATTATAGACATAAATATTAAACAAAGAACTTTTGTCCAAATCTGTGAAGAACTCTTACAACTCAATAAGAAAACAAAGAATCTATGAAAAAGAACAAACAACTTTAAAGGCATTTTACAAAGACAGATATAAATGGCCAATAAATCCATGAAAAGGTGCTAAACATCATTACTCATCATTAAAATTCAAATTAAAACCACACAAATTTATCACTATGAAACCACTAAGATTAGTAAAATTGCAAATTTTGAGAAGTCCAAACGTTGATGAGGAGGTGGAACAATAAACTCTCATACATTGCTGTTGGGCATTTAAAATAAAATGATGAATTTTTAGAAAAGACTAGCAAGTTTTTATACTGATAAATATATGCTATACATTATTATTATTATTAGGTGCCATCAAGTCAATTCCTACTCATAGCAACCTAATGGAAAACAGAATAAAACACTGCCCTGTCTTGTACCATCCTCACAGTCCTTGTTATGCTTGACCCCATTGTTGTAGCCACTGTGTCAACCCATCTTGTTGAGAGCCTTTCTCTTTTTTGCTGACCCCCTACTTTACCAAGCATGCTGTCCTTCTCTGGGGACAGGTCCTTCCTGATAACATGTCCAAAGTACATGAGACAAAACCTCACCATTCTTGTTTCTAAGGAACATTCTGGCTATACTTCTTCCAAGACAGATTTGTTCATTCTTCTGGCAGTCCATGGTATAGTCAATATTCTTGGCCAACACCATAATTCAAAGGCATCAATTCTTCTTTGGTTTTCTTTATTCATTGTCCAGCTTTTGAATGCATATGAGGCGACTGAAAATATCATGGCTTGGGTCAGGCACACCTTAGTCCTTAAAGTGACATCTTTCCTTTTTAACACGTTAAAGAGGTCTTTAGCAGCAGATTTTTCCCGTGCAATACATAACTTGATTTCTTGACTGCTGCTTCCATGGGCCTTGATTGTGGATCCAAGTAAAATGAAATCTTTGACAACTTCAGTACTTTCTCTATTTATCATGCTGTTGCTTATTGGTCCAGTTGTGAGGCCTTTTGTTTTCTTTATGTTGAGGTATAATCCATACTGAAGGCTGTAGCTTTTGATCTTCACTAATTGGTTCAATTTCTCTTTTCTTTCAGCAAGTAAGATTGTTCATCTGCGTATCACAGGTTGTTAGTCTTCTTCCAATCATGATGCCATGTTCTTGATATAGTCCAGCTTCTCAGATTATTTACTCAGCATACAGATTGAATAAGTATCGTGAAAGGAAACAACCTGACATACACTTTTCTTGGTTTTAAACCATGCAGTAACCCCTTGTTCTGTTTGAGCAACTGTCTCACGGTCTATGTGCAGGTTCCTCATGAGCACTATTAAGTGTTCTGAAATTCCCATTCTTTGCAATGTTATCCATAATTTGTTATGATCCACGTAGTCAGATACCTTTGCATAGTCAATAAAACACAAGTAAACATCTTTCTGGTATTCTCTGCTTTCAGCCAAGATACGTCTGACATCAGCAATGATATCCCTTATTCCATGTCCACTTCTGAATCCTATTTGAACTTCTGGCAGTTCCCTGTTGATGTACTGTTGCAACTGCTTTTGAATGATGTTCAGCAAAATTTTACTTGTGTGTAATATTAATTATATTGTTCAATAATTTCTGCATTCTGTTGGGTCACCTTTCTCTGAAATGGGCACAAATATAGATCTCTTCTAGTCGAGTAGCCAGGTAACTGTCTTCCAAATGTCTTGGCATAGACGAGTGAGCACCTCCAGCACTGCATCCATTTGTTGAAACATTAATAAGTATCCCTAACTTTAAACCATGCAGTATCCCCTTGTTCTGTTCCAGTGACTGTCTCTTGGTCTACGTACAGGTTCCTCATGAGCACAATTAAGTGTTTTAGAATTCCTATTCTTCACAATTTTATGCTATACTTAATCAATTCCTACTTATAGTGACCTTTATAGGAGAGAGTAGAACTGCCCCAGAGCGGTTTCCAAGCAGTGTCTGGTGGATTCAAATGGCCAACCTTTTGGTTAGCAGCCAAGCTGTTAACCACTGTGCCTCCAGGGGTCTGTGCTGTACAGACAGCTCACTTATTCCTCTCCTAAGTATTCCTCTCCTAGCCACCTAAATGAAATGGATTCATAAGTCCACACAAGGATTTGTAAATGGATGGTCTTATTAGATTCTACCTATAATAGTCATAATACTCAAAATGTAGAAACAACCAAAATGTCAATCAAGGGAAGAACAGATAAACAAATTATGGTATATCCATACAATATAGTATCACTCAGCACTAAACAAAAAAATAAACTATTGATACACACAATGACATAGATCAATCTTAAAACCATTATTTTATTGGTAAAAAGGTGGACACGATATGTTTACACTTTATTAATCTATTTATATTAAATCCAGTAAGTGGAAAATCTATGTTGTTAGAAGTTAGAATAGTGGTCAGGAGGCGTGAAGGAACCCTGTGGGTTATGATAATAATCTGTATCTTGATTGTGGCATAGTGTTTGCATGGGTGTACAAGTTTATCAAAAACTCATCAAATTGTGTACTTGAGATCTATGCATTTCTCTGTGTGTAATTGATAGTTAAATATATAAACATTAAGATTATTCTTTCATCACATATCACGAAGTTTGAAGGTAGGCAGTCCAAAGCGCTTATGGTAGTCCATGATATTTTCCTTATGTCAGAGCCCTTCTTAAGCTCTTCTTCCTTAACATGAACTTCTAGCATTCTTACTATGGATTTCCACTGTTAGGTTACCTGATCGTCACTTGATGAACCTGAAACTTCAGTGCTCACAGTCTTTTTCCAGTTAGAATATACAGTAAAGGTCAACATAATGACTGCCAGCCATATATGCACAATTGCAAGAGCTTTCTTGGAAGTCTTACACAACAACATTCACTTCTATGTAATGAGCAAGAAAGCTGAGAAAATACAGTTTTTAAAAATATAGGCACAGTGACACTCCTAACAAAATAGGAGTTCTGTTATTAAGGAAGTAGTAAATAGATATTGTGAAGCAACTGTAGATATCTACTAGAGATTCCCATAGAGGCTACCAAACTTCCATACACAGCTTTGCTCCATACGCGTGTATTCCAATTTCCCCATTCCTGAAGACAATAACCTCAAAGCCTCATCTGATTACTCTTTTTACCTTTGAGAAAGAGTTAGAATATCTGGCTGATATAATGAGTGCTCTATCATGTACAGTTTTCAATCTTCACTTTTTAGTAACCAATATGTGTATAACAATTTTTTCTGCCTCCCACCCAACCAATATAAAATTGTTAAGAATAAGTAATGTGAACAGTATAATAACATCATTTGGAAAACAGAAGAGCATAAAGCTCAGAGCAGTCACTGGCTCATAACAAGTACTATCCTTTTGGAAGAAATAGCAGAAATTCCTTCGTTCACTACATTTCGATTATGATTCACATTTAAGCAGAACCAACCAGTGGCTGGAGAATATTATGCGCAAGACAAATTGTGAACTGGGGCAGTGTGAGTTTTAGCTAAACTTCCTATTGCATCTTATGTGCCCTCTGCTCTAGTAGCACTTTTTCTTTTCCCCACGTTTTGGCATTTCCTTTCTTGGTGTATGATCTGTAAGGCCCTCGAGGCCGTCTGCTTTCTGTATGGAAATATGGTGATTGTTATCATCCTGCCTCCTTCATGCTATTTTATCTGTGCCTCTTAGTAATGATAATTAATGAGAAGTGGACGCTGCACTTATTTCTTTGTCAGTTCCACCTATCTTTTAGTTCTTATGTACATCTGCTGTTTTGCATGTGGTAGGCCCATATATCTTACTTTATTGTGCCAATTAACAAATCATTGGATGGACCTTTAAAACAATGACAGTCTGTTTAGGAAAGTCAGTATTTTTCCTAAGGTTCAAGATTATGTGTAATGAATCAAGTTCCTGCCTAGACTCGGGGACAAATTACTCAGTATTTTAGTGTAGTTTCTGTACAATTTTTGGTGTCGGCTTTGTTTCCTATTTTCACAGAATTTGATTATTTATTTTTACTTCTATTATATATTGGGTTAGATTTGAAAAAAGGAGTAAAAATGCTTTCATTCCGTCAACTTTAACTAGAAGGCATAAAAGGAATCTTAATATTATTTAAACTTTTGGATGGATGGGCTTTCCACCTTAGAAACAGTAAGTCGTTTGTTAATCTGAGGCATGGCAACCGATTTTTGACAGCCTAAAATGTGTCTCAATTGTACTATGCTTGCGATGATGGCAGCATGTCAAGCAGATCACGAGAAACCTACCCAGAAATACATTCAGTTAAAATTTTTAAAGCACAGTATTTCCTTAAGAAATCTAGAGTAAAACAAATTCCAGTAGGAGTCTCTGGGCTTACATATGAAGGCTATTAATAAATATAGATTCCAGGACAGAGTTGTCTTGTAGCTACAATACGAGTGATTGAGGAACCACAGATTCTCAGTGACATTTCTTTGACCTACTTTTCTAGTTTTATAGAAGTGGGTAGCAGAATGAAATTTTCAAGAGCTGTGTATCGTTCTAGAATACGCCTCCAGTATAGAGATTTTTTTTTCTGTAGATATATCCCTCTGGGGAAAAAAAATAGGAGAAGACATTTAACAAATGTTTGTTTTGTTTTCAAAATTTATATAAATTTAACCTTTTTATTTACAGCTTATACAAATTTGTAATCCATAACACTCAAAGAATGTGAACAAGAGAGGCAAAGCATTAAGGAAGAGGCTTTCTTCCAAATCACATTAGATTCAGGGATGGAGTGAGGGTTTTTTTTTTTGCTATTTTGTAGAAGCATGAAGGGCATGACTGAAGGACTACCTTGACAGGGTCAAGAATGTAACAGCATCATGGTTCAAAGGAACTCTATTTATTGCAGTGGTAAAAATGCTACCTGAGCAAGGAATTAAGATAAACTATAGCATACAGCAGATTTGTGAAGAAGACTGTGGTTCATGGTTCAAGTAGAAATCCAAGAGCCAGCTTCAGATCAGCTCATTCGGTATTTTAAGATTTTTACCCACAACATCCCACTCCAGGCTCAAAATTCTGCATTACTCAGAACATTTCCAGTTGCAGGTGCTAGAACTCTATCTTGAAATACCAGAAGTTTACAAATAGAAGGGATGGTTCATTAGAGGGTCATATAACAGAATGAATGTAGTTTTTGTAGGAATTATCATAACTTCTAAGAATGTCAAAAACAGGACCCAGGGACTCAGAGCTGTGATTCACTGATATCAGAATCACAAGGATGAAATTGTAAGAAGGGTAATTTTCAAAATAAATGAGGATATTAATTTTTCTGTAAAACATGGGACTGATAGATACAAAAGAGGTGTTCAACACTCCATTAGTGTGTTATAGAGTACCCACCAAAAAGTATGTGTCAACATCTATATGCTAAATTTTAACTAATAAAGTCTCCCTAAATATATTACATTTCTTCTTGTCTACTTAGAAAATTATAATAAACTTCGTTATCAACACATGTAATAGGAACCTGTGCTGACATTGATGGTAATTGAACTGAATAACTGGTTACATGCCTGGAAATTTATTTCAGAATATATCAGAAACTTCACTTTTAGGACTAAAATGTCAGTGAGATGTCAGAATAAAACACTTTTTACTATGTTTATAAACTACCCAGCAATTCAACAAGTATATTCAGAATGTCAATGGTAAGATCATTCTGAAATCCTGATGATAGACACCTAGCTGGCAAAAACTACTGCTGAACATATAACAGAGCAATATTTATGTTTTGGTGATAAAGTTGTGAGTAGTTTTAGGGCGACAATAAATATTCTAGCACCATAATACTAGATTCTCTTTGTGAAAAGGAATCAGCCAAAGTTAAAAGTTGTTGGGAACTAGGGAGAGTTGAAGTAATTTTGGAATAAAAATCAGGACTAAAACATACGGTTTAAATGTGTCTGTGTGTTTTGTTTTGTTTTCTTCTGTCTCTTTAGTTCTATATTCGTTCTATTCTCTTATCCTGATCTCCTGTTTCTGTTTGTTTGTATTTTTCTGTAGTCGGTGGATGATGAAGATTAAGAAATACTGGATTTAGTCCCTATACGACAACTTAGAGCTTTGTAATCATAAGGAAATGACATTATCTATTTTTATATTTTTGGGCTGTTCTTTAATACCTTAGTCTTTCACTCTCAAAGTGTGGGAGAAAAGCAAACTCTAACTGTAACTCAGAGGTAGATACCTATCCATAACTCCTCTTTCTCCAACATATGAAAATTGAAGGATGCTATTGGGATTGTCAAACTGCCAGGGACTCAGCACATTCTTGCCCAGTATTCCAAGAAAGGCCCTGATCACTTTTTACCTGGGTCTTTTCTCAGAATTGTGTTTCTAGAGACCAAAGTTGAGGAACTAGGTAACAAACAGCAGGATATTTTCCTCACAATAAAAGTGATGAATCTCCTAGCTCAGAGTTCCTCTCCAGAAATGCTGCCCAGTCTGTATGCAGGATCCAATATAAGCCTTTGTGTTACACTCATGGACCTTTTGTCTTACACTCAAGGGAACTATCATGCCATGATGCTGACAGTCATAAATACTGCTTTTTCAATTAATAATGAAGTCCTGTGTCTCTGATCCTTGAGTCTTGTGTCCCCATAAAACTATGGCAGGCTAGTTTGTGAGCTTTCATGTAGGATAAATCTTACGTCCTTCACAACTATTGACAGTCATCACCCCCTGAACTGGTAGTAAATAATATTGAGGACAGAACATACTTGTAGAGATAGAGTATGGGCAATTTACAGGAGGAATTTCTGAAGAGCATACAGCATGACATGGAACATATGATAGAACAAAACCAAGGCTATAATACAAGGTGCTTCAAAAAAGAGAAGAGGTAATAGCATTCAACATCATAGCAAAAAACAAGAAAAAAAAAACCACAACCAAGTGGGATTCATATCAGGTATGCAAGAATGGTTCAGCATTAGAAAATCAATGAATGTAATCCACCACATAAATAGAACAAAAGAAAAGTATCACATGATTATATCAATCAATGCAGAAAAGGCATTTGATAAAGTTCAGCACCAATTCCTGATAAAAACTCTCAATGAAATTGGTATAGAAGGGGAATTACTCAACATGATAAATGGCGTCTATACAAAACCAACAGGCAACATCATTCTTAATGCACAGAGGCTTAAAGCACTCCCTTTGAAAACAGGAACAAGACAAGGATTCCCTTTATCACTACTCTTATATAACATTGTGCTCTAAGTCCTATACATATATTGGTCTCATCCCATCCAGAGCAAAGGAGACTAAGGAAGAAGAAAGACACAAGTATAATATCAGTCCAAAGGACTAATGGACCACATGAACCACAGCCTCCACCAGCCTGGGCCCAGAAGAACTAGATGGTGCCTGCTTACCACCACTGACTTCTCTGACAGAGATAACAATAGAGGGTTCTAGACAAAAGAGAGAAGAAAATGTAGAATAAAATTCAAATTCACAAAAAAAGACCAGACTTACTGATCTGACAAGACTGGAGGACTCCCAAGACTATGGCCCCCAGATACTCTGCTAACTCAGAGTTGAAGCCACTGCTGAAGTCCTCCTTGAAGCCAAAGATTAGATAGGCTTATAAAACAAACAATAACATATGTGAGGAAATTGTTTCTTAGTTTAATCAAGTGTATAGAAACAAGTGGGCAATACCTGCCCAAAAGCAAAGATGAGAAGGTCGGAAAGGGACAGGAAAACTGGATGAATGGACATTGGGAACCTTGGATGAAAAGGGGGAGACCACACTGACACATTGCGTGGAATGTAACCAGTGTCTCAAAACAATTTGTATATAAATTTTTGAATGAAAAACTAATTTGCACTGTAAACTTTCACCTAAAACACAATAAAATTTAAAAAAGAGAAAGAGAAGAGAAAAAAGGGGGTATAAATTGGAAAGGAGTGGTTTTTCATGTGGAAAATCAAGAGTATGAGTAGTTAGATTGTTTCATGATTCAGATGGAATAAACTGTTAAGCTGTGTGTGTAACAATAAGGTTTCTAGCTCTATATATTGCAAATCAGATGAAGGCCTTCAAACAACGACAGTATGGCATATTATTGCCTTTGGCTAATGCATCACACCACATCCCTCACTCATCTATGCCAAGAAATTTGGAAGACAGCAACTGGCCAACAGACTGGAAAAGATCCATATTTGTACCCATTCAAAGAAAGATGATCCAACAGGATGTGGAAATTGTCAAACAGTATCATTAATGTCACACACAAGTAAAATTTTTCTGAAGATCATTCAAAAGTGATTACAGCAGTACATCAACAGGGAACTGCCAGAAATTCAAGCCAGATTCTGAAGAGGAAGTGGAAAGAGGGATATCATTGCTGATGTTAGATGGATCCTGGCTGAAAGCAGAAAATACCAGAAACATATTGACTGTGTTTTATTGACTATGCAAAGGCATTCGACTGTGTGGATCTTAACAACTCATAGACAACATTGTGAAGAACGGAAATTCCAGATACTTAATTGTGCCCATGAGGAACCTGTACATAGATCAAGAAGCAGTTGTTTGAACAGAGCAAGAAGATACTGCTTGGTTTAAAGTCAGGAAAGATGTGCATCAGGGTTGTATCCTTTCACCATACTTATTCAGTCTGTATGCTTAGAAAATAATCTGAGAAACTGGAGTATATGAAGAAGAATGTGACATCAGGATTGGAGAAAGACTAATTAATTACCTGTAATATCCAGATGACACAATCTCCCTTGCCAAAACTGAAGAGGAATTGAAGCACTTACTGATGAAGACCAAAGAGCACAGCCTTCAGTATGAATTCCACCTCAACATAAAGAAAACAAAAATCCTCACAACTGGACCAATAAGCAACATCATGATAAATGGAGAAAAGACTAGTGTTGTCAAGGGTTTCATTTAGCTTGGATCCACAATCAATGCCGGTGGAAGCAGCAGTCAAGAAATCAAAAGATGTTTTCATTGGGCAAATCTGCTGCAAAAGACCTCTTTAAAGTGTTGAAAAGCAAAGATGTCACCTTTAAGACTAAGGAGTGCCTGGCCCAAGCCATTGTGTTTTCAATCATCTCATATGCATGTGAAAGCTGGACAATGAATAAGGAAGACTGAAGAAGAATCAATGCCTTTGAATTATGGTATTGTCAAAAAACAAACAAATCTATCTTGGAAGTACAGCCAGAATACTCACTAGAGGCGAGGATGGCAAGACTTCATCTCACTTACTTTGGACACGTTATCTGGAGGGACCAATCCCTGGAGAAGGACTTCATGCTTGGTTGAGTAGAGGTCAGCGAAAGAGAGGAAGACTCTCAACGAGGTGGACTGACACAGTGGCTGCAACAATGGGCTCAAGCATAACAATGATTTTGAGGATGGCACAGGACTGGGCAGCGTTCTGTTCTGTTGTACATAGGGTTGCTATGAGTCTGAACCAACTTGTCGGCACCTAACAACAACGACGTCCTTTTGAAATGAAGTTTGAGAATAGTGGAGAATATTCCTTAATCAGCAACATACTCCAAGTAATAAGTGAAAACACAGATGAAACATGCAATTAATAGTTCATACCTATAAAGTAGGATCATTTACTTCTATTTGATTTATATTAGAGACACTTCCATATATTGATAATGATTGATTACTGAATATGGATTTGACTAACAATTGCAGTGAAGTATCTGATATCCAGTATATATGCCAAAAAAAGCCAAAATCCACTGTCATCAAGTTGTTTCCAACTCACAGCAACACTATAGGACAGAGTAGAAATTGCCCATAGGGTTTCCATAGCTATAAATATTTAGGGAAGCAGACTGCCGCATCTTTCTCCCGTGGAGTAGCTGTTGGGTTCGAACTGCTGATCTTTTGGTTAGCAGCCAAGTGTTTTAACCAGTGTGTCACCAGGGCTCTTTCTATGTATGCCATGTAATAATAATAAAGTTTAGGTATGCCACATACTACAAAATATATAAGAATTAATATAATTTAGAAGGATATTAAGTAAAATAGGTTAACTATTGACAAATAAAAACTACCAGTGACTTTTTTTTGTACAACTCTTAAAAATTTCTACAACAAGGGATGACATATATTCAACTTCAAAAGAAAAAGATTGCCAACCAAGAATAATATATCCTGTAAAACTCTCGTTCAAATATGATGGTAAAATTAGGGCATTACTAGATAAACATAAATTAAGGGAATATGTAAAAACCAAACCAAACTTACAAGAATTATTAAAGGAAGTCCTTCAGCTTGAGAACAAACAACATCAGACTGCAGCCTGAATCTAGGATGCAAGATCGCACCAGCCAGATACAAACCTAAGAAAAGAACTCTCAAGGGCTATTCAAAACTAAAATATTTACAACAGGAAACCAGAGAGTTAATCTATAAACGACAACAATGTTAGAACAATAAAAGAGGTAATAAATGGTGTAGATATACAACTATCTAATGAAGAGAAAGGCAAGGAGATACCGAGTAATAATTGACTGCTTCAAACCTAGGAAAATGAGGGTAAATTTCAAGGTAACCACAAAGAAAGTTAACAAACCTACTCATCGAAATAAAGGAGAAAAACAAAAAGTCTCAGTAAAAACAAAAGCTACAAAACAAAAGAAATGAAAAAAAAATCCACAAACAAAATGAATTCAGCACAGGAGAGTAAGAGAACAAAGAAAACATCAGCACCACACACACACAAAAAAAGAACAGCGCTACAAATGACAGCAATATACTCACACCTATCAATAATTACACTGAACACAAATGACATAAACGCACCCATAAAGAGACAGAGAGTGACAGAATGGATAAAAAAGCAGGATCCATCAATATGCTGTCTAGAAGAGACACCTTAGAAACAAAGATGTAAATTTATTAAAAATCAAAGGTTGGAAAAAAATATATCAAGCAAACAGCTACCAAAAAAAGGCAGGAGTGGCAATACTAATCTCAGATAAAATAGACTTTAAAACAAAATCCATCATAAAAGACAAAGAAGGGCACTATATAATGATTAAAGGGATGATCCACCAAGAAGGCGTAACCATAATAAATATCTATGCACCCAATGACAGGGCTTCAAAATACATAAAACAAACTTTAACAGTATTAAAAAGAAAAAAAATGACAGTTCCACAATAATAGTAGGAAACTTCAACACATCACTCTTGGTAAAGGGCAGAACACTTAGAAAGAAGCTCTACAAAGATACAAAAGATCTAAAGGACACAATCAGCCAATTTGAACTCATAGACATACATAGAACACTCCACCGAAGAGCTGCAAAGAACACATTCTTTTCCAATGCACATAATGTTCTCTAAAATAGACCACATCTTAGGCCACAGAGCAACACTCAGCAGAATCCAAAACATTGAGATAATACAAAGAATCTTCTCTGACTACAAAGCCATCAAAGTAGCATTTAGCAACAGGAAGAATAAGGAAAAAAAATTACATAGAAACTGAATAACACCTTGCTTAAAAACCACTGGATAATAAGAAAAAATCAAACACAGGATCAAAAAATTCCTAGAATCAAAAGAGAATGAAAACACATCATACCAAAACCTTTGCGACACAGCAAAGGCAGTGCTCAGAGGTAAATTTATAGCAATAGATGGACACATCAAAAAAGAAGAAAGGGACAAAATCAAAACATTAGCTACACAACTCAGACAAATAGAAAAAGAAGAGCAAAAGAAGCCCACAGTCACCAGAAGAAAAGAAATAATAAAGATCAGAGCAGAAATAAATGAAATAGAGACTAGGCAAACAATAGAAAGAATCAACAACACCAAAAGTTGGTTCTTTGAAAGGATCAACTAAAGCAATAAACCACTGGCCAAATTGACAAAGAGGAGAAGACCCAAGTAACCCAAATAAGAAATGAAATAGGGTATCTTACAGCAGACTCACATGAAATAAAAAGGATTATAACAGAGTACCATGAAAAACCATACACCAACAAATTTGAAAACCTAGAGGAAATGGATAAATTTCTAGAAATACACTACCTACCCAAACTAACACAAAATTATGTTCAAAACCTGTACAGACCCATAACAAGAGAACAGATTGAAAGGGTAATTAAAAAAAACCTCTCAACAAAAAAATCCCTGGCCCAGATGGCTTCATAGGATAATTCTACCAAACATTCAGAGAAGAGTTTACACCAGTACTACTCAAGCTATTTCATCTAGAAATGCCCTAATTTCATCATCATATTTGAGAGACAGTTTTGCTGGATATATAATTCTTGGCAGGCAGTTTTTTTTTCCTTCAAGGCTTTATATACAAGTCATCCCATTGCCTTTTTCCTTGCATGGTTTATGCTGAACAGTCCAAGCTTATTATTATTGACTCTCCTTTGTAGATGACTTTTTGTTTATCCCTAGCAACTCTTAAAATTCTCTCTGTATCTTTGGATTTCACAAGTTTGATTATACTATGTCTTGGTGACTTTCTTTTGGGATCTACCTTATGTGGGATTTGATGAGCACCTTGGATAGATAACTTGTCATCTTTCATGATATCAGGGAATTTTTCTGCCAACAAATCTTCAACAATTCTCTCTGTATTGTCTTTTATCCCATCCTGTTCTGGTACTCCAATCACTTGTAGGTTATTCCTCTTGATAGATTCCCACATAATTCTTACGGTTTCTTCATTTTTTTAACCCTTTTATCTGATTTTTCCTCAAATAAGTTGGTGTCAAGTGCTTTATCTTCAATCTCACTAATTCTGGCTTCCATTGCCTCAGTTCTGCTCCTATGACTTTCTATTGAGTTGTCTAATTCTGAAATTTTATTGTTAATCTTCTGGATTTCTGATTGCTGTCTCTCTATGGTTTATTGCAGCCTGTTAAATTTGCAATTATGCTCTTCTCTAATCTTTTAAATTTCCTCTATTACATGCTCTGAGTTTTGCTTAATTTCCTTTCTAATTTCATGAAGAGTTCTGTATATTAATCTTTTGTATTCTGTCTCTGGTAATTCCAAGAAATTTTCCTCCTCTGGAAAATTTCTAGATTCTTTATTTTGGGAGCTTGCTGAAGCCATCATGGATTGCCTGTTTATGTGATTTGATATTTACTGTTGTCTCCAAGCTATCAATAAGTTATTATATTTATTTATTTTATGTTTGCTTACTGTGTCCTAGCTTCTTGTTTTGTTTTGATATGCCCAAATAAGCTGCTTGTATGAGCTAGTTTGATTATTGGCACCTATGAAGCTCTAATGTCCTGTCACCAGGTAGTTAGATCTGTTACTAGGTATGTGAACTCAGGAGTCCACCCACTCCTCCTGTATGGATTCTGCTCTGGTGCCCAGGTAGATAGTCACCAAGTGTGTGGTGTAGGCTCTCACTTACATTCCTAGATAGGTGTGGGTGATTGGTTTAGGCACAGGCATCTGGCGGCAGCCAGGGGACACACTCTGAGCAAGGCAGTGGGCTGACAGCCACCCCCAAGTGTCCAGAAGGAAGGCATGTCCCCATTCCCTAGAGCATGTAGGTGGGTCGGTTTTGCAGCCAGACTATGAGCAGCTAATGCTGTCGGCCTCAAGGACTGGGGGCACTTATTCATGGGCCCTATCGCAGGTGGCTAGGTGGTGCGGGTGGAGCCACCAGTCCTCAGGCTTCTGATGTGGGTAGGTGAAGACCCTGCTTAATGGGCAGAGCAGTGTCAAATGTCAAGAACCTGTCACTTCACAGCTGAAACAGTTGAAGTTAGACTTCTGGTATATACCCAGTTGTACTGCAGTAATGAGGGCCTATGCTGTTGAGATGGGCCCACACAAGTCTATGCAGGCAGAAAGGCATCAAAGTCTGTGGATCCCTTATGCCTGCACCTAGGCAAAGAAGCTGTGCCTACCCTGGGTTCCTGGTTCGGGGCGCCAACAGTTTATTTTTTCCCCCTTTTTGTTAATTTGTTCACTCTTCAAGTCAGGGAAAATGGCTCCAGGAGTCTGACGGCTCCTACTTCTGGCCCAGAGGACTCAGCAATTGCTGACGCCTGTCTGGGACCCAGTGCAGAGCAGGGAGCAGGGAGGTAAATGAGAGAGAGGTTTTTCCCTAAGGGGAGTGTTTTTGATCCACGTGGTAGGCCATACACAATTACTTATCTTTTGCCGATGACGGCTTCTTCTCACTGGTTCTGGGTGGCCGAGTAGACTCTCTGGTGCTGGGTCTCTCTTGGTGCAGAAATCACACCTCCTGAACATGGCTGCTTGCCCGTCTCACCATTCACCTTCGAGCTGATTAGGCCTGAAGTGCTCAGGCTCTCACAGAGTCAGGTCTGGTAACTCCTCATTGCTTTCAAACCATCTCTCCCTGCCCCTGCCACTCATTTGGGTTCCTAAACTCTGCCTTTGATGTGAAGGGCTTCCAGATTGCCATATATAATTGAATCACTTGATTTTTGGGGTCTTTGTTGTAAGAGGGTCCACTGGAAGCATCTGACTACTCCACCATCTGGGCCCCGCCTCTACCTATACCATTTCAGAACATAGAAAAGGAAGTAACACTTTCAAATTCATTCAATGAAGCCAGCATAACCCTGATTCCAAAACCAGGCAAAGACACCACAACAAAAGAAAATTACAGACCCATATCTCTCATAAATATAGATGCAAAAATTCTCAAGAAAATTCTAGCCAGTAGAATTCAGCCTCATATCAAAAAACTAATACACCACAACCAAGTAAGATTCATACCAGTTATGCAAGGATGATTCAATATTAGAAAACCCCTCAGTGTAATCCACTACGTAAATAAAAGAGAAGAATCAGGTGATCATCTCAATTGGTGCAGAAAAGGCATTCAACAAAGTCCAACACCCATTCCTGATAAAAACTCTCAATAAAATAGATATAGAAGGGAAATTTCTCAACATAATAAAGGACATCTATACAAATCCAACAGATGACATCATTCATAATTGAGAGAGGCTAAAAATATTCCCCTTGAGAACAGGAACAAGACAAGGATGCCCTTTATCACCACTTGTATTTAACATTGTGCCAGAAGCCTTAGTTAGAGCAATAAGGCAAGAAAAAGAAAGAAAGAAATTGTTAATGAAGAAGTAAAACTGTCCCTACTTATGGATGATATGATACTATACATAGAAAACCCAAAAGATTCCACAAGAAAACTACTGAAATTAATAGAAAGTTTCAGCAGTGTAGCAGGATACAGGAAAAACATACAAAAATTAGTTGGATTCCTATACACCAATAAAGAGAATGACAAAAAGGAAATAATAAAAACAGTACATTTTACAACAGCAACCTAAAAACATAAAATACTTAAGAATAAACCTAACCAGGGATGTAAAAACCTATACAAAAAAAAAAAAAAACACCACAAAACACTACTGCAAGAAAACCAGAACAGATCTACATAACTGGAAAAACATACCATGCTCATGGATAGGTAGACTCAACATTGTGAAAATGTCAATTCTACCCACAGCAATCTACAAATACAATGCAATCTCAGTCTAAATACCAACAACATTCTTTAGAGAGTTGGAAAAAATAATCATTAACTTTATATGGAAAGGAAAGAGGTCCCGGATAAGTAAAGCAGCATTGAAGAAGAATTAAGTAGAACTCTCACTACCTGACCTCAGAACCTACTATACAGCTATTGCAGTCAAAACAGCTTGGTACTGGTATAACAACAGATACATTGACCAATGGAACAGAATTGAGACCCCAGATGTAAATCTATCCACCTATGGTCACCTGATCTCAACAAAAGTCTAATTTCCATCAAATGGGGGAAAAGACTGTCTTTTTAACAAATGGTGCTGGCAAAACTGGATGTCCATCTCCAAAAAAAAAATAAACGGGACCCATACCTCACACCACACAAAAAACTAATTCAAAATGGATCAAAGACCTAAATGTAAAACCAAAAACTATAAAGTTCATCGAAGAAAAAATGAGATCAATGCTATAGGCCCTAATACCAGGCATTATCAGGATACAAACCATAGCTAACAACATACAAGCTTCAGAAAATAAGCAAAATAACTAGGATCTTCTAAAAATTAAACACTTATGCTCATCAAAAGACTTCACCAAAAGAGTAAAAAGAGAACCTACAGACTGGGAAAAAATGTTTGGCTATGACAAATTCGACAAATGTCTAATCTCAAATCTACAGGAAAATACAACACATCTACCACAAAAAGACAAATAATCCAATTAAAAAATGGGCAAAGGAAATGAACAAACATTTCAACAAAGAAGATATTCAAGTGGCTAAAAGACACATGAGGAAATGCTCGTGTTCACCAGCCATTAGAGAAATGCAAATCAAAACCACAATGAGATACCATCTCACCCCGGCATTGCTGGCTAGAATCAAAAACAGAAAGTAACAGATGTTGGAGAGGCTGCGGGGAGATTAGAGCTCTTATGAACTGCTGGTGGGAATGAAAAATGGTACAACCATTTTGGAAAACAATATGGTGCTACCTCAGAAAGCTAGAAATAGAAATACCAAATGATCCAGTAATCCCACTTCTAGGAATATATCCTAGAGAAATAAGAGCTTTCACACGAATAGAATATGTTCATAGCAGCATTGTTCATAATAGCAAAAAGGTGGAAACAATCTAGATGTCCATCAACAGATGAATGAATAAACAAACTATGGTACATACACACTATGGAGTACTACGCAACGATAAAGAACAATTATGAATCTTCGAAGCATCTCACGGCATGGCTGAATCTCAGAGGCATTATGCTGAGTCAAATCAGTCAGTCGCAAAAGGACAAATATTGTATGAGACCACTACTATAAAAATTCATGAAAAGGTTTACACTCAAAAAGAAACAATCTTTGATGGTTATGGGTTGGGGGATGGAAACACATTAAATAGACAATAGGTAAGTGGTGACTTTGGTAAAGGGTAAGACAGTACACAATACTGAGGAAGCCTAGCACAACTTGTCCAAGGCAAGGTCATGGAAGCTCCATAGACACATCCAAACTCTCTGAGGGACCCAGTTACTGGGCCGAGGTCTGTGGGGACCCTGGTCTCAGGGAACATCTAGCTCACTTGGCATAACATAGTTTATAAAGCAAAAGTTCTACATTTTACTTTGGTGAGTAACGTCTATGGTCTTAAAAGCTTGTGAGCAGCCATCTAAGATACTCCACTGGTCTCACCCCTTCAGGAACAAGGGAGTATGAAGAAAACTAAAGACACTGGGGAAAGATTAGTCCAAAGGGCTAATGGACCACAACTACCACGGCCTCCACCAGACTACTAGCACAACTAGATGGTGCCTGTCTACCACCAACAACTGCTCTGACAGGGATCACAACAGAGGGTCCCAGACAGAGCTGGAGAAAAATGTGGAACAAAATTTTAACTCACAAAAAAAGACCAGACTTACTGGCCTGATAGAGACTGGAGATACCCTGAGAGTATGGCCCCCGGACACCCTTTTAGCTCAGTAATGAAGTTACTCCTGAGGTTCACCCTTCAGCCAAAGATTAGACAGGTCCATAAAACAAAACGAGTCTAAATGGGCACACCAGCCTAGGGGCAAGTTCTAGAAGGCAGGAGGGGACAGGAAAGCTGGTAATAGGAATCCAAGGTCGAGAAGGGAGAGTGTTGACATGTCATGGGATTGACAACAAATGTCATGAAACAATATGTGTAGTAACTCTTTAATAAGAAGCTAATTTATTCCGTAAACCTTCATCTAAGGTACAATTTAAAAAAAAAATTCTGCAACAGAAATTCTCAAAGCAAACTGGTTGGAAGCTATGCTTGGTAGGCGGGATAATGGCCCTCCAAAGATATCCACATCCTAATCCCCGGAACTGTGAACATGCTAAGTTGCATGGCAAAACGGACTTTGCAGGTGTGTTTAATTGAATGATGCTGAATTAATCTGGGTGGGTCTAATGTAATCACAAGGGTGCCTATAAGAGGGAGGCAGGACGGTCAGAGTCAGAGAGAAAATGATGTGAACATGAAACAGAGAGGGATATTTGAAGATGCTGAACTGCTGGTTTTGGAGATGAAAGAAAGGGAATGCAGGCAACCTCTAGAAGCTAGAAAAAGCAAGGAAATTAATTCTTCCCTAGCACCTCCAGAGGAAGCATGGTCCTGTCGATATCTTGATTATAGCCAAGTGAAAACATCTTGGACTTCTAGCCTCAAGAATTGTGAAATAAATTTACGTTGTTTTAAGCCACTCAATTTGTGGTGATTTTTTATAGCAGCAACAGGCAATCAACATACTCCACAAACTAAAAATGTTGTTATTGGTTGTATGGAAAGCATTTTTCCAACAAAATAGAGGGAAGCCCTGAGTATACACTTAAAATGCCGATATTCAGGATGACCACTCTTCACACGTCTAAGTCTTCAGGGTATGTTCCTAAAAATGTAGGAACTGGGAGAGAAAATGTCTTGGAATAGTTTTAAAGAATGGCAACTTCAAAATGATTGTTGGACAAAACACTAAGCATGCTCTACAAATACATTTTATATCCTTATTAAAAACAATCTTTACATTGATAAATTGAACCTATGGTCATGAAAGGAAAAATGAGAGTTAGATTATCTTAAGGAATTTATTACAAAAAATGTTAATACCATTTAGCATGTCTTTCAAAATTAGAGGGCAGTTAGTACTTCTAAATTAGCATAAGTAGCATAAAAATATTGGTTAAGCATTTACATATGAGTAGAAATGGAGTAATCCATGGAAGATCAATTATCTCACTTAGATAAACAAAAAACAAAACCACTGGAACAATTATGAAATTCATGTTTAAAGGCATCATAGAACTGCCGGAGCAAGAAAGACTAAAGGAGTAGAATTCTAGGGAGGGGAGAATCTTTTATAGGTAAGCTAAAGCTCCACAGCTATCCTCAGTGGCATTTTTCAATTCCAGAAGGGTCTACAGTCTGGGGATTTAGGTTTGTCCTGGGCCAAGGGCTGTTTCTGGAAGATACAGAGACCAGGTAGTAAGATGGTAGATATTACTTCAGTGACATTAGTAATCATGAAAAACAAAAATTCATCAACTAGAAAAATGTTCCAACAGTCTAGACATAAAACAGTAGATTTCTAAATAAATCATGGTTCACAGAAGAAATCATGATGAAAGTTTAAACCATATTTTGAATTGAATAATAGTGAAAATCAAACGTATCAAAACATGTGGTAATGAGCAAAAGCAGTGATCAAGGGCTATATTTATACCAGCATATGTTAGAACAGAAAATACAGCAATGAAAAGCTAATTATCTAAATCTATTTTAAGAAACTAGGAAAAGAACAACTGACACCTAAAAAGGAAGCAGATAAAAAACTATAAAGATAAAAACAGAAAATGATTGCATAAACAAAAAATGTTCAAGAGGCAAAAATGAACAAGTGAAAAAGGTGGCACTTTGAAAAGGTTAATAAAATTCATAGACTGCTAGAAAAACTGTTTAAGAAAAATAGAGGAAAAATACAACAACAAATATCATTAACACAAAAGATGAACTTCTGGGTCTTACTATATTAAAAATGTAATGGCTACCTTCCAAGACACTGACAACATCCAATGCTGGTGAGGACGTGCAGCAACAGGAACGCTCAGTCATTGCTTGTGAGAAAGCAAAATGGTAAACCAATACGAAAGAGAGTTAATTGGAAGTTTTCTTAAAAAACTAAACATAGTGTTACCATACAATCCAGCAATATCATAGTTAGCTATGTGACCAAATAAGTTGAAAATTATGTCTATACAATACATATATCTAGTAAAAGATTCCTATCTATGCTATATATATAACCCTACAAATTAAGGAAAAGTCAATATTGTGTAAATCTTTTAGAAAAATAAGGAAAAAATGAGAAGGCATTTCACAAAAGAGAAAAAAAAGAAAACATGACAAGTGAATATAGGTACTCAAGATCAGTTGACATCAGAAAAATGAAAATTTAAACCACAATGAGATACTACTACACACTCATTACAATGGCTAAATTGAAAACTATGGGTGATAGCGTATGTTAATGACATGAAGCATCCTGAACTGTGACACATCCCCAGCTGGTAAAGTAAAGTGATACAAAAAGCACTTTAAGAAACTTACTAGAAGTATCCACTAAAGCTGTAATATTCATACACTATGTGCTGTGGTTACCATTAAGTGCCTTTGAGTCACTTTTGACAAGGGTTAAGCATTTGGCTGCTAACCTGAAAGTTGACAGTTAAAACCCACTCAGCATCTCTGCTGGAGAAAGACTTAAGGACTTGCTTCCATAAAGATTACAGCCTAGAAAACCCCACGGGGCAGTTCTACTTTGTTACTTGGAGTCACTGTGAGTCAAAATCCATTGGATGGCACCTAACAACAACAAGACTATATATTACGATTCCAATTATATTGCTTGAATTTTTAGTTACAAAATATTCCCACCGGCAAATAATGATAATGATGCTTACTCAATTTCGATGAGTACATTTAAGTAATTCTTTCATACCCTATTGCTATGGCTAAAATGTAAGAAAAATGTTCAATAATAGTAATGGAAATGAACAACCCTATCACCTTAAAGCTTTCCCTGGTACAACCTGCAGTATTTCAGCATTTTTACAATAATTGCTATTGAAAATATACCACACTAAGTATTATTCTAATATTATTTCTCATATTAATGTATTTTTATATAATGAGATGATGTTAAATTCTCAGTGAATGATATATATATTGAAATGTTAAAAGAAAATATTCAGTAGACAAATTAGGGTTCAATGTAAAAAATAGTATTCAGCTATTTTATCTCTCTGTGTAATATTTATTAATAGATCCAGACTGTAAGATTACTCTTTCAATCTTTAAAAAAATTATACTGATCATGGTTTATTATTAATTTATATATGAAATCCTTTACTATAATGTATATAATACAATGATTGAAAGCCATCCTTTTTTTAATGCTATTTTTTTCCCCCAGGTGTGGTTATCAGAACTGTGTTACTCTTCTAAAATTACTTGGGGAAAATATTTATTTTCTATGTCCATAAAATCCAGACAAATCAACTATAATTTATTATAATGGAAATTATATAGTCATAAAGAACATTAAAGAACAAATTCATGTAACCAACTGGCCAGTACTTTTATAAGTGACTCTTTTTTTTTTGTCTGTTCTATTTTTCCAACATTTGGAGATAAATTTGGGAATTAATGTTTTTTTATGGAAATTTACTTCTGCAAATTAGACTCTAAAAGCATATAAATGTACAAAGTATAATTTCGTGAACCTTGACGAATTGAGGCATTTTCATATATGCTATTTTTTTTCTTTCCTTCAATGTTTACCTTTGCCTATTCTATTTATTTATTTTTAAATAGTCTTTGATTTGGTCATTTATTGCCACCATGGTTCAATTTTCTATTTAAAATATCTTTTCTTTTCTTTTTCTTATTTTATTTTCCTCACTTTTCAAATTTGGTTTTATTTTAGATTTTCAAATCCTCTTAGTAGCACTTTTAGTTTATTTTTTTCTTTTTTAACTGTGAAAGCAATTGGTGTCCTAAGTATTCCTTTAATATATCTTTGGCTTAGTACCATTTTTCATATTTAACTCTAATTTGTCCTCTGAATATCAAGAGTTGTTATCTTTTTATGACCATGTTAAATTGCTTGCGTTATTGTTTTTGCAAACAATTGTTATCTGAAAAACTTAGCATTCTTTTCTGTTCTTGATCTTACTCTTTTGTTGTTGTTAGGACCTGTTCCGACTCATAGAGGCCCTATGTACAACAGAATGAAACACTGCCCGGTCCTGTGCCCTCCTCACAATCGTTACTATATTTGAGCCCATTGTTGCAGACACTGTGTCAATCCATTTGACCTTCCTCTACATACCACTATTTAATATAATACTTTCTGTTCCTGTTTTCCCTTGGAAATAGCGTGTTACCAGAAGCTATAATCTTCTGAATGAATATAGAAAATGAGGTAGATTGGTTGGCTTTCTCTAGAAGCAACACTGTGGGGGATAAATTTGATGCTTTTTGTTACAGTGCCATGATTGTTTGACAGAGGATGGAGGCGGGGCATGGATAGAAGCTGCATGACATTTTCCTTCCTGGTACAGTTTCTGTTTCGCAAATATTTAGCAGACAGTTGTCTACCAAATGTGGGTTGCTATGGCCCATTCAGTAATGGACATCTTTTATGGGCTTTGGTACACCATTGAACAATACCAATAATGTTTTAACACATACTGTTTTCCCTGTTTTTTGTTCTACTTTTAACAGGGAGAGTAGAAAATACGAATCAGTGCCATATAATTATTCAAAACTGCAGTAATCTTCTGGGTATTGAATTTGTTGACATATCTCATCATGTATATAATTGAGACAAGGATTTTTACTGGAGTATTATATTACTATTTTTTCTTTGTTTAATTCCCCATTTGAGAGCTATCTTGGATGGATCAGAGAGATAGAGGCGTGTATAAATAATATTAGATGTCCTTGTTTGAACTGTGGAGACTGAGATAAATTGCTGAAATATAACTTTCTGGTATTTCATACAGTGGTGTACTGGTAAACGTTTAACAATCAGTTCTTGAAAAGAAAGTGTGTGTATTTATTATAAAACTTTACTAATATAAATAATGTATACTACAAAATTTATAAATAATTTTTGTGGTTAATTCCGTTTAGCCATTTGGTTCTCTCAGAATGCTTTCAATTATTTTTACCAAACTCTTGTATCTTTAACTCTACAGCCAACTTATGGTCATAAATGACAAACACATGTAGTTCTAGCAACAACGTTGATTGACATATTTCTGTACACTAATGAGTAATATGAAAGCGAAACAACAAAGACATATGTTGGGACTTCACTCATTCTCTGCTGAATTAGGTATTAGTTTCCTAATAGTAAAGGAATCTTTCCTCAATATTTTGTGCTATTCACAATGTAATGACTAAAAACATGACACACTTTTAAGCTTTATCTGCATTATTACATTTTCTTCATCATTATCTTAATACTAGATGATTAAAAAAGCAATATACACAAACTTGCTTTGGAGAGTTTTCTGATTTATGTGGTTAAATACTACTACGATGGCTCATTTGAAGCTACCAATGTGAAATGCAGTACCACACCATTATATTTTACTTCCAGCACACAGGTTTAATAGGCATAAATAACCACAAGAACAGTGTTAATAATAAATTATAATTAAGAAGATTTTGAATATGTATTACCTTGGTTTTTAATTTAATTAATTATGTTTCTTTAATTTTCAATAATGGTTGTGTTTAAAAACCAGCTTATGACATTCCTAAATTTAACTATTGCTCCAGAGAGTCTATATGAATCGGTCACAATGTGTTGCTGATTCCATTCTCATCCTGACAGCTCAGTTAACCACAGCTCACATCATCCAGTGGTATATCACAAAGTGTTCTGGGATATGGTTAATGTGATTACGTTAATAAAGTAATTGACGGTAAGAATTATTTTATTTAGTATTTATCAAGGAAACTTGTTAAAGCTGGTGTTGATTAGGAAACATTTGGGGAGTAATTTTGAATAGCGATTTCCTTTAGTCCAGGAAAATAAATCTGTACCAACAAACTCTCCTCATCCTCCTCCTTCTACTTCTTCTTTTTCTTCTTAATCTCACAGCTAGTTTGCCTATATATTTTCAAATATGGAACAAGCATTATGACCAAACAAGTAATTATCACCATCCTCACACAGACAAATCATCTCCCAAAATAACAAACATGAAAAGCCCTGTTCCACAATGTTGAACGAATAAGAAGAGTTAAACATGAGGGAAGGTATATAGCTCAGCCCGGTCAACCAAGTGCATACATACAATGAAATATCATTCAACCATAAAGAGAAATGAAATCCTAATATATGCTAAAACATGGATGAACCTTGAAAACTTTCTGCTGAGTGATGTAAGTCTATCATAAAAAGACAAATATTGTATTATCTCACTAATATGAGATACCTAGAATAGTCAAACGTATAGAGATTAGAGTTTATTAGTGGTTACCATGGGAAGGAAGGAGGGGGAAAAGGGGAATCATTGTTTAGGAATTACTGAGTTTCTGTTTAGGGTGATGGAAAATTTGACAACAGATATTAGTGATGGTTGCAAAACAAGATTGATGTAATTGGTGTCAACAAATTATACACGTGAAAAATGTTGAATTGGCAAATGTGCTATCTATATTTTTATAATAAAAATAGTATATGAGGCAGTTATGAAGGTAAAATGAAGGAGAATTTCAAATAATATTCCAATATTTTATGTAAATATTTTAGGTAAATTTTTCTTTTTTCTCTCTCTCCTCTTTCGGTTAGGTGTTGTGTATATGATTGTAAAACTGGACAATGATTTGCCAATTAAATGCACATCAAATCTCAATAAACTAACGTGATCACAATTACATTTCAGTATAACCATACACTTGAATTCCTTCAATGGCTTCGTGACTGAGTGAACTGAATTTCAGTATGAGTAAATTTATCGAAATAGAGTTTGATTTGCCATCATATCCATACATGAGTTAATTATGTCTTGTAATATGTATATGATGTCAACATACAGGTGTCCCCTCCTCCCTTTCCAAGTTTCGCTTTAGGCCACTTCGCTTTTAGGAAAGACCTACTTGAGTACGTTTTCACTAACTGAAAGAAATCCAAAGAGGTTTTTCATTTGTATGAAAAAAAGTCCAAAAGCGAAACTAGCGTTCACCTTTCCTTTTGCAGCGAGCCATTAAAGAGGCAGTGCACGCCCCGAGCGGTGGCAGTGACGTTGCCAAACTTCTTCCCTGGAAACTGCACTCAGCATCTCAGCACCAAGCCGGCATAGCTTTAAACTGTTGTCTGTGAACAATCAAATGCTTGTTGATGCATAAATGCACCACGCATCAGGAGCTCCCATCCTCGGCTTGTCCTCCCCGGCCCGTTTCTCTAACTGTAGGTCTCATCCCTCAGCACGCACAGTTAAAATAAATTCCGCTCTTCTGCGGGATGCTAATCCTGTCCTTCAACCCAGCCCCATATGTCACTGCCAGCTAGGCTACCACGGCCACCATCAGCCTTCCCTTGTGCTCGCTATCTTCCCAATTCTAGTAAGTGAAACTGCAGTGTACATACATTATTTTTACTTTATGTAGCTGTGTATTTATCCTATCATTCCTGCTTTTACTATAGGTTAGTGTTATTTTAGGTTTTATGGGTTATTTGGCATGATTTGGGAAGTTGTTTTTTGGGTCTGGGAATGCTCAAATTTTTTTTCCCATATAAATTAAGGGTAATTACTTCTTTGCTTTACTGCATTTTAGCTTAGGAAAGGTTTCATTGGAATGCTCTACTATCAGATTATGGGGGAAACCTCTATTCCTTTACATATGTTTGAATATAACCAGTAAAACAGCATGCTATTCTCTTATATGCAACCAAACTGATTTTGAGAAAACTCTAATTTCAGGATAAGATACATTTGGAGGTTTATTTGTCTGTCTTGTCCTAGATGAAAACTTAGCATTAAATTACTGACCCAGCAAAATCTCTACCAAATTAAAATTATACTAAGACATGTACATTTTTAAAATTTCCTACCTAAAGAGGCATTGTTACTAGTGTTTTTTTCAATTTGATCTTTGTCTAATTTTTTTTTCTTAAAAACAGAATCATTCTCCTCTTCTGTAACTAAATTCATGAATCAACCTTAATTGTCAATGAGGGAATTGGTTTTACCTTAGGGTAGATTCCTTATTAGAGAGGTGTGTTTTAGATCTATTATACAAATTGCATGTATTCCACATATTTTTTTTTTTTAGTAAAATAAAATGTTATTAGGAAGAACATCTTTCTTACTAAATTTCTACTATATCTCCCAATACCATATTTCTTATAAGACATATCTTTCAAATATACGAATTAGATTATTAATTTATTCTTACAGCTCAGGGGCAGAGTTTAAATTTACATGCAAACGTCACAACTTCTAAAGGTCTGAATTCATCTAGTTTGTTGAAGTGTGACTTTGCATCACAGATATTATGCATAATCCCCAGGAACACAAATGACATTCTCCAGTTATCTTTATTATAATAACTGAACAGGAACATTTGAATGCTTAAGAATGTATAAGATCTACTTTATACTTCCATAAATATACCTATACAGAGAGTCTTACAATATGTGTTACCATTTACTTTCAAGTCAATATCATTAAATGTCTAGAATAAGCCAACTAAATGTCACTTTGAACATATTTTCAAGCACATAATAAACATAATTATGAAATATGCATAAACAATGTGCAAATGAAAAGAGTATTTCCACACAATCCCAGGCAGGAAAAAAATATATAGACAGTGGGGTCATTCTTATTTTGAAACAGCACCAGACATAATAACTCTACATCCTCTGTTAACCTGTTTTTTTTTTTAAATAACAACTATTTATAGAAGTGTCTTCTTCATAAAGAGCTTAATAGTCTCTTTAGGTCTTCAGAAAGATAGAGAGCTGTTTAATGCATCTCCTTTTTTAACCTTAATATGACCACACTCTGTTATTAAATCATCCCTAATGGTTCTGTTTTTCAGGCTAAGTGCCTCCATGTTCTTTTTTTACAATAAATTTTTCCTGCAGGTCAAACTGCCTCAACCACTGGGTTATGGAACTACTCCAGGACAGAGGCTACATGTATTTATCATCACTCTATGTCTCATAGCTTACACCATACCCTACATTCATAGTAGACACTCAGTAAATGTGTGTAGGATGAAAGATTTCCAATTCAAAATTATTCTTCTGCCAGCTGCCCTTGAGTCAATTCTGCTCAAGGCGACCTCATGTGTGTCAGAGTAGAACTCTGCTCCATCGGATTTTCAGTGGCTGAATTTTCTTTTCTTCTGAGGTGCCTCTGAGAGAAGTGGAATCACCAACCTTTGTGTTAGCTGCCTATGAAGTTAAACGATCCCAATTCAAAATTAATACATAGTGTAGCCCCTATCATGCACTGGACCAGGTGTTCAGAAAAACATAACACAACACAGTCTTTGCACCTGAGGGAATTCCAGAAATGGACAGAGAATGTTTATAAAACAAAATGATAAATAATACAGTGGAAAAATATACAAGTCTCAGTGTCAACTCTAGGAGGGCAAAATCACAATGCAAGAACATTGGAAATGACTTCAAAGTGGAAGAGTAAGTAAAGTGCAATGCAATCATATTAGGGAATTTCAGGCAAAGGAACTAGAATAGTTAATGTCCTGGATACTGGCTTAGGCAGTAGTTTTCTGAGACTCACAGTATGGTAGCTTCCTAGAGATTTAAATTCAAAAGGGGTTATTTGGGTGTACACATGAGTATGGTATGGAAATATTTAACTAGTCAATTGTTCTCAAACCATGCATTGAATAACCAATGTATGTACCCACTGCTATAAAATGACACATTTATTGTTTAAATTTGTATGTATTTGGTTCTGTTTTGAACTTTGTATTAAACTCAATAAATTTACCTCTCTATTCCTGATCATTGTATACATTTTTAATTCCTGTAGCTTCATAACTAACTTGATTACAGTGTAGGGAGAAAATTCTTTATTACTTTCGGGTTTCAATAATTTGCTGAGTGAAAAGGTGTGGGAATGGATTTGGATATGAAGAGAGCAGAAAGATGGAATAATATCTGCAGGCTGTGAAAGAGTTTCTAGATGAGCTTTCATAACAGGATTGCTAGTCAGGATGGTAAACACAACTCAGATCAAATGTCATAAATCTGAAAATGGATTGTCTCTGAAGTTATGCTGTATTTTCCTTCAACTTTCAGATTCCTGTGTACAGAACTCAAAAGTCTGATGGTCATATGTATCCAATTTTGGTTTACAGAAGGTAAGAAAATGGCTGGATCATTGGGCTATTGGTTTAAGACTTCATAGGCTTGAAAGTGAAGTCCCAATTTGGATTTTACACCTGATGAACAAGAGGAAACATTTGTATTATAATATAAAGTTTAGAAGTAAGAGGGTAGAAAAGAGGGGAGATGATGCCAAGAGAATCGGATATTTCAGAATTTGTTTCAGAGTCAAAGCAATTTCTAGTAAGAAAGAGATCAAAGTTGTAGTCATGAAGTCAGTGGTAAAGTAAACTGGATTTTTTATTCATTTGAATTAAATAGTTAAAATAAATCAGAGGTTAGAATGCTACCAGTCCTTTTGTCAAAGATATTGAAGATCTCCATGATGAGAGGTTTTGTTTTTAAATTGTGAAATGTGTTGTCTCCAAGAAATGTGGTAATAAGTGGCATATTTGGGAAATCCTAAATAAGAAAAATAGGGAAGACAGGAATGGAGCAGGGCAGCTGGGAGAAGAGGGATTGTGATCATTGCAGTTATTCCTTGAATTTCTAAAGTTATTTAGGTAGCTTCATGCAGGATATAATAAACATAACTAAAAGGATTATGTGAATGGTTGAACACACACTTAATATAAGAATTATATCTAATTCACTATAATCATATGTTTTGTTAGGTGCCGTCGAATTGATTTCAACTCACAGTGACCCCATGTGAAAGAGTAAACTACCCTATATGGTTTTCTAGGCTGAAATCTTTGGATGGATTGGAACTGTCAACCTTTCAGTTAACAACCAAGTGCTGAACTGTTGCACTAGAAGTCCTTTATATGCACGCACACACACACACATATACACACACTCACATACATACAAAAAAAAAAAAAAACCCTGCTGTCGAGTCGATTCTGACTCATAGCAACCCTATAGGACAGAGCAGAACTACCGCCATAAGGTTTCCAAGACTGTCAACCTTTATGGAACCAGACTGCCTCATCTTTCCCCTGCAGAGTGGCTGGTGGATTCAAACTACTGATCTTTTGGTTAGCAGCTGAGTGCTTTAACCACTGTGCCACCAGGGCTCATCCCACATAGATACATATATATGTATGTATATATAGTGGGATTGTAATATTAATATCTAATAGTTAATAAGAAAATTTTAGCTTGATTTTTTTTCAGCACATCAATAATTATATTTTTCTGTGTCATAATGTTCTTTTCTCATGCCATTATAAGCTGCGGCAATATAACCTTATATCTGGGCTCTGTTCTCAAACTGCGTAGGTTCTTATTCACAGTTCAATTGATATGTTACAAATTTATCAATTATTTTATAAAGATTCTTAATTTTCCTCCACATATCCTGCACAATTCTTGCCACTGATTACTCAAAAGTAGGCAACGGAGTTATTGCACATTCTTGCAGTTTTCTCTGTTACAGTAATGACAGCAGTCACTGATGTAGATCCAGACGTCTTGACTCCTACTGTTGCTACACCACAGTAGGATATGTTATATTCTGATTTCATAAGTGCACAAATACAGGGAAGCCATGGGCTTTGCAGAAATATTACTAAAAACTCTCCCTGGCTTAGGTGTGTGGATTTACGTCTGCCATCAATCAGTTGGACTGACGCTGCTCAAATTCAGCACTCAGTGTTTGTTGAATTAGTATGAGTTTTTTTTCGCATTTTGTTCCTTTAATTCAATCTTTGGTAGTGTTGTGGGCAGCAGGATGATTAGAGGAGTTGGGGAATGTGAGACCACTTTGCTTCTGGGCTGTGTACTAATTGAGGCTGGCAGAATTTCCGTGAGAAAGAAACAAAAGCTGTTTCTATTTTTCTGACTTCTAGGCTTAGAAACTGGACAACTTATAATCAGAATTCCTCTTATAAAATACTTTGTCATTCATCAAGCAAATTCTGTGTTCAACCGTCTTCTCTGGCCTTCAAGATTAAAGGGACATGCTGTACCAAAGAGTTCATCTCATTTCCTGGACTTTGGATTTTGCCTCCTGGGCTTGCTTACACTTTTTAAAAATTGATTGTTTATGAACATATAAACTTACCCAGATTCCTGGCTTGGCCTTATATCAACAGACGGGTCTATTTCAGCTGAAGAATGAGACACAATTTTCTCTTTAAGTAATTTGAAAGCTGAGAAATTGTATCTCTTTACTTAATTCAATTTGCTCATGTGTTTATTGAACATGTATATTATCCTTTTGTGAATTGCCTTTTTTTTACTGATTTATAAGTATTCTTTTAGAATTAAAATTATTAATTTTTTTGGCATTATGTTTACTGCAAATTGTTATCACGAGTTTATCAATATTTACATAGAACAATTAATTAAAAGAAGTTTTTACAGATTTCAGTCATTCCAAAATTCCAAATTAATTTTGTAAACCTTTCTAATTAAAATTAGTACATTCCACTTCAGAGAATATGGAGTAGACTTATTTCTTCTGCTAAATATGACTAAAAATTCTGGACATTATATATAAAGCAAACATAAGACTCTGAAAGTTGGAGAAAAGAACATAGAGTGGCTAGGGTCTTCCGTATCTAAAGAATAGCATGGTGGAAAATCCCCTGAGGTTTTTTTTTTTTTTTTTTTTCCATCATATATCTCAGACATGGAGTGAAAAATACCAGCAATCCAGAAACATCAACAATAACAGACAAGAATAAGACTGAACAAAAGCCTGATCTCTGTAATCAAAGGAACAGGAAAAGAGAATCCTAGCAAGACGGAAAACTTAGATAATAACCACTCTGTTTCAGCCAAACACCACAGAGAACACTGAACCCAACCCCACCAATGCCCAGCAAAAGCCAAGTGAGGAGCTTAGATTTCCACCCATGCCCGGCTGTAACAAGGAGCCCCAGACCCCTGCAGGGATGATTTCAGAGAAACCCTGACCAGGAGCTGGGACTTTCACATAAACCAAGCAATAGCGATGTCCACTACCCTATGGTGTAAGTGGAGACCACATGGGAGCCTGGACTTCTGTCTCCACCCAGCAATAAGGACGCTTACTACTCCTTCCAAGTGAGACATTGTCAGAGGAAGTCTAGCGGAGATTCAAAACTCTCACTACCACCCAGCAGTAAAGAAGCCACCTACCTCTTCCATGGTATCTGAAGAGTCCAGATGCAAAGCAATCTGTAGGCACTCTTACCCCTCAATCAAGATGTAGTGGGGAGCAAGAACTCCCACCTCTACCCAACACTAGCATGGAGCCCCTTTACTCTTATTGGATGCCCATAGAGGCCAAGTGATGAACCTGGACTTCTTCACTTGTAATGAGACGGTATCCAACCCCTCCCCTACTATCTCCCATACCCTGCTAAAAAAAGTGTCAGAGGAAGCCAGATAAAACAAAAGGTTTACATAAGACCTAGAGTTTCATAACATAAAACTCAAAATATCTAGGTCTCAATAGACAATTACACATCGTAACAAGAACAAGGATGACCTAAAATGGAAAGAAGAAAGACTGTCAATAGATACCAATACTAAGATGACAGAAATGCTAAAATTATTTAATGAATATTTTAAAGCAGCCATCATAAAATTCTTTAATGAGAAATTATGAATATGCCTTAAACAAAAGAAAATGTATAAAGTCTAAACAATGAAAGACTCAGCAAAGAAATAGAAGATATAAAGAAGAATAAAAGGAACTTTTAGTGAAAATACAATAACATAAATAAAAATTCAATGTATGGGCCCAAGCAGCAGAGTGGAGAGGACAGAAGAATTAGTGAACCAGAAGACAGAGCAATATAAATTACCCAATCTGGAAAACAGAGAAGAAATAGACTAAAAATCAAAGAAAGAAACAGACAATAACAACAAAAATGAACAGGGCCTCAAGACATACGGGAGTATTAAAAAAAAAAAAAAGATTTAACATTTGTGTCATTGGAGTCCTATAACATACACAAATGTAGACTGTATTCTGGACCATTACATAAACCTAAACCAATTTTAAGAATTGAAATGATGCAGAGCATATTCTCTGATCACAGTTAAATTAAACTAGAAACCAAGCACTGGAGGATAAAAGGAGAGTATCCAAATGCTTGGAAACTATATAACAAACTTATAACTAATCCAGTGGTTGAAGAAGAAGTCTCAAAGGAAATTTGAAAAAAAAATACATTGTATTGGATAAAAATCAAAATACAACATATCAGTATTTGTGAGACACAGCTAAGGTAGTCATGAGAGGAAATATTTTAGCATTAAATTCATACATTGGAAAAGAGGAAAAGTCTCAACTTAAAAATGTAAGAGTCCAACAAAAAAACTAAAATAGGAAGCGCAAAATAAACCCAAAGCAAGCAGAATAAAGAAAATTATGAGAGGAACAGAAATCAATTAAATTTGAAAACAGATAAACCTTAAAGAAAAATCATGAAACAAAAGGCTGGCTGTTTGAGAATATCAATAAAATGGACAAACCTCTGCAAATACTGACAAAGAAAAATTAGAAAGAAGACAGAAATTACCAATATCTAGAAAGAGACAGAGGATATCACTAACAACAATGTAGACATAAAAAGGATAATAATGGAACACTACAAATGACTTTACAGACATGTATTTGACAGATTAAATGGACCAATTCCTTGAAACATACTAACTACCACAACTCCTCCAATAAGAAACAGGTGATTTAAAGAAGCCTATGAGGTACCCAGAGGTACTTCAGAAGAAATGCCTGGCAGTCTGATTCTGAAAGTTCACAACCATGAAAACCCTACGGATCACAGTTCGACTCTGCACACATGAGGTTGCCATGAGTTGGAATTGACTTGATGACAACTGGTTGATTATGAATATTAAGGAAATTGAATTTTTACTTTAAAAACTCCCAAAAAAGAAATCTCTAAGATCAATGGGACATAAGGGAGGTTTTACCTAAATGTTTAAAAAGATAAGCACCAATTCTATTCTGTGTCTTTCAGTGTATAAAAGAGGCAGGAGCACATGCAAACACATTTCTTGAAGGAAGAAATATCCAGATAGGAAAAAACAAACTAAGACAGTACAAATAAATTTTTAAAAACTACAGGCCAGTATTTCTCATGCATATAGATACAAAAATGCTTAATAAATTTTAGTAAATGAAATTCAGTGATATATAAAAAAATATATATAGAACATGACAAAGTGACAAAGTGGTTTTTTACAAGGATGCAAGGCTGGTTCAATATTTGAAAATCGATGAAAGTCATCCACCATATTAACCAGTTAAAGAAGAAAAATCACATGATTATATCATTAAATGCAGAACAAGCATTTGAAAAAATTTAACACCTAGTCATGATTTAAAACTTCGCAGAAAAATAAGAATAGAGGGGAACTTCCTCAACTTGATAAAGAGAATCTACAAAAAAAAAAAAAAAAAAAACTACAGTTAACTTTGTTCTTATTGGTGAATGATTGAATGTATCTCACCTAAGAATGAGAACAAAGCAAAGATGTATGCCCTCACTACTTTCATTCAACATAATGCTTCACATTCTAGCCAGTGCAATGAGACAAGAAAAGGAAACATAAGGCACATAGATCTGAAAGAAAGAAATAAAACTATCCCATTTTCAGATGTCATGATTGTCTAAGTGTAAAACCCAAGGAATCTACAAAAAAATCTGCTAGAATTAATCAGTGAGTTCATCAAGGTTGCAGAATACAAAATAATCATACAAAAATCCGTCACATTTCTAAACACTAGCAATGAGCACATGGCCACAGAAGTTAAAAATGTAATACCATTTATTATCACTCAAAAATAAAATTCTATGTGTAAATCTAAGAAAACGTGCAGGTCATGTATGCTGAAAACTATAAAACACTGATTAAAGAAATAATAGAGGTGTAAATAAATGGAGATATATACTATGTTCATGGATGGGAAAAATCAACATAGTAAAGATGTCAACTCACCCCAAACGTTCTGGAAAAGTTTGGCAGTTTCTTAAAACTAAACATGCAGCTATCATGCTGCTGCTGTTGTTGTTAGTTGCTGCCCAGTCGGCTCCAACTCATGGCAAACTTATATATAACAGAATGAAGCATTGCCAAGTCCATAACCATTTTCATGGTTGTTGGTGTGTTTGAGTCCATTGTTCTGGCTATTGTGTTAATCCATCTCGTTGAGGGATACAATTAGATGGATTGACACAATTCAACCCACCAATGGCACTCCTGGGTATTTATTTCAGAGAAAAGAAAACTTATGTTCACAAAAAAGCTTGTATATGGATGTTCATAACAGCTTTTATTATAGTAGCCCCAAACTGGAAACAATCCAAATGTTCATCAGCAGGTGAATGATTAAACTGTTGGACAACCAAACCATAGAATATTTCTCACCAATGAAAAGGAAATAACTATCAATAAATAAAATCACCTCTATGAAATTCCAGACACTGATGATGAATGAAAAAAGTCAATCCTAAAAGGTCACATACTATTTGATTCCATGTATACAACATTCCTGAAACATCAAAATTATAGAAATGGAGAACATTAGTGGTTTTCAGGGGCCAGGCAGTGGGTGGAGGGAGGGAGGTACATGTGCTTATAAACGAGCAACATGTGGCATCCTAGTGGTAATGGAATTGTTCTGTATCTTGACTCTATCAATATCAGCATCCTGAATGTGATATTGCACATTAGTTTTTCAAAATATTATCTTTGAAGGAAACTGAGTAACACATGGTACATGAGATCTCTCTGTATTATTTCTTATATGTGAACGCAAATCTCCAATTATCTCAAAATAAAAATCTTAATTTAAAAATTTAGATATTTAGATCATTGTTTCTTTATAAAATATATTTTAAGTTTAAAAGTGCTGTTATGACATTCTCCATTTTATTACTCATACCTCCATACACTTTTTTCAGAAGCCACTTCCAATCACTGACTTAGTGCTGTTTGCCTGCACTGACCTGTGGCTAAATATCCCAGTTAATGCAATGTTTGGTTTGTCTCTGGAAACTATTGAGTGCCTCACCAGCTATGCTACTGGTAAAGAATTTTTAAACATTTCTCATTAGAAGCCTGACTTGTAGAAAATTAAACAAAACTGTGTGGTATTTATCTCTGTATAGAATGGAGCTAAATAAACCACTTTGTAACATGAGATAGTTAAGCAACATGACATTATTTTTCCCCACAGTCATTTAGATTATGACTTCCAACTGTTCAATTCTCTATGACTCTGATAATAATTCAACTCCTCATTAGTAGCTGAGCTGAGCAGTTTGCCATACATTAATAAAAAGAAAAAAATAATGATAGCATTTAAGGATAGGCAACCATGCCTTTAAGTCTGAATTGTTTGCACAAAAGACAGATAAAGAGGTTATATTCACTGGGGATGTAAAAATAATGACTGTTAATTATGTTATAGATAATTAAAATACCTACAGTGTCTAGTTAAAATTAATACAGTAAATATATAAAATCAATCTTTGTTGTTTTAAAAATTATTGCAGATTGATAATGTACTAAATAATTTAATGTGTTCTTCTGTATGTTGAGTTTTCCTTTGCTTTATTTTCTATTTTATTAAAGTATCAGTATGAACTTCACCTTAAGATATGTACCTTATTTCTTGGCATCCTTTTTCCCAATTTCCTGCTGAAACAACCACCCCAGCATTTTTTACCTCCCAGCTCGGAAATCAGGGCGTGTTCCAACCAGAAAAAAATAGGCATGGATTACTCTACTGAATTCATGTTTCTTTTGAGTATCTGTCCACTCTCTTATTTATTTAAATAATATTTTATTGAGATTTTGGCGAAAATTTACACAGCAAGTTAGGTTCCTATTTGACAATTTCCACGCAAATTGTTCAGTGACATTAGTTATATTTGTCACAATGTCTCAACATTCTCTTTAATTGCATTCTATTTGTTCCATTTACAGTACTCTAGTTTCCCTGTCCCTTATCTTCTCATCATTACATTTGAGTAATTGTTGACCTTTGGTCTCATACTGATGGTTTTTAAGTAGAGCACCAATCTTACAGGTAATATCCTTTATTTTGTGTGACACTCTGTGATTTCACTAAAAGATGATCTCAGGAGGATAGGTTCGGTTATAGGTTTAAAGAGTGTCTCAGAGCAATAGTCTCAGGAAGTCCTCTATCCTCTACTGTTCCAGTTTATCCATTTTTTTTTTTAAATAAGAATTTGAGCTCTCTCCACATTTTTCTCCCATTCTACCTGGGACTATCTATCCTGAACCCGGTCGTAACAGTCAGTGGTGGTAGCTGGGCACCATCTAGTTTTTCTGATTGCAGGGTAGATGACGTCAGGGCTTGTATAGATTTGTTTCTTCTCTGAGCTTTCGATTACCTTCTTACTGTTTTGCTCCTGGTGACTGGAGATCCGTAGTTGCGTCTTAGATGACTGTTCATAAGCTTTTCAGACCCCAGATGCTTCTCACTTCACTAGGATGTAGATTAAGATTTTTGTAAACTATGTTATGCTAATTGACTGACTTTTCCCATGAGACTATGGTCCTCAGTTTTCAAGCCAAGAAAACAATCTTGGAAAGTGTTTTGTTATAACTGTGGAACATCCTTACTTGTGTCTTCAGTGAATATATGTGCCCACACCCACATATTTGTCTTATACGTACCTATAGATACTTCTCTCTGTTCTCACCTATGTACTATGTACACATTTATAACAATCTGTATACCAGTATGCTTATACCTATCCATATGTGCTCAAACACTCATTTTTACTTTGGTTGTAGTGCTGTCACTACATCCACATTTGGTGCCACTTTCCCCATCATCAGAAATGAATGAATGAATGAATAAATAAATAAATAAAAGTCTCTATTATGGAGACTTTGTGGCACAGTGGTTGAGAGCTCGGCTACTAACCAAAACGTTGGCAGTTTGAATCCACCAGCTGCTCCTTGGAAAACTTATTGGGTAGTTCTATTCTGTCCTATAGGGTAGCTATAAGTTTGAATAGACTCCATGGCAATGATTTTTTTTGATTTTACTATCACAAGCTTACTTTCCCCTTTACCTCCTCTCTGGTAACCACCAATGAAACATTGTTGCTGCTGTTGTTAGGTGCCCTTGAGTCGGTTCCAACTCATATGGACCCTACCTATGTACAATAAAACAAACACTGCCTAGTCCTGTGCCATCCTCACAATCATTGTTATCATTGAGCACACTGTTGAAGCCACTGTGTAAATCCATCTCCTTGAGGGTCTTCCTCTTTTTCACTGACCCTCTACTTTACCAAGCATGATGTCCTTCTCCAAGGATTAGCCCCTCCTGATCACATGTCTAAAATACTTGAGACAAAGTCTCGCCATTCTTGCTTATAAGAATTTCTAGCTGTACATCTTCAAAAACAGATTTGTTCCTTCTTCTGGCAGTCCATGGTATATTCAATATTCTTGCCATCACCATAATTCAAATGTGTCATTCTTTTTCGGTCTTCCTTACTAGTTGTCCAGCTTTCACATGCATATTAGCCTATTGAAAGCACCACAGCATGGGTCAGGCACACCTTAGTCCTCAAAGTGATATCTTTGCTTTTTAACACTTGAAAAAGACTTTTTGCAACAGATTTTCCCATGAAATATTGATTTCTTAACTGCTGCTTCCAGAGGTGTTGACTGTGGATCTAAGTAAAATGAGACACTTGACAAAATCAGTATTTTCTCCGTTTATCATGATGTTGCTTACTGGTTCAGATATGAGGATTTTTGTTTTCTTTATATTGAGATGCAATCCCTACTAAAGGCTGTAGTCTTTAATCTACATCAGTAAGTGCTTCAATTCCTCTTCACTTTCAGTAAGCAAGGCTGTGTTATCTGCATAATACTGATTGTTAATGAAACTTCTTCCAATCCTGATGTCACATTCTTCTTCATATAGTCCAGATTCTTGAATTGTTTGCTCAGCATACAGACTGAACAAGTATAGTGAGAGGATACAACCCTGATGCACACCTTTCCTGACTTTAAACTACACAGTATCCCCCTGTTCTGTTCAAACAACTGACTATTTTTATATGTATAGGTTCCATACGAGCACAATTTAGGGTTCTGGAATTCTTATTCTTTGCGAGTTTATAAATAATTTGTTATGATCCACCCAGTCAAATGCCTTGATACAGTCAATCAAACACAGGTAAACATCTTTCTGGTATTCTCTGCTTTCAACCAGAATCCATTTGACATCAGCAATGATAACACTAGTTCCACACCCTCTTCTCAATCCAGCTTGAGTTTCTGGCACTTCACTGTCAGTGTAGTGCTGCAACTGCTTTTGAATGATCTTCAGCAAAATTTTACTTGCATGTGACATTAATGATATTGTTCTATGATTTCCGCATTTAGTTGGATCATTTTTCTTTGGAATAGGCATAAATATGGATCTCTTCCTGTCAGTTGGCCAGGTAGCCCTCCTCAAAATTTCTTGGCATAGATGAGTGAGCACTTCCAGTGCTGCAGCTGTTTGTTGAAACATCTCAATTAGTACTCTGTCAATTCCTGGAGCCTTATTTTTCGCCAATGGCTTCAGGGCATCTTGGAATTCTTCATTCAGTACCATTGGTTCTTGCTCATATGCTACCTCCTGAAATGACTGAATGTTGACAAATCCTTTTTGATACAGACTCTGTGCATTCCTTCCATCTGCATTTGATGCTTCCTGCGCCATTTGGTATTTTGCCCATAGAATCCTTCACTATTGCAACTCGAGGCTTGATGTTTTTCTTCAGTTCATTCACCTTGTGAAATATCGAGCATGTTCTTCCCTTTTGGTTTTCTAACTCCAGGTCTTTGCACATGTCGTTATAATACTTTACTTTGTCTTTTTGAGCTGCCCTTTGTAATCTTCTGTTCAGCTCTTTTACTTCATCATTTCTTCCTTTTGTTTTAGCTACTCGATGTTCAAGAGCAAGTTTCAGAGTCTCTTCGGATATCCATTTTGGTCTTTTCTTTCTTTCCTGTCTTTTTAATGACCTCTTGCTTTCTTCATGTATGATGTCCTTGATGTCATTCCACAACTCTTCTGGTCTTCGGTCGTTAGTGTTCACACATCAAACCTATTCTTGAGAAGGTCTCTAAATTCAGGTGGGATATGCTCAAGGTCATACTTTGGCTCTCGTGGACATGTTTAATTCTCTTCAGCTTCAACTTTAATTTACATGTGAGCAATTGATGGTCTGTTCCACAGTCAGTCCCTGGCCTTGTTTTGACTAATGATATGAGCTTTTCCATCGTCTCTTTCCACATATGTAGTCAATTTGATTCCTGTGTCTTTCATCTGGTGAGGTCTGCCTGTATAGTCGCCATTTATGTTGTTGAGAAAAGGTATTTGCAATGAAGAAGTCGTCGTTCTTGCAAAATTCTATCATGAGATCACTGGCATTGTTTCTATCACCAAGACCTTATTTTCCAACTACTGATCCTTCTTTGTTTCTAACTTTGGCATTCCAACTACCAGTAACTATCAATGCATGTTGACTGCATGCTTGATCAATTTCAGACTGCAGAAGCTGGTAAAAATCTTGAATTTCTTCATCTTTTGCCTTAGTGATTGGTGCATAAATTTGAATAATAATTGTATTAACTGGTCTTCCTTGTAGATTTAGGGATATTATCCTACTACTAACAGCCTTGTACTTCAGGATAGATCTTGAAATGTTCTTTTTGATGATGGATGCAATGTCACACTGCTTCAATTTTTCATTCCCGGCATAGTAGACCATATGATTATCCAATTCAAAATGGCCAATACTGGTCCATTTCAGTTCACTAATGCCTAAGATATCGATGTTTATGTATTCCATTTCATTTTTTACAATTTCCAATTTTCTTAAATTCATACTTCGCACATTTCACATTATGACTATTAAGGGATATTTTAAACATTTTCTTCCCATTTTGAGTCATGCCATATGAGCAAATGAAGGTCCCTAAAGCTGGACTCCATCCATCTTATTAAGATTGACTCTACTTTGAGGAGGCCACTCTTCCCCAGTCATCTTTTGAGTGTCTTCCAACCTGAGGGGCTCATCTTATGGCACTATATCAGACAAAGTTCCACATTTTCACTGGCTAATTTTATTTTTTCAGAAGTAGACGGCCAGGTCCTTCTTCCTAGTCTCTCTTATTCTGGAAGCTCAGCTGAAATCTGTCAGCCATGGGTAACCCTACTGGTATTTGAATACCAGTAGCATAGCTGCAAGCATCACAGCAACATGCAAGCCCTCACAGTACAACAAACTGACAGACACATGAGGGATATTAATGATATTGTTTGATAATATCTGCATTCTGTTGGATTACCTTTCTTTTGAATGGGTGCAAATATAGACCTCTTCCAGTTGGTTGGCCAGGTAACTGTCTTCCAAATTTCTCAGCATAGATGAGTGAGCACTTCAGTGCTGCAGCTGTTTGTTGAAACATCTCAATTGGTATTGTGTCAATTACTGGAGGCTTGTTTTTTGCCAGTGCTTCACTGCAGTTTGGACTTCATCCTTCAGTGCCATTGGTTCTTGACCATATGCTACCTCCTTATATTGTTGGACTTCGACCAATTTTTTTTTTTGGTACAGTGATTCTGTGTGTTTCTTCCATCTTCTTTTGATGCTTTCTGTGTTACTCAAAATTTTCCCCGTAGAAGTCTTCAATATTGCAACTCAAGGCTTGAATTTGTTCTTCAGTTCTTTCAGTCTGAGAAATGCCAAACATGTTCTTCCATTTTGGTTTCCTAACTCCAGGTCTTTACACATTTCATTATAATACTTTACTTTGTCTTCTCGAGCAGCCCTTTGAAACTTCTGTTCAGCTTTTACATCATCATTTCTTCTACTTGCTCCAGCTACTCAACATTAAAGATCAAGTTTCATATGGTCTTCTGACATCCATTTTGGTCTTTTCTTTCTTCACTGTCATTTTAATGACATTTGCTTTCTTCATATATGATGTTCTTGATGTCATTCTTTGGTCACTAGTGTTCAGTCTATTCTTGAGATAGTCTCTAAATTTAGGGTATACTCAAGGCCGTATTTTGGCTCTCGTGGACTTGTTCTAATTTTCTTTAGTGTCAGCTTGAACAGCATATGTGCAATTGATGGTCTATTCTGCAGTTGGCCTCATGCCTTGTTCTGACTGATGATACCAAGTTTTTCCACTGTCTCTTTAAACAGATGTAGAAAATTTGATTTCTGTGTATTCCATCTGGTGAAGTCCACGTGCCTAGTCACAGTTTATGTTGTTGAAAAACGTATTAGAAATAATTAAGTTGTGGGTCTTGCCAAATTCTGTCATGTGATCTCTGGTGTATTTTCCATCACCAAGACCTTATTTTCCAACTGCTGATCCTTCTTCTTTGTTTCCAACTTTTGCATTCCAGTCACCAGTAACTATCAATGCATGCTAATTGCATGTTTGATCAATTTCATACTGCAGAAGTTTGTAAAAATTTTCAATTTCCTCATCTTTGGCATTAGTTGATGGTGTGTAAATTTGAATAACAGTCGTATTAACTGGTCTTCCTTGTAGGCATACAAATACTATATTATCACTGACAGAGTTGTACTTCAAGACAGATCTTGAAATGCTCTTTTTGATGATAAAAGTGATGCCATTCCTTTTCAATTTGTCATTTCTGGTATAGTAGACCATATGATTGTGGGATTCAAAATGGCCATTTCAGCTCACTAATTCCTATGATATTGATCTTTATGTATTTCTTTTCATTTTTGAGAACCTCTAATTTTCCTATATTCATATTTTTTACAGTCCACTTTCCAATTATTAATGGATGTTTGCAGTTTCTTGTCATTTTAAGTGATGCCACATGAACAAACAAAGGTCCCAAAAGCATTACTCCAACCGTCCATGTCATCAAGATGGACTCTATGTTGAGGAGGCATCTCTTCCTCAGTTGTATTTTTGAGTTCCTTCCAACTTAAGGGCTTATCTTCTGGCACTATGTCAGACAATGTTCTGCTGCTAGTCATAAGATTTACACTTGCATAGCTTCCAGCATCACAGCAACACACAAGCCACCACAGTACAACAGACAGATGAGTAGTGGAAACACCACTCTGGTCTGTCTATATATATGTATCTATTCTTGTCTTCCTATAAAAGAGGGAACATACAACATTTGTCCTTATACGCTTGACTTATTTAACTTAGCATTATGCCCTCTGGGTCCATCCATGCTAAGATACATTTTGCAGACTCATCCTTATTGTTTATGTTTGCATAGTATTCCATTGTATGTATGTACCACAATTTGCTTATCCATTCAAACATTCATTCACACTTCTCAATTCCATTCATTTGCTATTGTAAATAAAGCAGCAACGAACATAGGTGTGTACATGTCTTTTCATGTCATTATTTTTAGATGTCTGTGGTATATACCTCTTATGCATCTGTCAGTTTGTTTTAATGTGGTGGCTTGAATGTTGCTGTGATGCTGGAAGCTATGCCACCAGTATTTCAAATACTAGTAGGGTCACCCATGGTGGATACATTTCAGCTGAGCTTCCAGACCAAGACAGACTAGAAAGAAGGCCTGGTGGTTTACTTCTGAAAATAATTAGTCAGTGAAAATCATTTGAACAGCAGCAGAACATTGTCTGATAAAGTGCCAGAAAATGAGCCCCTCAGGTTAGAAGGCAGTCAAAAGACGACTGGGGAAGAACCGTCTCTTCAAAGTAGAGTCGACCTTAATGGCGTGGATGGAGTCAAGCCTTTTGGAAATTCATTTGTTGATGTGCCACTACTCAAAATGAGAAGAAACAGCTGCAAATATCCATTAATAATCAGAACATGAAATGTACGAAGTATGAATGTAGGAAAATTGGAAGTCAGCAAAAATGAAATGGAATGCATAAACATCGATATCCTAGGCATTAGTGAGCTTAAATGGACTGGTAATGGCCATTTTGAATGGGACAATCATATGGTGTACTATACCAGAAATGACAAATTGAAGAGGAATGACGCCACATTCATTTTCAAAAATAACATTTCAAGACCTATCCTGAAGTATAACGCTGTCAGTGATAGGACAATATCCACATACCTACAAGGAAGACGAGTTAATAAGACACTTATTCAAATTTACAAACCGACCACGCACGTCAAGAAAATTGAAGATTTTTACCAACATCTCCAGTCTCAAATTGATTGAACACGCAATCAAGATCCATTTATAATTACTAGTGATTAGACTGCAAAAATTGGAAACCAAGAAGGATTGGTAGTTAGAAAATATGGACTCAGTGATAGCAATGACGCCAGTGATCTCATCGTAGAATTTTGAAAGAATAAGGACAGCTCCCAAGGTTGGCGGGGTAAGTTTTCCCAGTTTCTGTCTGTCCTCATTACTCCTCTCCCCTGCTGCTGGACTCACCCTGACTCCAACACCTCAGCTGCCAAACGGAGTTCTGAGAACTCAATCGTGCTTGCTTTTATTCCGTGTTCAGTGAGTTCGCTGCTGAAGGAGTAAATGGTAGCCTCTGCTCACTTCGCCATTTTGCTTGGCTTCTTTCTAGCCACTTTTATGTAATACTTTCCTTGTCCTTTTACACGCAAAATTAAAACCCTCTGAAAACAAATAGACGAGGGAAATATTTTTCAGAAAGCAATACTTAGGAGATCATGGAGGAAAAGGATTCTTAATTGGATTTTTGGGAATACCTGTCTGGAATGGCTTCAAAGTTTTAGAGATAAGTCCGAGTGAACATGGTAACACCCTGAGGTGGACATAGTTGATGTGGAGCTCCACCGGTCAACTCCATAAGATGTTAGTCACTCAAACCTGAGCTGAATGTTTACAATCGTCCTTATCCCTACCCTTTACATCAGTCAGTGAAATATTTTTAACACGGAAACACAGAAGTTCCTTCTTTTCTATTTGCACAGTTTTGTGGAAATGATGAAGACTTTAAAAATAATAACTACCTAAAACAGACAAACAAGCTAAAATCATGTGGTTGGTGGAAAATCAGCGTTGGTGGAAAACAGGAATTTGTATCATGAGGAGTCTCTGGATGGTGCAAATGGTTAACATGCTGAGTGGCTAACCAAGAGGTTGGAGGTTCAAATCCACCCAGTGGCACCTCAGAAGAAAGGTCTGGCATAAAACCAGCCATTGAAAATCTTATGGAGCAGATCTCTGACACTCACAGGATCACCAAGAGTTGGAATCCACTCCACGGCAGCTGGTTCACTGGTTTAACATCATAAAGAGAACAAGATCATTTGATGAATATTTTGATGGCAGAATGCAGTTGAGGAAACAAGTTGATAATCTTGACCAGCCTAAGATTTACACAGGAAAACTGATAAAAGCTTCCATAAGATATCATTATACTGACTTAAGCTCAGAACAAGAGGGACAAGGAAAGTATAAGTCATGGGAATGGCAGTTGGGATGGAATGGACGACAAACTGAAATGACCAAGAAATATTGCCCCTCTGAAATGTGCTTAGTAAGTTGACGTATCATAGGAAAAAGTATTCCTATTATTTAAATGTTTTCAGAGTATAAATAAAAAAGAAACTCAGTATACTGAAGTTACTTAAAATGAGCCAACAAACTTGGAAAGAAGAATTTCTTAGTATGACAAAGAATTGTTATAAAGACAAAAGAACAAAAATCACAAAATATTAAAACTTTAAGTTAAAATAAAGCAGGGACAGTAATTATCACTTTATATTTTTATCATTTCTCAACTTCCTACTTAATGAAATAAGACAAGAAAAAATAATTGCTCTATAAACGTTAGAAATTACAATAAAATTTATCAAAATATGCAGAAGTTAAAATTCTCTACTTAGAAATTATAGGAGATATTATTGAAGAACTCTAATGAGCAAGTTAGTTTAGTAATGTTGTCCTATGCTAGAATGTAAAATGTATTTTTTCATGAAAGTATTAATTTTAGGAGTATGATGCAAAAAATCTCATTGACAGCTATATATATAATAAGTATATAAATACATAAATTTTATTCACAGCTGTATATGTAAATAAGCATATAAGGAAATATAAAAGGTACATGATGAAATAATAAAGCTTGTTGAACAATTATTCCAATCAAAATATGAATGTGATTTTCAAAATTGTCAAAATAATTTTAAAATCATATGAAATGAAAAAAAAAGTTCAAGAAAAGATCTTCCTGTAAAAAGTAGTTCATGCTTTGATTTTATTTCATCATGAAATTTGTGTATCATGATATTAAGTGAAAAATAATAAGAATTTTTGTTATTTTTTTTTTTAAAACCTTTCAACAATAGTCCAATAAGGTATGAACCTGAAGAGCTTACTTCATGTTTGTCTGTTACACCACCCTGCCCAGGACAACCATTAGCCCCTCCACTCCCATCTAATGAGATTAGCCCTATGTCATAATTTAGTCCACAGGGACCTTGATCGCCTTACCCCTCCACAAGACATCACACTGGTCCATTACATTGATGACATTATGCTGATTGGACCTAGTAAGGAAGAAGTGTCAATGACTCTGGACTTATAGGTAACACATTTCCGTGCTAGAGGTGGAAGATTAATCCCACAAAAATTCAGGCACCTTCCACTTCAGTGAAATTTCTAAGGGTCAGTGGTATGGGGCATGTCAAGACATTCCTTCTAAAGTGAAGGATAAGCTATTACATCTTGCTGCTCCCACAACTAAAAAGGAAGCACAACGCCTAGTGGGCCTCTTTGGATTTTGGAGGCAACATGTTCCTCATTTGGGTGTGCTTCTCTGGCCTATTTATCAAGTGACTCAGAAAGCTGCTAGTTTTGAGTGGGGACCAGAACAAGAGAAGGCTCTGCAACAGGTTCAGGCTGCTGTGCAAGCCGCTCTACCACTTGGACCATATGATGCAGCTGATGCAATGGTGCTTGAAGTGTCAGTGGCAGATAGAGATGTTGTTTAGAGTCTTTGGCAGGCCCCTATTGGAGAATCACAGCACAGACCCTTAGGATTTTGGAGCAAAGCTCTGCCATCCTCTGTAGATAACTACTCTTCTTTTGAGAAACAATTTTTGGCTTGTTCCTGGGCCTTAGTAGAGACTGAACGCTTAACCATGGGACACCAAGTCACCATGCTGCCTGAGCTGCCCATCATGAACTGGGTGTTGTCTGACCCACAGAACCATGAAGTTGGATGTGCACAGCAGCACTCCATCATTAAATGGAAGTGGTATATTCGAGATCGGGCCTGAGCAGGACCCAAAGGCACAAGTAAGTTGCATGAAGAAGTGGCTGAAATGCCCATGGTCTCCACTTCTGTTACATTACCTTCCATCTCCCAGTCTGCACCTATGACCCTATGGGAAGTTCCTTATGATCAGTTGACTGAGGAAGAGAAAACTCATGCCTGGTTTACAGATGGTTCTGTGCAATATGCAGGTACCACTCGAAAGTGGACTGCAGCAGCACTACAGCCCCTTTCTGGGACCTCCATGAAGGACAGTGGTGAAGGGAAATCCTCTCAATAGGCAGAACTTCAAGCAGTACACCTGGTTGTTCACTTTCCTTGGAAGGAGAAATGGCCAGATGTGCGATTATATACTGATTCGTGGGCTGTGGCCAATGGTTTGGCTGGATGGTGAGGGACTTGGAAAGAACATGATTGGAAAATTGGAGACAAGAATTTATGGGGAAGAGGTATGTGGATAGACCTCTATGAATGGGCCAAAGAAGTGAAGATATTTGTGTCTCATGTGAATGCTTACCAAAGGGTGACCTCAGCAAAGGATACTTTTAACAATGAAGTGGATAGGATGACACGTTCTGTGGAAACCAGTCATCCTCTTTCCCCAGCTACTCCTGTCATTGCTCAATGGGCTCATGAACAAAGTGGCCATGGTGGCAAGGATGGAGGTTATGCATGGGTCCAGCAGCATGGACTTCCACTCACCAAGGCTGACTTGGCTACAGCCACTGCTGAGTGCCCAATCTGCCAGCAGCAGAGACCAACACAGATTCCCCGATATGGCACCATCCCTCAAGGTGATCAGCCAGCAACCAGGTGGCAAGTTGATTACATTGGACCACTTCCATCATGGAAAGGGCAGTGTTTTGTCCTTACTGGAATAGACACTTACTCTGGATATGGATTTGCCTTCCCTGTACACAATGCTTCTGCCAAAACTACCATCTGTGGACTTACAGAATGCCTTATCCACTGTCATGGTATCCCACACAACATTGCCTCAGATCAAGGGACTATCTTCACAGCAAATGAAGTGTGGCAGTGGGCCTATGCTCATGGAATTCACTGGTCTTACCATGTTCCCCTTCATCCTGAAGCAGCTGCCTTGATAGAACAATGGAATGGCCTTCTAAAGACACAATTAGGGGCCAGCTAGGTGGCAATACCTTGCAGGGTTGGGGCAATGTTCTCCAGGAGGCTGTATATGCTTTAAACCAGCATTCAATATATGGTGCTGTTTCTCCCATAGTCAGGATTCATGGGTCCAGGAATCAAGGGGTGGAAATGGGAGTGGCACCACTCACTATTACCCCTAGTGACCCACTTGCAAGATTTTTGCTTCCTGTCCCCTCAACTTTATGCTCTGCAGGCCTAGAGGTCTTAGTTCCAAAGGGAAGAATGTTTGCACCTGGAGACACATCACTGATTCCATTGAACTGGAAGTTAAGAATGCCACCTGGCCACTTTGGGCTCCTTATGCCTCTGGACCAACAGGCAAAGAAGGGGATTACCATACTGGCTGGTGTGATTGATCCTGATTACAAAGAGGAAATCGATTGATATTACATAATGGAGGTAAAGAAGAGTATGTCTAGAATGCAGGAGATTCCTTAGGGTGTCTCTTAGTACTACCGTACCCTGGGATTAAAGTCAATGGAAAACTACAGCAACCTAATTCTGACATGGCTGCTAATGACCCAGAACCTTCAGGAATGAAGGTTTGGGTCACCCCACCAGGCAAAGAACCATGACCTGCTGAGGTGCTTGGTGAGGGCAAAGGGAATACAGAATGGGTGGTGGAAGAAGGTAGTTCTAAATACCAGTTATGGCCACATGACCAGTTGCAGAAATGGGGACTGTAATTGTTATGAGTATTTGTACTTTGTATGTGTGCATCAAATATTTTTGTTTCCTTCACTTATAAAATATTAGATGTAAACAGGGCTAGTGCATTTTCGATTGTACGCATGTTGTATCATGTTAGGCTCAAATATGACTTTGTAATCATCTTTATTCAGAAATTATGTGTGGTTTCAGGAGATGTGTATGGGTGCCAAGTTGACAAGGGGTGGACTGTGATGGTTAAGATTGTATGTCAACTTGGCTAGACCATTATTCAGTGTTTTACTAGTTGTATAATGTTGTGATCACCCCCATGATGGAATCTGCTGAGTGGTACTGGTGGAAGCGGGGCCTGTGGCAGCTCACCGCCCTCTCTGTTTCATCTCTTTGCCTTCCACTGGTTACCTTCTGCCTGCGTGCCTCGCCAAGGTTTTTGGCTTGTTCCAGACTCAGCAGCTGCCTCTTGTTGTCTCACCTCCAGTTCATGGGATGTGAGCTAGCAGCTTACTTGTTGATCTCGGAATTCGTTGAACTTCTCAGCCTGCAAGCAAGAGTCCGGTTACCCGGCCTGCCAACCTTGGGTTCACCAGCCCCTGCAGCTACATGAATCAGGAGAAACCTGATTCTCTTGTCTGCTGATCTTGGAATTCACTGACCTTCACAGCCTGTGAGCAGGAGCCCCTCTCCGACCTGCCGATCTTGGGTCCACCAGCTACTGCGGCTACATGAACTGGGAGAGGCCTCTACCCTGATATGTGGACTTGGAACGTTTTAGCCTCTACAATTGCGGGAGCTATTTCCTTGGCATAAATCTCTCTATGTATATATTTATACACTTTACTGGTTTTGTTTCTCTAAAGAACCCAGCCTAAGACAATGATATTAAGTGAAAAATAATAAGAATTTTTGTTATTTAAAAAAAAAAAAAAAAGCCATTCAACAATAGTCCAATAAGGTAAGATCTCCAAGTTTGATGTAAACATTAGGTTTATGAAAAACATTTTAAGTTATTATGTGAAGTCATATATCTCGATTACGTTAGGAAATAAAGACTGTTCATATCTTTAAACTGTTTTTGATTATTTAATGGGTAAATTAGTTTGTGATAAACACTTCTTTTTTCCTCCCTGTCCACTTCTCACCACCTCATTCTCTTTTTATCATCTGTCTCTTGGTATTTGATTCAACAATCTTATAAAGAATTCAAGATACATTCTGAGGATTTACAAAGCAATTCCTTTTCAGCTATGACTTAAGAAGGTGATCCTAACACTTCTGAACTCAAACACAATTTTTTTTCCTCATCTTAAAGAAAAAAGGACAAAATATGAAAAGCTAATATTTTCTGTATGTATATTACATATATAATATATACACATATATTATATATATAAATACATATTATATATAGAAAGAGAGAATAAGTATAATTTCTTACAGCTCCATACTATAGACAGAATTGGAGACCACCAGAATACCTACAATAAGTAGATAGTTACACAGGGTATCTATCAACAATGATAGAGTCAAAATATAGAACATTTCCACCATTACAAGGATACTACATATTGCTCGTTTATAGCCACAACCACCCCCCTCACCCACCCTCATTATTGACTCCTGGTAACCTTTAAATGTTCTCTGTTTCTATAATTTTAACATTTTAAGAATGTTATATACAGGAAATCATACAGTATGGGACCTTTTGGGTTTTTTTTTTCCCCACTCAGCATAATTCTCTGGAAATTTGTTGAAGTTGTTACGTCAATAATTATCTCCTTTTCATTGCTAAGGAGTATTCAATGGTATGTGTGTACCACAGCTTGTTTAACCATTCACTTATTGAAGGACTTCAGGGTTTTCTTACAGTTTTTGGCTGTTATGAAAATATTTACTATGAACACCCATATACAGATTTTTTGTGAATATTTTTATTTCTACAAAGTAAATGTCCAGGCACATTGAGCAGTGTCACTACTTTTTTTTTAAATTTTAGCCATCTAATAAATGTATAGTAATATTAATTTAGATTTCCCTAATAGATATTGTTGAACATCTTTTCACTTGCTAGTTTTTCTTCTGTATATACTCATCAGTGTCTGATTATTTGTCTTTTTCCTTTTTCTAATTTTATTTTTGGCTTGTTCACTTGAAAATATGTTCTCTCAGTCTGTAACTTGTCTTTTCAACCTCGTAGTAGTATTTCACACAGCTAAAACTTAACTATGATGAGGTTCAATTTATCAACTTTTTTCTTTTTATGGATTGAACTTTTAGTATCAGGTCTAAGGACACCTTGTCTAGCCCTAGGTTCTAAAGATTATCTCCTATGTGTTCTTGTTGTTTGTTCCAAAATTTTATAATTTTTTTCTAAATTTTATTTAGTTTGTTGTTGAGAATATACACAGCAAAACATACACCAATTTAACAGTTTCTATATTTACATTTTATTGACATTGATTACATTTGAGTTGTGCAGCATTCTCACCCTTTTTCTGAGTTGTTCCTCCCTCGTTAACATAAACTCACTGCCCCCTAATCTGTTGAGTTGCTGTTGTAAATTTGATCCCATATAGATAGTTTTTAAAAAAGTTTAATGCTCAAAGAAGACATCTTTTACGAGTTAAGTTAAACCATTACTTGATTTTAAGAAGACTTCAGGGGATATTTTTGGTTTAAGATTTAAGGATAGTCTTGGCAGTAGTTTCAGAGGTTCATTTACCCTCCATGGCTCCAGAAAGTCTAGAATCCATGAGAATCCTAAATTTTGTCCTGAATTTTTCCCCTTTCGATCAGGACTCTCCTATGTAATCTTTGATCAAAATGTTTAGTAATGGTAGTCAAGCACTATCAAGTTCTTTTGGTCTCATGGCAAAGGAAGCAGTTGTTCATGAAAGCAATTAGCCACACTTTCCATATCCTCCTCCTATTCTTGACTCTCCTTCTTTCCCTGTTGCTCCAGGTTAATAGAGATCAATTGTTGTGCCTTGGATGGAGGCTAGCAAGCTTTTAAGACCCCAGGCAGTACGCGATGAGCTACAAGGTAGAACAGAAGCTTGAAAAACGTTATTAGGCCAATTAACTGGGATGTCGCATGAACCACGACCCTAAATCTCCAAACCAAAGAACCAAATACCATGAGGTGATTGGTCGTACATAAGTGGCCTCAGCAGCTACTCTTTTGTTGTTGTTGTAAATACATCTATTTCACAACTTTTCCCAATTTTAACTTTTTACAGGTGCACAACTTATTTGCAACAATTAAAATAATTTACTCTGCAACTCTACGCTTAGTCAATGTGATTTTTCCATCACTGTTAACCCGTTTTCCCTGCCCTCCCACCCCTAGTAGCCACTAATAAATGTTGGTCTCTATACATTTGCCTTTTCTTGTCTTTTTATAAAAGTGAAGTCATACAAAATTTGTCCTTTTGTGATTGCATAAAGTCTTCAAGCTCCATCTGTATTGTAGCATGTATCAAGACTTCATTTCTCCTACTGGCTAAGTAGTATGTATGTACCACATTTTGTTTATCCATTCATCTGTTGATGGGCATTTAGTTTTTTTCCACCATTTGGCTGTTGTGAATAGTGCTGAAGTGAACACTGGTGTACAAGTCTCTGTTTGAGTCTCTGATTTCAAGCCTTTTCGGTAGATACCTAGGAGTAGAATTGTTAGGTCATATGGTAGTTCTACTTTTAGTTTTTGAGGAACGGTCAAACTGTTTTCCAAAACAGCTATACCATTTTGCATTCCCACCAGCAATGGATAAGGGCAACAGTTTCCCCACATTCTTGCCAATATTTGTTATTTTCTGTTTGTTTGTTTGTTTTTTATCTTAGCCATCCTAGTGAGAATGAGATGGCATCTCATTGTGGTTTTGATTTGCATATCTCTGATAGCTAATGATGATGAGCATGTTTTCATGTGTTTTGTGCCCATTTGAATATCGTCTTTCGTGAAATATCTGTTCCAATCCTTTGCCCATTTTATGAATGGTTTATTTGCCCTTTTGTTGTTAAGTTGTGGAAGTTTTATGTATATATTCATTATTAGATTCTTATCAGATATATGATCTGAAGATATTCTCCTAGTCGGTAGCTGGTCTTTTCACTTTTTTGGTGAAGTCTTTTAATAAATCAAAGTTTTTAATTTTTCGGAGGTTCCATTTGTTTATTTTGTCTTTTGCTGTTTGGGCTTTTGTTATTATATTAGAGAAGCCATTGTTAAAAGTCTAGGGCTGACAGCATTGCCCCTACATTTTCTTCTAAGAATTTTATGGTTTTACTTTTCACATTTAGACCCTTAATCCATTTTGAATTTGTGTGTGTGTGTTTGTATGGTGCGGTCCATCTTTATCTCTTCTAACAGATTTTGTCTTAAAGTCAACTTTGTCTGATATTCAGATTGCCACCCCAGCTCTCTTCTGATTATTATTTACATGGGATTTTTTTTCCATCCTTTCACTTTCAACCTGTTTGTGTCCTTGGGTTTAAGGTGTGTGTCTTGTAAACAGCATATAGTTAGATCATGTGTTTTTCTCCATTCTGCCACTCTCTGTATTTTGATTGGTACATTTAGTCCATTTACATTCACTGTAATTACTGATAAGAAGTGACTTATTTCAACCCTTTTGTTATTTGTTTTTTGTGTCTTAAGCCTTTTTTGTCTTCGTGCTTTACTACTGATTGCTTTTGTGTTTTGTTGGTTTATTGTAGTGAGCCTTTTTGGTTCCCTGTAGCTGCTAACCAAAAGGTCGGCAGTTCAAATCCACCAGGCACTCCTTGGAAACCCTATGGGGCAGTTCTACTCTGTCCTTTAGGGTTACTATGAGTCGGAATCAACTCAGTGGCAATGAGTTCTTTTGCTCCTTTCCTTTTGTGTATGTTTTTAAGATAGTTCCTTAGTGGTTACAATGAACATTACATTTAACAGCTTGTATTTATAACATTCTAGGATAAGTTGGTACCAACTTAACTTCAGTAACATATAAGAAATTCTATATCATTCCTTTCTTCCACTTTCTTTTTATTATTGCTAATTACATCTTTATATTTCATGTGCTCTGTAATATAATTTTATCTTTGCTTTTTATGTATTTGTTAAAAAAAAAAATGAAGGAAAACATTATTACCTTATTACTAGCCCTTATACTTTTCCATTTATTTCTTCTTAGTAAGGATCTTTCTTTTTATGTATAGCTTTGAATTACTTTCTAATGTCTTTTCCCTTCCATCTATAGAACTCTCATTAGTATTTTCGTATGGCTGGTCTCATGGATATGAATTCTCTCAGCTTCTGTTTGTCTAGGATTGTTTTAATTTAACCCTCATTCTCAAAGGACAGTTTCTCTGGGTATAGTATTCTTGGTTGACTTTTCTTTTTCTTTCAGCACTTTAAATATATCATTGATTTGCCTTCTGGCCTCCAATGTTTTTGAGGAGAAATTGGCACTTAATATCATTGAGGATCATTTGTATGACTGTTTGCTTCTCTGTCACTTCTTTCAGGATTTTCTCTTTATCTTTTACTTTTTGAGAGCCTAACTATGATGTTTCTTGGTGTAGATCTCTTTGGGTTTATCCATCTTGGGGTTCTTTGAGCTTCTTGGATTTGTAGATTCATGTCCTTCATTAGATTGGGGAAATTTTCTGTCATGGTTTCTTCAAATATTCTTTCTGTCCCTTTTTCTTTCTTATCTCCTTCTAGAATCCCCATGATACGTATATGAGATCTCTCATCCCATAATTCCATTAAAATGTGCTCAGCCTTCTTGAGCCTCTGTTTTTGTTGCTCTCCGGCATCTGTAATTTTAATTATCTTATCCTTTAATTTGATGATTCTTTCTTCTACCTGCCTTATTACTTCTGTTGGTAAGTCCTACTATTGTGTTTCTCATTTCAGTTATTGACTTTTTTTGTTGCAATATCTCTTTTGTGTGTGTGTGTTTGTATGGTGCGGTCCATCTTTATCTCTTCTAACAGATTTTGTCTTAAAGTCAACTTTGTCTGATATTCAGATTGCCACCCCAGCTCTCTTCTGATTATTATTTACATGGGATTTTGTAACCTCATTTTGTTCTTGCATTGTTTTCCTTGTTTCTTTTAGCTCTTTGTCTATGTTTTCCCTCAGTTCTTTAAATGTTATATTATAGTCTTCCTGTTTTTTCTTTATTTGGTCATCTGTAGATGCACTTTCACTACCTCTGTCATGTTCATTTGGATGGACCATTGTTTCTCTGTTCTCTGTGTGCCTTGTGATTGTTTATTGGGGTATTGGAATTTTTGAGGGTGTTAACTTTCTCAGTTTTCCCCAGTATTTAGTGTTTTTTTTCCCACAGTACTTTCTGCAAAAAAACTCTTAAATGGACTGCACCTTCGACCTTTGCTTGCTGTTTCCTCTCCCTCTATGTGATAGCTTCTTCTCCCTCCCTGTTATACTAGGATTGAAAGTTCCAGGTCTCGATTTTCAACTTTCAGTCCCTCCCAAATACACCAGAGATCCTCTGTGGTCAGTCTGTCCACCAGCAGGCACCACCACACAGGCAAGCTATCACATACTAATCAATCTGTCCACCAGGGGCACAGTCCTGTCTCTCTGGTTATTACTCGGATATCTTCTCTGTTTCTATAACCACATTTTTAGTCAGAAAACACTCTCCCAGTGAGCCTTCTTCGGGCCTGGATATTGACCTTTGGTTTTGCCCAAGGCTTCCTTTTCTCCTCCTTGGGGGCTGCTTACATCTGAGCTGGCATTCAGGGGGAACGCAGACAGAGTTTCCTGTTTCAGGAGGAGAAGGGGCTGGAACTCCACAGCAGGACCACTGAGAGGTCTACCTTGTTGATTTCAGAGCCCCAGTGGCCCTGTGGTGGTTGAGAGAACAGTCTCCACTTAGGTGACCCACTTCCTGGCTTCACTGTAGGAAACCTGTAGGAGTTCGTATCAGTCCAGCAGCCAGCAGTCACCAGTTGAAGAAGGGGTTTTCACACTCTGAACAAACCCCCAGGGAAGTCAGCCTTGTTGCTATCAGAGCCTCCCCCCCAAAATATGTTGGTTGTGGGTACAGCCTCAACTCAAGATGCCTACTTCCTAGCACACAGCAGCCTCAGTCAGCAGTCCTTAGTGCCGACTGGAAGGAGGAGCAGGCATACCCAATCTGATACCTAACGAGTTCCATCCTGTTTGTTTCAGAGGCCAGAGCTATGAGGTGTGCAGAATGGCAAGTAGAGTGCTGACTGTAGGAACAGACTCCGCTGCAGGGGCTTTCTATAGCAGTTTGCAACAGCCTGTCAACCAACAATCACCAGGTAGGGGAAGGGGTTTCATGCTCTGGTCAGATCTCCAAGAAGGTTTTCTTTGCTATCAGAGTCCCCTGGTTGATTGCTGGCTGTGAGTGCAGCCTCCACTCAAGACTCCTGCTTCCCAGCACACAGCAACCTCAATCAGCATTCCTTGGCACCAACCAGAAGTTGGGGCAGACTAACCCTTATTGACCCCCAGAAAGGTTTCTCCTGTTAGTTTCAGAGGCAAGAGCTATGGGGTGCTCAGGGAGGCAGCTAGAGTGCTGAGAACAGACTCCAGTACACTGGTCTTCTGCAGCAATCCACAGAAAGCTTGCAGGTAATAGTGTCTGGGTGTAGGGGTTGTCATGCTCCACAGACCCCCAGAAAAGTCTGCCTTGTTGCTATCAGAGCCCCTTCCCACTCTCCTCAGCATGTTGGCTGTGAGTGTAGTGTTCAATAAAGATGCCTACTTCCTAGCACACAGCAGCTTGAGTCAGCATTCGTCAGCACCGACTCAAAGGGGGAACTGACAGACTTGAAGTGACTCCTCTGGAGTTCTGTCCTGTTGGTTTCAGATACCTGAGCTATGGAGTGCCCAGGGAGGCAGGTAGAGTGCTGACTAGGAGAGCAAACTCCACTGCATGTGCCTTCTGTAGCAATTCTCAGGTAGGTTGCAGCCAATAGTGTTCAAGCGGGGGAGGTGTTGGCACACTCCAAATGGACTCCCAGGGAGGAGCTGATTTTTGAGCAGAAGCTTAGGTTCCTGTGTCTTTACAGGCAGGGGCTATGGTGGTTAGGAAGGCTGGCTTCCTTTCTGGGGCCACTTCCCCAGTTTTCAGCAGTCAGGGGCCTGCGTGGCTGGGGGAAGGGGCAGAGATGGTGGGAGAAGTGTTGTTCCTACCGTATATGACTCATTTCAAGATCTATCCTGAATACAGAAAACAAAAATCCTCAAGACTGGATCAATAAGCATCATCATGATAAATGGAAAGTATTGAAGTTGTCAAGGACTTCATTTTACTAGCATCCACAACTCAATGCCAATGGAAGCAGCAATCAAGAAATCAAATGAAATATTGCATGGGGCAAGTCTGTTGCAAAAGAACTCTTTGAAGTATTGAAAAGCAAAGATGTCACTTTGAGGACTAAACTGTGCCTGACCAAAGTCGTAATATTTTCAATAGCCTCATATGCGTGGGAAAGCTGGACAATAAGTACGGAAGACTGAACAAGAATTGATTCATTTGAATTACGGTTTTGGCAAAGAATATTGAATATACCATGGACTGCCAGAAGAATGAACAAGTCTGTCTTGGAGGAAAAGACAGCCAGAGTGCTCCTTGGAAGCAAGGATGGTGAGACTTCTCAAGTACTTTGGACACGCTATGAGGAGGGACCAGTCCCTGGAGAAGGACATCATGCTCGGTAAGGGAAAGTGTCAGTGAAAAAGAGGAATACCCTTGACAAGATGGATTGACACAGTGGCTGCAACAGTGGGCTCATGCACAGCAATGATTGTGAGGATAGCACAGGACTGGGCAGTGTTTAGTTCTGTTGTACTTAGGGTCACTATGAGTTGGAACCAACTCCATGGTACCTAACAACAACAACATGCGACTCATTGTTGATTCATTGATTCTTGCCTGTCTGCAGTTTCCCACTGCTTTCCTCTGTTCCCCTATTCAGAGTCCCTCAAAGTTGAATACAGTTTCCTTGTTGTATTTGGGGGGGGGGGAGGATTGAAACGATGGTCTGTTTATGCCACCAGCTTCCCAGATTTTTCCAAAAATTTTATAATATGATATTTTGCATCTGATATATTTTGAGTTAGTTTTTATATAAGATGTGAGGTTAGGTCAAGGTTTTGTTTTGTTTTATTTTGCTTATGAACATCCAGTCGGGCATATTTGTATGGGTCTATTTCTGAGGGGTTTATTCTGTTCTATTGCTCTGTGAGCTTGTCCCTCTACCAATACCGCATTCTTGATTACTGTAGTTACATAATAAGTCTTAAAATCATGTTGATTAATTCCTCTCACTTTATTCTTCTTTTCCAATTTTTTTTTTAAATCTATTTTAGCTCCTTTGCTTTTCATATAAATTTTGGAATAATCTCATCTATGTCTACAAAAAACTTTAGTAGAATTTTGACAGGAGTACATTAAACATAACAAGCAATTTGAGGAGAATGGACATCTTTACTATGTTGGTTCTTCCAATCCGTGAACATGGCATGTCTCTCCATTTATTTAGTTCTTTGATTTCTTTCGTCCACCTCTTGTAATTTTCAGCATACAGATCCTATGCATGTTTGATGAGTTTATACCTAAGTATTTCATTGTACTTGGAGTGACTATATACCTTATTTAATTTTCAATTTTGTTCCCACATATACATTACTACTATGCAGAAATATGCTTGCTTCATGAGTGTTGCCCTTGTCTATTTGGGAATTGCTAAACTTGCTTATTAGTCCCACACACTGTTATTATAGAGTCTCGAATTTCCTATGTAGGCAATCCTGTCATCTGCAAATAGAGAAGGTTATACATATCTCTTCCTTATCTGTATGACTTATTCTATTTCTTACCTTATTAAAGTGGCTAGAATGCCCAGTGATATGCTGAGTAAGAGTGGAGAGAGTAGACGTCCTTCCCCTTTTCCCAGTCTTAGAGGGAAAGCATTTAGTGTTTTACTGTTAACCAGGATAATAACGGTAGTCTTGTTTTTGTAAATGTTCTTTATCAAGCTGAGGCAATTCCCATCTCTTCCAGTTGTTCTTAGAAATTTTATTCAAATGGGTTTTGACCTTTTCAAATAATTTTTCTGTACCAGTTGATATAGTTACATGGCTATCTTTCTGTTGCTTGTTAATTTGGTAGATTACATCAGTTAGTTTTGAAATGTTGAACCCACCATGTATCACTGAAATAAACACCAATTTGACTTGATATATAGTTATTTTTATACATTACTGGATTTAATTTGTTATTGTTTTCCAGTTTCTAGTATCATTGATTTCTGTTCTTTATTATATCCCTTCTTCTGCTTACTTTAGGATTATGTTGTACTTTTCTTCTTTTCAGACTTATTGAGCTAAGAATTTAGATTATTTACTTGAGATCTTTCCTCTTTTCTGATATAAGCATCCAGAGTTAAAAATTTCCCTCTCAGCACTGCTTTAGCTGCAGCTTAGTGGTTGCTCAAGGTACTAAATTATTCATTCTTAACTTACTAATCTCTACTGGTATTGAAGTTTTACTACTTTGAGTGAAGTTTAGAAACATTACTTCCATTTATTTTCTGAAGTTCCAGTCGTACTTTTGTTACCACTTTGTTCTTTTTGCATAACTTTCTGATGTTGTTCTTTGAAGGTACATTTACTAACGGCAAATTACCTTATTTTTCCTCCATCTGAGTGTGTTTGTATATCCCCTTCATTTCGGGGAAACATTTTTGTTGAATATTCAGTTGATAGTTGATATTTCCTTCTTTTCGTTACTTGAAATTATTGTGTCACTTCCACTGGCCTCCAAAGTTTCAGATGAGAAATTCACTATCATCCATATTGATATTGCTCTGTAAGTAATATATTGTTTCAATGGGGCCACTTTTAAGATTTTTCTTCATCTTTAGCTTTCATAAGTTTAATTTTCATGTGATTTCATATGGATTTATTTAGGTTACCCCTATTTGTGGTTCACTGAATTTCTTGAGTGTATAGATGTATTTCTTTTGCCACATTTGAGAAGTTTTTGCTATTATCCTTGAATATTTTTTCAGTCTCATACTCTCTCTGTCTCTATCACCTCCTTCTGGGAATAACATTAATACTAACTCTTTGGTTATAGTACACTATATCCTTGAAACTGTTAATAATTTTCGGGCTATTTTTTTTCTTTATTGCTCAGATTAGGTAAATTCTATTCATCTACCTTAAGTTTACTTATTTTCTTCTGTCATCTCATCTTCCTTCTTATTACCGAGACAATTCAGTGAGGGTTTTATTTGTTTGTTTGCTTATTGTATCTTTCAGTTCTATAATTTCCAGCATGATTAAAAATTGCAAAGTAAAGCTGTTACATCGCTTTTTCAAATTTTTCCAAAGGAATCTAAATACCACAGCTATTTTCTTCCCAATATAATGTGCAAATGTTACTTTAAGCATAAAAAATTTTGCACTGTTCCTTTTCTCTTTGATGTATGATTCCTCTCCGTGATCCTACAGAGTTTTATACTAATATAAAATATTTGAAGCTTGAAATTATTTTACTAATCACTCCATCATGCCATTGTGACAAAGTTAAGAATAAAAATTGATTTTTGTAAAGATTTTCTATGATTAAAGTTTCCAAAGTAAAAATTATCTGGATAGAGTTATTATAATGGTGAATATTAAAATTCTTTTTATGTATATATATATATACATATACCAAACTACAGAAATGTACTACAAATTTCTATATATCATAAACATAAAATGGGGAATATTATTTCCCTACATCTCCATGTCTTAGTTAGCTACATCAGGATTTTTTTTTTTTTTTTTTTTGATTTGTGCTCCTATGCCTCTGAAGAAATACTACTTAACTGCTTGGATAAGTCAGGGCTCAACCACATTTTTTTATATATTAACACTGTATCTATGCATCAATACATAGATGATCATAAGAGGAGTTTTATTGTTGCTGTGTTATTCAATGCTTTGAATTACTTCTGAGTCAGATGTTAAAAATCACACAGTGATCTGTCATCAATCATTGCTTTTAGTGATATAACAGCTAACATCTTGATTAGTGCCTCCTTCAATTTTGTTGAAAGAAAAAAAATGAAACCAACTGACTCTGAAAAGTGTTTTTTTAACACAATCATTTGTAATTCCTTTGAAAAATAAAAGGATGGCCGACTAAGAACACCTTGACCTTAACCAAAGTTTTATTTTCAGGTGGATTAATTTTGGGAATGACAGCGTAATAATGGCATTGGTGTTCTAGAAATTTATTTCTCTGAGAGTATTAACTACATTTTGAAGACTACTGCTACAGGGCTTCTAAAATAAAAGGACTGTAGCTACAGAATGCATTGTAGATAAATTTCAAAAATATATACTTTTTGTCAAGCTCTAAGTTCATAAAGCAATGTGCTGTTCCACACCATTTAAAAATTATTTTACAAAGACACAAAATACATGTAAAAATTACACACAGAAACATACATACAGACATAATATAACGTACTATTACATAGAAGGTAAAATCATAAAAAATGTAAAAGTGAAAGACACCTACATTTCTCAGGATTTTGGTTACTTTGGTTATTAAAAAGTCTTTCAGGCTTTATAAAAGGAAATATAGTTTGAAGCAAGAAGAAGGGAGGTAGAATAGAAGCAGAAAAGAAGGGCTAAATCATAGAGGAGGGGTGGATTTTTAAATGCTCACCAATAGATAAATTAAAGACTTAAAGATGACATCCTATGGAAAAATACACTCAGCATTTCTCAGGACGGAAGAACTGATGAAAAAATTCAAGCCTTGAGTTTCAATATTGAGGGATTCTATGGGGAAAATATTGAACGGCACAGGAGGCATCAACAAAGATGGAAGGAATACACAAAATCACTAGCAAAAAGAATTGGTCGATGTTCAACCATTTTAGTAGGTAGCATATGATCAAGAACTGATGGTAGTGAAGGAAGAAGTCTAAGCTACAATGAAGGCACTGACAAAAAACAAGGCTTGAGGAATTGATGGAATAAAAATTGAGATGTTTCAACAACTGGATACAACACTGAAAGTGCTCACTTGTCTATACCAAGAAATTTGGAAGACAGCTACGTGGTCAACCACCTGGAAGAGATCAATGTTTGTGCCCGTTACAAAGAAAAGTGATTCAACAGAGTACAGAAATTATCAAACAACCCCATTAATATCACAGGCACGTAAAATATCTCTGAAGTTGCAGCAGTACATCTACAGAGAACTGCCAGAAATTCAAGCCAGATTCAGGAGAGGATATGGAATGAGGGATATCATTGCTGATGTCAGATGGATCTTGGTTGACAGCAGAGAATACTAGAAAGATGATTTTTTTCTTTTTTTTTTTTTTGATGTTTCGTTTTTTTTCTTTTTAATATTTTATTGTACTTCATGTGAAGGCTTACAGAACAAATAGTTTCTCATGAAACACTAGTACACATGTTGTTTTATGACATTGGTTAAAACCCCACAACATATTATCCCTCTAAATTCTCAACCTTTTTTTTTTTTTTTTTTGGTGAAAATACACATAACCAAAGATACACC